>NW_019154093.1:78373220-78700667 GCF_002288905.1 Enhydra lutris kenyoni | reverse complement strand
AAAGAAAGAAAGAAAGAAAGAAAGAAAGAAAGAAAGAAAGAAAGAAAGAAAGAAAGAAAGAAAAAAAGATAAATCTCCAGAAACCAATCTTAATGAAATGGAACTAAGTGATTTATACAATAGAGTACAAAATAACATACATAAAGATGCTCACCAAAGTCAAGAGAGCAATGCATGAAAAAAGTAAGAATTTCAAGAAAAAGAGAAAATATTGAAAAGTACCAAACAGAAATCATAGAGCTTAAGAATACAATAACTGAAACAAAAATTCAGTAGAAGAATTTAACAAGAGATGAGATCAAGCAGAAGAAAGAATCAGGAAACTCAAACAGGGCATTGGAAATCATCCAATTAAAGAAACAAAAGAAAAAAAGAATGAAAAGGAGTAAAGATAGTTTAAAAGACTTCTAAGACACCATCAAGAGAACCAATATATGATATGCATTGTAGAGGTCTCAAAAGGAGAAGAAATGAGCAGAAGCTTAATCAAAGAAATGGTTGAAAACTTTCCTAATCTGGGGAAGGAAACAGATATCCAGATCTAGAAAGCCAAAGAGTACAAAATAAGGAGAACTAAAGAACTCATACCAAGACACATTATAATTAATGTGTCAAATTAAAGACAAAGAAAGAATCTTAAAAGCAGCAAGAGAAAAGTAACTTGTTACATACAAGGGAACACCCATAAGACTTAGCATATTTTTCAGCATAAACCTTGCAGAACAGAGGGAGTGGATGGTATATTTAAAGTTCTGGAAGAAAAAAACTGCCAACCAAGAATACTCGACCTAACAAAGTAGTACTTCAGAATTGAAGGAGGGATAAAGAGTTCCATACAATGAAAAGCTGGAGGAATTCATCACCACTAGACTGGACTAGACTGGCCTTACAAAAAATGTTAAAAGGAATTCTTCAAGCTGAAATGACAGGATGCTAGTTAGTAACGTGAAAACATATGAAAGTATAAAACTCACCGGTAAAGTTGAATTCGGAATACTCTAATATTGTGATGGCTGAAGGCAAATCATTTATAAATCTCGTACAAAGGTTAAAACATGAAAATATTAAAATAACTAAACTACAATAATTTTTTAGTGTATATACAATATAAATAGATGTAAATTAAAACACGAAAAACAAAAAGTGTGTGGGGGAGTAAAAATGTAGAGCCTTTATATGCATTTGTAGTTCTTATCAGCTTAAAATAAATACTTACAAGTATAGGATATTTTAAGTACACTTCATGGTCACAACAAAGCAAAAACCTACAGTAGATACACAAAAGAGAAAAAAGGAAATCCAAGCATCCCACTACAGAAAATCATCAGAACAGAAAGAAAGATAACAACAGAGGAAGAAGGGAACAAAAGAACTACCAAACAGCCAGAAAACAATTAACAAAATGGCAATAGAAAGTCCATACCTATCAATAATTACTTGAAATGCAAAGGGACTTAATTCTCAAATCAAAAGACATAGCTGAATAGATTAAAAAAAAAAAAAAAAAAAAGCAGACCCAACTCGATGCTGCCTACAAGAGACTTCAGCTTTAAAGACACACATGGACTGAAAGGGAAAAACATCTTCCATGAAATGGTAATCCAAAGATAGCAGGTTTCTGCACTACTGCCTGGTGTTTTGTAAGGTCATTGCCCTTATACTTGAAAAAGAATGGCAAACTGCCCCCACGCTTTTGGTCTGTTTCTTTAAGGATAAATCCAACCTATCCTAGCAGCTTCTACCCCCAGGCAAAGGACTTCACTAACCAGAATGAGTTCTCACAAACTACTATGTGTTTTAGACCTGAACATTTAACATTCCTCCTCTTTCATTTTAATACCAGAGCGCACTTTAAGGGCATGGCTGAGCAGGGCACTGTACCCAGCAAGTTAAGCACATGCAGCCTCTGTTGTCAAAGTAGAAAACATCATGAAGAAGGAATACAGACAATTTGACATAAACACTGAGTAATAATTCCTTTAAGCCTGTGGTCTACTGTGCCTACCGGATGCCAAACATCTGGATGGAAGATGCAATATTCAGTCAGGAATCTCACTATTCTTCCAGATAATTGAGTAGACTTTTATTGTGAATTGTATAAACCTAGCAATTATAATAGTTATGCCAACTTATATTTCCATGATTTACAACTGCAGGATACATATATGTGTAAGTATGTGCATGTGTTTACATGACTTCACTTAATTACCATATCTTTATGGAATAGACTTAATTACCCAATTTTACAGATGAGGAAGTTGAGAACCTTTGTCAAGCATGTACTGATCCCATACTCTGCACCAGATACAAACCCTACAAATGAGAAATAAAACAGTCCCTGCCCTAAAGGTGCCCACAGAACAAAGGAGGAGGTCAGAATTTGAATGAACCTGACTTGCCCAAGGTCACAGCTATTTACTGTAAGATATGCAACTCCATCCAACTTTTCTGGCACCAAGTTCAGCACTCTTTTCACAGCTGCCACCAAGAAAGTCCAGATGCACTTACAGAGCAGAGAACAGAAAGGGGAAGGGATAAAGGTGTGCTAAATTTGGAAGAGTCTCATTATTAACACCAAACTCAGAAACAAAGCACAACCCATTAAAGTTACAATTTTGGAGATTATGACCAAACATTAGAAAATGCTTTTGATGTAATGGGTTAAAGAAGCAAACACGAATGGCACGTCTACCCATGTTTACTTGGTACACATATGGGCAGACAAAGGACAAGAGCATGGGCAAATTTAAACAGCTGGATTTTCTTCATGTAGCAGGGCAGTTAGTGGCTGAAATTTCCTTCCTTCCCTCCTTCCCTCCTTCCTTCCTTTCTTCCTTCCTTCCTTCTTTTCTCCCTCTCTTTCTTTCTCTTTCCTATTACTTTCTAGTTTTGTTGATGTTGCTAAAATATAAACTATAGGTAGGAAAAAAGAGATAACATGGAAAGATTAATGGTTTCGCAGCTGGGCAGACCCGGATTCAAATCCGCAGCAAAAACATGTGTTGAGTCAGGTGCTTAGGATATAGACTGTAAAACACCACCTATTCTAAAGGGATTTACCATCTATCTTTTTTTTTACCTATTCTGTAAGCATTTATTATGAACCTCTTTTTTTTTTTAAGATTTTATTTATTTGACAGATAGAGATCACAAGTAGACAGAGGCAGGCAGAGAAAGAGAGAGAGAGGAGGAAGCAGGCTCCCCGCTGAGCAGAGAGCCCGATGCGGGGCTCGATCCCAGGTCCTGGGATCTTGACCTGAGCCAAAGGCAGAGGCTTTACCCACTGAGCCACCCAGGCGCCCCTACTATGAACCTCTTATAAGTCAGAGACCAAAAGAAAAATTAGCGATATAAAGATAAATAGGACTTAGTCCTTACCATAGTTTACTGGAGAGAAACAATCATGGAAACAGATAAATGCAATATAATGTAGAGAACAGAATCACAAAGTTAGGCATTTGGGAGCATAGATAAATGCTTAATTCTACCTGGGTGAGGGAAGATGAGGGAAGTCTAGGAAGCGATGGCCCTGGAAATGGGGCTCTTAAGTATAAGCAAGACTTGGTTAGAAAAAAAGGGGACTGGGTGGGGTGGCATAAAGACATCCCTGGCAGAGAGGAAGATGTGAGGAATGGTGTATTTACACAATAATCAGTTCTGTTTTGCCAGAGCATAGAATTTGAAGCAAGGGATGAGATTGGATAAGGAGGTGGGAACCAGCTCAAATGAGGCTTTCTATACCTCCAGGGGGCAGTGTGGATTTGAAGCCAGGAAAGCAGGTGTCAAGGTGGTCAGCTTTACAGCTCAGACAAACACTCTAGAGCCCTGTAGAGGGAGAATGTGAATGGGACAGGCGGGTTGCAGTTAAAGGTCTCCTCTAGAGGTTCAGAAGAAAGATGAGTCTGCACTAGGACAGAGTTCGTCAGCAGGGAGATGATGGTGATGGGAACCAGATGGCAAGACAGTCCCTAACAATTCCAAGAGCTTAGTGAAAAGTAGAAAGGAAGTATTTTCTTAAGCTTGGAGAAAAATTTTATAAAAGACAGTCTGGGGAAGCTTAGTAGATAGAGGTAGAGGAGATGAGCAGCCCTTCAAAAAAGGAGAAGACACAGGTGGAAAAAGGAGACAGATCCCAGGGTGAGGAACAGAATTAACAAAGGCAAAGCTGTAATACGTAGGTTGAGTCCACAGAAGACGGTCAATCAACAGTAAGAACATGTAACCTTTGACAGGCCCTCTACATTGTAAATTCTCCTCCCCATACAGAGAAGGATTTGAGCCAGATAGATTACAGTTTTTCTCCCCAAAACCCCTGCTTTCCTGAGACATAAAGAGAGGCTACCATGAGCTCAAAATTGAGAAAGATTAAGAAGTTCTAGACTATAATCCAGAAAAGAAAACATAATCCCTGATGGCATGAAAGCTCTGGTGGTCTTGTGACTCCAGGCTGTGGCCAGATAAGGGCAGAGCCTCCTTCCCCTGCTCTGACTTTCTCATTCCCCACCTCCAGCCCCACTCCCTGTCATCCAGTGACAGACAGAAGTGACTGGCTGACCAGCCGCGCCAAGGAAAACAGAAGAGTGAGATGGGAAGAAGTGGGGAAGAAAGTGCTAACGTGACCTAGGGGTCAAAGGCGAAGGGGAGAAAGACAGTGTCCAAGGTGAGAGGTTCCCTCACCAACCTGAATGTCACAGGAGTGCATAGCGTCATACAGGAAACTTTGGACTTTGTGGGACATTTGCTCCCTGTCTCAACTACTTGTCTCTGCCACTTAGCACTTACCATCATGTGTCACTTAGCACAGCTGGTGAATAAAGAAGCGTAGCTATGTTTCAGTAAAACTTTGTTTGTGGATCCTGAAATTTGGATTTCACAAAATGTTCACATCTCACAAAATATTCGTCTTTGATATTTTTTCAATCAGTTAAAAATGTAAAAACCATTCTTAGCTCACATACCAAGTACGGCCAGTGGGCTGGGTTTGGTGTGTGCACTGTGGTTTGCCATCTCTGGTTTAGAGGAAAGGTCTCATATAGATGAAGAGCTGGGATGGGTCAAGTAGCATAGAGAAGTCATTCCCAAACCCACAGTCCTGTGGGTTCTGGATGGGATGGATATAGGGCAGAAAGTGAAGAACAGAACTATTTCTCCACTTTCACAGGTGCTTCTCTGGATAATGATAAGTTGTTTAGTAATGTAGTATGCCACTCCTTTACCCATAACCAAGGACGTAGCGATTGGGCTTTATATTGCTTTTATGTTAATTAAATTTTGCAATACTTCTTCCTGTATTTCTATAAACCATATCATGGTATTCAAAAAACTCATAATAAAGCAATAGCCATGCATATTTTGGCTATGATATGCTCCTCTGGCTACTAAGGAAGCCAGGTAACACCAAGAGGTGTGCCTCGCGGTGGCCTCAGCTGCCCATCTGGGAAATGGCAGAACCTCTTACACAGCTGTGAGACCCTTCTTGCCCAACTGGCTGCTCCCACTTGTAAGGTTCTTATATGTTCTGCAGACACACGGTGTTTTATTGACCCTCCCAAGTCTCGATCTCTTCCTCGCTAGACACTAAATGATCTTCCCTAGTTTGCAAAGATTTATGTGGTCTTGCTTGGAAAATACTTAAGAATCCTTGGGCTTTGCCTTTCTCCCAGCAGCGTAGCTGAGGGGTAGCTGTGCATCAAAATAAGGTGATTAGGAAGATTGACGTACAAGATTCTTGACAAAGAGCCCAACAACTTTCCTTGGCCTGGGCACAAGTCTCCAGATTTCTAAATCATCAATATCATATCAAATTCTGACATTAAAACCACTCAATCTCCCCTCCTCCTGGCCCCCTGTGCCCAGAATAAAAGGATTCATGTTGTTACACTTCCCTTCTTTTCTGCTTTCTGGAAGCAGTTACTCCTTCTTATTAGAGAGGATGTTGGAGAGACTGCTGATGACCTGTTGCTTTATCTATGCTCCAAGACTTCTAATTCCCCAGCCACCTCCTTAAGAGGTGAAGACAAAAGGAAGGAGTCAAGAGGAAGAAGAGAAGCCCTAGAGAAAATGAGGATGCATGGTAAGGGTTCTTTCTCCTGACACTGCTGCCCTCAGCTAGCCATGATGGGCAGGAAAGGAGCCAGCCACCCATACTGGTGTGTGATCCCCACAACTCGAACCTGAAAGGACCCTGCCAAAGGGATTTCGCAGAACCAACGATGGAATCCTTTGTTGCATACATTTCCAACAAGTCGAAGCTCACAGGACTTGCTTGGCTGGTAGTGGAGAGCCCTCCCCTCATTGCTAGGATGTGGGGAAGATGGAGGCACTTCTCCCAACTCCCCGGATATAGTCAAAAACCCACTTTCTGCCACAAGGCACGAGGTTGGTTCGGTTGGCTTCCCACAAATCTGGTTCTGAAGGAAGCGCACAGCTCCTCTGAAAACACATTCATTCTCCTATCCCATTTGATCTCTCTTCCACATGCTTTTTGGATTAACGCTGCATTTTGTTTCCATCTGTTTTCAACTCTTGGTTAGAAACGTCCAGGGTAGGCTCTAGCCTTCTACATGGCTGGGGGGTCCTCTGCAGGGCACTGTTCCCAAGTGGGGCCCGTGGAAGATCACCTGCATGTCTTCCTCCCAGTGCCCAAACACTGAGTGAATACCTCCTACGTGTCAAGTGTTATGCCATCCATCAGGCACTTGGAGGTGCCATGTCATGCTGCTGCGCAAAATTCACACAGGCTCCCTGTCGCTTGAGTAAAAGCTCAAGCCATTACAGTGACTGGCAAGACAAAAGATGACCCCGCTCCCCACCCCCACCCCTCTGACCTCACCTCCTGCAACTTCTCTGATGCTCCAAAGCCACTCTGGTCTTGCTGCTGGGCGGTTACCATGTCTGCCACCTTCTGCCTCTGTGCCTTGGCACTGGCTGTTCCCTGCAAACCCCCGCCCCCCGCCCACTGCCCCAGAATGTGCCTTCCCCAGGTTGCTAACTTCCCCAACTTCAAATCTTTGCTCATATATCACCTTTCAACAAGGCTGATACTGACAATGCTGCCGACAACTGCAAGCCCTCACAGGCACACCTGACCCCCCTTTTACCCACTCTACATGTTCTTTTCTTGCAGCACTTATCACCTACTGCCTTGGCCCAGTTCCCTAGAAAAGTATCTTAAAGGAATGCAATCCCAGGGAAGCAGACCTGAGGGAAAAGGGGATAAAACATAGAAGCAGGGAGAGCGGACCTCAGGGAATATGTTTTCCAAATGGCCATATGTTGTAAAGAGTGATGGCTGGGTCCCACTGGACGTCTGTAGAGAGGCTGAATGAAGCAATTCCTCTCCAAACAATCTGCCCAGGGGAGGAGAGAAGAGCGTAGCCTTTGGTCTCTATCTCTCTTTGGTCGAATTCTGCCCTCTTGGTGTTAACTCCCTTGTATTTCCAAGTGACGTGAAAGCGGATGAGCCCAGAGAAGGTTCCTCACCTCCATGGGAATGGGAAGCCCGTTCAGTGCAGAAGATGGGAGGTGAAAGACAGGTGCCAGGCGGAGGCCTCTGGGGCATGTCTGGGAGCCACCTGAGGGACAGCCCTTATAGCTGGCCCCTTAGCTGTAGGAGTGGCAGTGGTGGGTGGCTCCAGGACTGCACCGAAGTGAAGGCGCCACAGGCTCCTGACTGTCAGGCACAGACTGAGCCATTGCCAGGCCAGCTCCCTGCCAGGCCAGGTCCGTGGATCTGGACTGGGAAAAAACTGAGTCCTGTATCACCTCCCAACATGGGACCCATCTCCCTCGGCTAGAAATCAAGCTCCACAAAGCAAGATCTTTGTGTGTGTTCCCTGGTGTACCCCAGGAGTCTAGGAAAAGCCCTGGTTCAGGATAGGTCCTCAGCACACTACTGAAAGAATAAACGGGCAGCAGCACTAATGAATGAGATACAGTCCCTGCCCTCAATGAACTTACAGGTCCCGGGGACACAGACAAGCAAACAGCTCCGTGCGGTCCAGAATGGGAGTCCTGTGCAGGCAGCCAGCCAGGTGGCTTCAGGGGTTCTTAGCAAACCTGCTTAGCATAACCGTGTGACTCTGAGTCCTGGTGATTCAACTTTAGATGTGACAGTTATGCCCAGCCTGGCATATCCCATAAAACAAGGACACTGAAGTAGAAGTCAAGATCTGGGCTCTAAACCCAACGTGAGCTGCAAACTGGCTGTAGGATCTCATGAGAGTAATCACTATTTATCAAGTACTCACTTTCTGCCAGATCGCAATGTGAATAATCTATTGTCTCCGTCCATTTGGGCTGCTATAACAGAGTACTGTAGAAGGGCTGGCTTACAAACGACAGAAATTGATTCCTCACTGTCCTGAGGCTGGGAAGCCCAAGATCAAGGCGTCAGCGGATTCGGTGTCTACTGACTTCGTACTGTGTCCGTCCTCACAAGACCAACGGGGTGAGGGAGCTTCCTGGGTGCTCTTTCATAAGAGCATGAATCTGGTACAGAGGCAAAGCCCTAATGGCCTCCCAAAGGCGCCACCTCCCAACACCAAGACCTTGGGGGTAGAATCTAATATATGAATGGGGGGCGGGGCACAAATATTTAGTCCATAGCATTTGCATACATTTCTTATTTCATTTCTACAATAATTCCTTGAGGGAGATATGATGATCCTCATTTAATAGAAATCGAAACTGAACCCAGAAAGGTTCAGTGACCCAACCCAAGTTCTCCTGACTCAGAAGTGGCAGAGCTGGGATTTGAACTTGCAAACTTCTCTGCCAAAGTGTAAGCTCATAATCACCACCCTCTTAGCACCACATGGTTGGGTCTTGCCCTCTTTTGTAAAATGAAAAGATTAGACTACCTAATCTTTTTTTTTTTAAGATTTATTTATTTATTTCGTGGGGGAGGGGCGCAGGGAGAGAATCTTTAAGCATCCCCCCCAGCAGAGCACGGAGTCCCACAGGGGACTTGATCCCTACAACCCATGAGATGATGACCTGAGCTGAAGCCAAGAGCCTGATGCTGAACCAGCTGTGAGCCACCCAGGCACCCCTAGATGACCCAATCTTTAAAGTCTTTCCCGGGGTACCTGGGTGGCTCAGTGGGTTAAAGCCTCCACCTTCGGCTCAGGTCATGATCCCAGGGTCCTGGTGATTGAGCCGCGCATCGGGGCGGGGCGGTGGGGAAATCTCTGCTCAGCAGGGAGCCTGCTTCCCTTCCTCTCTCTCTGCCTGACTCTCTGCGTGTACTTGTGATCTCTGTCTGTCAAATAAATAAATAAAATCTTAAAAAAAAAATAAAGTCCTTTCCCATTAAACAGTATCCTAAACATGTCAAGGTCAAAGAGGAGTGATCCAGCCCAGACTCAGTGGCAAGTGATTGGACACTGTCCAAATACACTTGTGGTGTACTAGGGGCCACCAGCCAGGTCTGATTCACTAGCAGCCTCCTTCCAGTCCCAGAACAACGAGCACAAGTCTCTTTAGGGTGCACATGAGGACATTCACAGGATGTCAGCCTGTCCAGGATAGAGGTGCCACCTGAACAAACTTGGGGTGGGATCCCGAAGGTACCCATGAACACAGTGTTCTTGCAGCTGTATGTTCCAGAATGTGATCGATGAAATCCCACCTACACACTCACTGCCTCGCCTGAAGTTTGCAAGGCACCAGGGCAAGTGCTGTCAAAGCCTGTGACTCAGCCAGGGTGTCACAGAGTCTCTGTCGTGAATCCAGATCACCACTGTCCCACAGAAATGTAATAGGGGCCACATATGTAATTTTACATTTTCTAGTCACCACAGTTTAAAAAATAAAAAGAGAAAAAATTAATCTTGATAACATTTCGTTTAACCCAATCTATCCAAAATATTACCAATGCAACATGCTATCCATATACAAATTATGGAGATACCTTACATTTTCAATTTCATACTAAATCTTGGACATCGAGTGTGTCTCCTACTGAGAGCCCATCTCAATTCAGAAGCCACATTTCAAGCACTCCGTGTGCATCAACACGAACCACGTGAATTGTGGCCGCTGCGCTGGACAGTGCTGGCCCCAGGGTCTGCTGGTGCTGACGGAGAACACTCATATGCGTATACACACTCATACCTAAGCAGCATGGATAACAAGGCCCTTTGTGCAATCCCTGCAGCCTTGGGCCCAGCAAGTAATCCAAGTTACAGCCTCGCACCCTGCCACACTGGGAGCAGGAGGAGGCCCCGGGGAAATGGATGCCAACCTGAATTCATGCGCACAGAATGCAGACAAATGAGAGGCAACTAGTTCGTGGGGGGAAAAAGACATCTGGCCTGCTGCCTTTGATGTTCAATTCACCTTCTGATATCAAGAGTAGCAGGCCAAGGAAAAAAAATACTAGAAGTCTTGGGCACCTGGGTGGCTCAGTGGGTTAAGCTGCTGCCTCTGGCTCAGGTCATGATCTCAGGGTCCTGGGATGGAGTCCCACATCGGGCTCTCTGCTCAGCAGTGAGCCTGCTTCCCTCTCTCTCTCTTTGCCTGTCTCTCTGTCTACTTGTGATCTCTCTCTGTCAAATAAATAAATAAAATCTTTAAAAAAAATACTAGAAGTCTTTAAGCAATTGAGGCAAGAGGTCAGAGTTCCTTGGTCAGTTCCTTGGGAAATGAGATTCATATGAGATCTGGGAGAGCGGGGAAAATTGTTGAAAAATCATAAAGTTAACAATTTGTATATTTAGGTGGTGTCAAACCACAGGAGCCTGGCTTCCCCGCCCATTAATGCAAGTCTCAGCCCCATACTCCTTTCCACTGAAAGTAATTGCTGCTTGAAACAGATCCACAGAAGCAAGGGATAGCAGAGTAGAATGTGTGTTTTCCAAAACTGAAGACTTGGAGACTGCTGGGGGGATTGTGGTTTTCCAGGAATGGGCTGGATTGAAAGGGATTTTTTTAAAAAGAAACGAAGAAGGGAAAACATTTCCAAGCCTCCTTTGTAGCTTCCCCCACGCCCCCCAACATGCAAGGCACCAAGGGAAGAGTGACTTCTCTGCCACTAGCAGAAGGGAGAAGGCTGGTACCTCCCAGGGCAGCCATCCCTGGGGCCCATCCTCCTGACTCTCCCCCTTCAAGAGCAAACCACATGGGCGAGGCCTCAGAACTGAGTGTTTACTTGCTGCGTTTGTGAGGCTGACACTAGAACCACATGGAAGGCACATGCAGGAAGCGTGCTGTAATCAACTTGTGTTTATAATTCCGAGAGAAGGATGGCAGGGTCGAGGATGGGACTGATCCGGTTCCAAATCTATTTCCTGGAGTCAGATTTAAAAGAGAGATGTTAAGGGCAAAGTCTCTAACGATGTGGGTACATCTCAACAACTTACAAGTTTATTTCTATTGGTATTTGTACAGATTTTTAAAATCTGCTGCTTTCTTCTCACACACGCTAAGCCAGCCCTGCCGGAGCTCACAGAACTCTGAAAACCGCCTCCTCTAATATATTCTTATCAAATTCAGAAAATCTGATTTTCAAAGAGTTCATTTACAGGAAAACAATCCCCTTTCGCTATAATGCCTTTATCATTTTTTTTAATTGTTACTCTTCACATTTTAAGTGTTACCATCTGACAATCTTGTCCGTTCTCGGTGATGTTAAACATCCAACCAATCATAGTCTGGTTTCCAAATTTCTTCCCGAACAACCAAATCGTACAGTGGGTCTGCTCACATTCCGCGGCACACCCATGCAAGACGTCTTGGGGCCCAAGGAGCCTCTGCAAAGCCTCTTGTCTGAGCTGGCCGCTGCCCCGGGGCTGCCTCTGAGTCATTGTTCCCCTTTGTCTCTCTCAGTTAGGATGGGATGTTATACAGCTCTTGCTGGGAAGTGCAGTTTCTGGGCTCCCAAGCATTTCAATCCTAGCCACATGGCCCAGGTAGGAAAGCTGCCAGGCAATGAAGAAGACAGGTGAGCTGGAAAACCAGCTCTAGGGATGACTACGAGTAATGACTACCAACGCACGGCACTCCACAGTTTACAAAGTAATTCTGCACCCGGCGTCTCACTGAACCTCACAGTCATCCAATGGTAGGCTCTTAACTGTCTTTTTATAGTGAGGCAACAGAGGCTAGGTTCCCTAAGGTCACACACGGAGCTCAGGGGGGAGCTGGGAATGCGAGCAGCTCTTCAGACAAGAAACCCAGCCCAGCTCTGGCCATAGGTCTTCTTCCCCCTGGAGACATCAGCAAATAATCCAGGCAGCAGAGCTGCTTTCATCACTGGGTCAAACCTGGAGCACGTAAGACATGTTTCATCACAATGAATACGTCTCTTCGACTTCATGTTACTGTGTCTTTTCCCTCATTGCGTTTTGAGGGTGCTCAGATAAAACCATTCCAGGGCTCATCCAATGCGGATACAATGAGAGGAAAAAAAGTAAACCTTTCCCCAACTATGTATGGAGGTTCACTGTGTGAGAGGATACTTGATTCCTCTGGTCCAGAAATTTCTATTGCTTGAGCAGAAAAGCTATAGTTTGCTGAGGCTCAGACACCAGCACAGGGTCCCCAAACGAGAGCCATCACCTGGTCACGGCATGAGACGCAGCGTGGGCTGGGGGACAACCATGGAGATTTTGTGGAGGAGGAGCACGAGGAAGCCCTGGGCAGGAACCCCCAGTTCCCCTAAAGACAGGTCACTAGAAGCACTTGTGACAGATATGGGTTCTTGGATGCTGTAATCCCACCCCTGTCTTACAGGCCTCATAGCCCTTTTTCCAGTGTATTTGAATTATGTATATTTTCTCATTTCTCATATGAGACGTGGAGTTTTTAAATTGAAAGCCCTAATCTTAAAGAGAAAAAAAAAAAAAAGATACGGATTCCTGGACTTCCATCTAGAAGGCAGGAGAAAGGCCTGGTAAAGCTGTGCCCCAGATGGTCCCTAACTTAGGGAAGGCTGCAGCCCTGGGAAGCATGAGTCAGCTCCAGAGGACCCGCCTTGGGGGAGGGGAGGGGAGGGCAGAAAATGGAAAGGGAAAGAGATGGAGCAATGTGAGACTTTCAAATTAAGATGAATATGGAAAGGAGACTTATTCCCAAAATGAAAGCAGACATCAAGAAGTCGGCAGGCAGCAAGACAGCTGGAGGGAGGGAGGGCTCGGGGAAAGAAGGACTCCTCACATTTGCCCCCTGAGAGCAACTGAGAGGGGTCCTCACTTTAGGGGCATGGCTTGGTGGGCCAATCTCCACTCCTGCCTGTGAGCCCATCCTGGGGACCATGGCCAGCCCCGTCCCCTCGTTTCCAACCAAGGATCCAACAGGGAAGAGAGAGGTGTAAGTTGCTGAATGGACATAGGACTTTGCTCGATATCTGATTTTCTCCCCCCCCCCCCCCCCACTGGGATGTATCCATGCCCGAGCCCTTGGAGACCCCAGGGAGTTTTTCCCACAGGGAGTCTCTAGCAGCCATGATAAAGGCAGAAAGATTCTTGGCCTAGGGAAACTCTGGGTTCAAATTCCAGTTCCAGAAGAACCTCACAGGGCAAAATGTTTTGGTCCTTGGTTTCTTCCTCAATTAAATAATAATCACACCTAACATTCTTATAGTGCTTACTACATGCCCAGCTTTGTTCTGTATATTTTTTACAAGTTTTAGTTCTTTCAACTCTCACAACAACCATGTAAGGAAGATTCTGCCATCGTCCCTGCTTTACAGATGGGAAAACTGAGGTAGAGAGAATTTGTCAGTTGCCCAACAAATAACTGACAGAGGCAAGATTCAAACCCAGTGGGTCTGGCTCCAGAGCCCACACTTAACCCCTGTCCCTAGGGCCTCTCTCAGAAGAACAACATCTGGCCAACACAGACAGAAAATGTGTGTGTATATGTGAGTGTGTTGGCGTGTGTGTGTGGGGGGGGGGGGGATGAGAGAGATCTGGTGGGGGATGGGACCACAGGAGATTCTAAGACAGAAGATGATTTTGGGCTGGGGGGGGGGGGGGGGGGGGGAAGGCTTCGTGAAGCAAGTCTCCCCACCTGATGGAGAAAACCCAGAGGAGGGAAGAGGAAGCCCCTGGATGGAGACTGGCAGAAAGGGGGTTTGGGGTGAAAACACTCAGCACCCAGTGGTCTCATTCATTCCATTTGGCCGCTGTTTAGTGAGCGCCTGAGATATACCAGGCCCCAGTGCAGACACAGGAGGCACAGACACCCTCGCTGCCTCTGGGGGCTTACAGTCAGCAGAGGAGATGGACAAAAAAGAAGACCAACACATGAATAAAACCACAGGAAAAGTGATGAGCAGCATGGAGATTAAGAATTGGGGGACTAATTGAGCTAGGGTGCCTGGGAGAGGGCTGGGCAGGTGTAGGAAGTGGAAGAAGAGTGGGATTAGGGAGCACAGCCTGAGGAAGAGGTGACAGAAGAGAGGGCGGGAGACAGGCAGGGGCCCTCAAAGGCCACCAGGAGGAGGCTGGAGTGCAGGGCGGCAGGGCGGCAAGGCGGGGTGGGGCGTGGAAGGACTTGAAGCAGGAAAGGGACACTACCCTTTATGTCTTAAGAAAATCACCTCTGGCTGACTGGGAGGAGAGTAGGGGACCCGGTTAGGAGGGACCACTGTTGTCCAGGCCAGAGCTTGCCCCGGTGGGAAGCACAGACAAATACAAAGGGACGCTCCGTCCTGGAGGAAGTGGTCCTGCGCCGCTCTCCAGGCTCACACCACAGCTCTGAAATGAGGATGCAAGAGCCAGATCCTCTCCAGCGCCTTCCAATGAATCGACTTGAGGCCAGTGATTCGGGCAAGAACAATGGTGTTCTGTGCAGGGCTGAGCACGGTCTCCGTGCTTGGCATTCAGGCAGACAGACGGCCACAGTGACTGATGGCGTCCCGGGGCACGGCGCCAAGCCAGGAGACCCCATGTAGCAAGCAGACTCACAGAGCCTGGGGCAGGAGGTGGACACCAGGGACAACACAGCCTCCCAAGAGCACAAGGGATGGGTCCTCAGTGCTCTGAGGGGAAAGGGAAGACATGGGCAGCTCAGTGTTTGTGGCTGTGGACTAACCCCCAGGGACAGGGTCTGCTGGAAGTGGACAGAAGCTGCCATTAGACTTAGAATTCTTAATATTAGCTTTCATTTTGAATAGAGTTTTCCTTTTAAATAAAACCAGTAGTGTCCTAGCAAGTTATTTTGCTAGCCTCCTGGTCTTACTCCTTCATTTATTTATTTAGTATGCAATGTATTGTCACAATATTCTGAACTAGGGGCTTCTCACACTTTTACATGCATGCATATCACCTGGACAGACTCTGGCTCAGTGGGTCTGGTGTGGGGCCTGAGATTCTGCATGTTTATTAGCTCTCTGGGGACCCTGACCCTTATACTATACTTTGAGGAGGGAGGCTCTGGTCCAGTCAGATATTCCTTTCATCTTCCTTGAGTCCATTCCTCACTCTGCTTTGCTTTAATATAAAATTAGTTCATTTCACTGTTTATCAGAGTACCACTCTACAAGGCAACAAGTTGAGAGAGATACAGAAACAGACATGATACAATGTCACATTGAAGGAAATTGCAAACTGGCTGGGTGGAGAGATGCTTGCTAAAACAGAGTCCAAGGCCTGCCCTGCCCCCATGCCTCCTACTGTGTCAGAATTATAAGGCATTGTCCCATGTGAGCCTCACTGCACCCCAAAGTGGGAATTGTCTCTATCTCACAGAGAAGGAAAACCGGGCTAGGAAAAGTTAAGTCGGTTTATCAAGCTCACACAAAGTTGGATTTTGATTTAAATTTGGATCTGCTTGGCCCCAAAGTTCAAATTCTTTCCATTAAGCTATACCGAGGACATATATCTAAGCAAAAATACCCAAAACACTGGGCATTACATGATGCCTGCAAAACAAGAAGTCGATGCACCTTGCTGAAGGGAATTTAGCAAGTTGGGTGGTAGGTGACAGAAATTTGGAGCTATAGTAAATTTACCAATTTTGACCTGGTTACCAGGAAAAAAGCGGCAATGAAGACTTCATGTTGAAAACATTTTTTAATGTTGCAGAAGAGAGATCAGTTTCCTTGTTTGTTCATAAATTCTCCTTTTATGGACTGCAATTCCAAAGTGCAGGAAGACACTTGCCTAGCCAAGAGAAGCTGGCATCTCCGGCTCAGGGCTCCAGATGTTACCAGACATTTCATCTGCAAGCATCCAGAATGATGGCTGCCCATCCCAGGAGCAATCGTTTCTCACACGTCTTCGTCCATCAAAATAGAGAGCAGAGCTCAGCCTGGAAACCCAGGACGAGAACATGCTTCTTACCCACATTATTTGGCTAAATCTGTACCCCTGTCCCAGTGAGATTTTCTTCCACTGTCACCATCCCTTCTCAGGGCCCCTGGTTCCAAGTCTGGCAGTCCTGTGTCCACACAGATGGCTCCCTCTCAGCTCCCGCCAGCCACGGCCGGACTGACCACTAATGAGGAGCCCCCGGGGCAGCATGTCTGGGATTCAGAAATGACTCCACTTTCTCTGCCGCTTAGTCATTGTTATTGGGGCCGGGACAGGAATACCAAAACCCGTGAGAGTGTGAGTCTCTGTCGTGATGTCCCGTCCTTTTACAGCCACCCTCGGGCCTCCACCTGAGCCCAGCGTTCCTAGATGGTGGCAGAATGTTCCATGTCATATTTGGAACAGGAAGGACAGAGAGAAACAAGACGGTCTGTCATTAAACACTGAAATACCTGGAAGTCAGTGCCAGAGTTATGAGAAGGCTGTAGTCACATTTTCTATTTCCTGGACACTAATGTGGGCTTTCTATTTCCTGCAGAGGACGCAGTGAACTGAGCCATGTAAATTAAGGAGAGCATCTCTGTAAACACTGCCGGACAGGCATCGCTTCCCAAAAGTACAGAGCTTCCCCTCTGGACCCCTCTGGAATGGGGATCGCTGTCCCTGATCCCCATTCTGGAGACTGAAGGTGCAGCAGGTCACCGAGGCAGAGGGCAGCTTGTGTGGGGTGTCTTGTGTACCGGAGCCCTCTCAGCTCCAAGGACGGGGCCTCCCCAGGCTATTTCTGTATGGTCACACCCCACCCCCAGGTGCCAACAGTACATTTTGTCATGAAGTAGATGTAAATGGGACCTGAAACACCAGCATTTCTTTTGCCAAACATTGTGGAGACACTTTCTGGAAGAATCACTGATATCCCATTTCCTTCCACCAGCTGCTGACTACAGGGGCCAAGGATGACACTTTAATACAAATTGAGCCCCTTCCATAATGAAACGAGCTGGGCTTTAGGTGTGATTTGTTTAAAAGCCACATCGTAAATCAGCTGTCGGTTCTTCTTTATTCCAGGCCTGGCAGGCTCACCTTTACACTGAATTAATCGCATCTGAAACTTGACCTCCCAGCCCCAGAGCCTGTTGGAAACAACATGTGCTCAACGACTTCCAGTCAGAGCGGCAAGAACTTAAACTGTTCCACATTTTTTAATAAATGGGCCGGGAACCCATGGGGCGATTCCCATTGGCCTGGGTGCTCAGCATGTTGATCTGATGAAGGGGATAGAGACAGGTCTACAACAGCCGGATTTGGGAGGACATTTACTAACATTGGACAATGCCAATTCATGTTTTTAAGTACAACCAGAATGAGCCCAAGCTTGAAGAAAGGCCCAGAAACATGACGTGAATTGCCAACAACAGCTCAGCTTGTTGGGGGTGGGGAGGGAGAGAGAGGGAGGGAAGGCATCGCAGGACCACCTGCCAGGGAGGGGGGAGGGAGCTGGAGCTTTCTGTGAGGAGCGGGGCCTTGGGGACTCCTTCCAGCTTCTTGGTTCTCTGATGCTAGAAGAGAAATTTGATTACGCAGGAAGAAGGAGCTTTGGAGCTCCCAGGGATAGGGCCTTGGAGTTGATGGTCTAAGTCGGCCAGAATGAGGAGCGCTTGTGAGCGGGCCTGTGCTAACCACTGCAGATGTGACATCATGAAATACTAAGTTCCCTCCTCAAACATGAAAATAGGTGTTTCATATGACGAACAGCTCCTACAGTCCTGCGCTAGCTCAGGGACACAGTAAGGAACAGATAGGTAGCCCCTTCCCCTGGGAGACACACAGTCCAGCAGGGACAAAGAGATGAAAGCAGAAAGCCACAGCTCAGTGCATGTGCTGGGGACTATGAGAAGGTGTGCCAGGGCCCACAGGAGGGCCACCCAGATATGGGCGCTCAGGGACATCTTTTCAGAGCCAGGGGTGTTCAACAGAGGCCCAAGGATGAGCAGGGTCTCACCACGTGGGGTGGAGGCACCGAGGAGGGGCGGGCAACACGGTCGCAGGGCTGAGAGGAGGCACAGCGCCTTTTCAAACTACAAGGGACACAGCGATATGGGAGGACAAAATGCAGAGACAGGTGAGAAACAGGGAGAGGGACAAATGCAGGCAGGGCCTCTGTGCACGGTGCTCACAGGAGTTTCAGAGCAGCATGGGAGGAGCACTTTGGGCGCACAGAGAAGGGAGCCATAGAATTCGCTGAGGATGGCCTGGAGAAGCTTGCAAACAAGCAAACAATGATGCCTCCTAAATGACAACAAGGCATTACCAGAAGAAATGAGAAGACAAAATTCATTCTGGGCTGAAGAGACGTAGTGTGCAAGGGCATGGGGCACCTTGAAAATGAACTCTATTCTCTCCCCCCAATCCCTGGTGGAGTCCAGAACGAACGACACGCCATGTACCCAATTCCGTCCTGCAGATTCATGTCAAGGTCAAGATTATGAAGCCTCAAGCTCAGACAAAGTGCAGGGGACTGACAACAAGGAATACTTGCCTATGTAGGCCTGGGTCCTGAAGCACAGGGACCCTCCTTGCTGGGGAGAGCCTACATTTCTGAAACCAGAAATAAGGCCTGAGCAACTGGAAAAATTTCAGGGGGAACTTCAGGGAATACCTGGAGAGGGGATCACCTCTTGGGGGGGGGTCCCTATGAAAAGATATTGCCTCCTTAACAACAGAAAAATACCCTCAAAACCAGGACCCTCTGAAATTATGTCAGTTGGAAGTAGCAGCACTTGAGTGTTAAATGCTCCAAAGGCTGTCTCATTCAATTTCTCAGCAGCCCAATGAAGGGTTAAGTCTTCTATCACTTCACAGATGAGAATACTGAAGTCTCAGGATGGTTGGTAATGGCATCTAGGGAAGGACAAGAACCCTCCAGCCACATTTCCCCCCACTCTGGCCTACTGTCTCCCATAGACCGGAAACGGCACCCCCAAACCCTCTCCCCGCCATGCCGCGGGAGAAAAACTCATGGAGACCAGCAAGAGAACAATTATCTCAGAAACGTGTGTACCAAAGAGATTACTGTGGGGTTTACCTGAAGTTGAAGCCTTGTTCCCTGCCCAAGCATTGAATGGCAGCCAACCGTCCTCAAGTTACTGAAGATAAAGATGCCTCTTCCATTAGGCATCTGGACCATCTTGCCTGCGAGACCCCTTCATTCTCCTTTCCTTGTGTGTTCCTCAATATGCCCATTTTGCAGGTGGGGAAATCAAGATTCAAAGCTGTTAAGTATCTTTTCCAAAGTCTAAGTGCTCAAGGCAGGACTCAAACCAGGTGCTGTCTGACCTCAGGAACTAAGCTTTCCTATAGCACCTGCCCCCTCGAGGCAGAATGGAAGGGAACTAACTGTGGATCTTCCTAGGAGGAGAATCCTCGTAGCCAGTGAAAGAAAACTAAAGATCTACTGTGCAAGGCCTTTCATGAAGAGAAATTATAATTTACAAGGATACTGACATGTCTGCTCTGCCAAACACAGGTTATTCTGCAAAAGAAAAAAAAAGGCAAAAACAAAGGCAGTTATCAGTGCCAAAAGAGAAAGAAAGGGAACATCTGCAGATGAACAGAATGCCTGCTCTCCCAGCCAAACTTACGGTGAAACTTTCCACTCAAATGCCATTGTTGGAAAGTAACTCTTACACTGGGGATCTTTATAATATAAGGCAGCATAAATAAAGGATGGAGAAGGAAAGGCCCCCGGGGACCCAGGATGAAATAGCAAGATAGGTCACTTGGGAAGGGGAGGTCTGCGGCAGGAGGGGTCCGTCTGTGTAGACTCACATAGATGAAAGCTTCATTGTAGATCATGCCCAACTGCATTGACTCTTGGGCTTTCTATAATTTTGGTCAGAGTGCTGAAAGGTAATGTCAGAGAAAGGAGACCTGGGTTCAAGTCCCAGGCTCACCACTAGTCTAGGAACTGGGGAATCCCCTCAGTCTCTCATATTCTTTGTCTGAAACGTGAGAAAATCAGACTTGGTGATCTCTGGGACCTCTTCCATGTGATCACGACCCTAGCACCTCTCTCTTCACATTCTTGTTGGGGTCACAGAGGTGGGGCCCACCTGAGGGAGTAGCCCACATAACCAGCACCATGAGAAGGATTACTAAAGATGTTGGAGGGTTTGTTGTTATTTTTTAAGATTTTATTTATTGGGGCGCCTGGGTGGCTCAGTGGGTTAAAGCCTCTGCCTTCGGCTCAGGTCATGATCACAGAGTCCTGGGATCCAAGCCCCGCATCGGGCTCTCTGCTCAGCAGGGAGCCTGCTTCCTCCTCTCTCTCTGCCTGCTTCTCTGTGATCTCCGTCTGTCAAATAAATAAATAAAATCTTAAAAAAAAAAGATTTTATTTATTTATTTATTTATTTATTTATATGGCAGACAGAGATCACAAGTAGGCAGAGAGAGAGAGAGAGAGAGAGGAGGAAGCAGGCTCCCCGCTGAGTGGAGAGCCCGATGCGGGGCTCAATCCCAGGACTCCGGGATCATGACCTGAGCCAAAGGCAGAGGCTTTAACCCACTGAGCTACCCAGGCACCCAAAGAGGTTGGAGTTTAAGGGTAAGTTCTATCCATACTCAAGCCCTATCCCGCAGTCCTGCTCTAAGCCCTGGTCACCAGAGATACACAGCACTGAAATCTCCTCTCTCACATCTGCACCCATTTTCTCTGATGCCCTGTCCCTTCCTGTGACTGCTGAATCCATGGGGGCCAGGGAATTGGAGAAGTCAGAAGAGGAATGGCCCCCCCAGGGTCAGGGTGAAGATGGTCCCAAGAAGGCAGAGGATTTGCCCCTGGGATTGAGACAATACATGTGGCCATCGAGAGCACTGGGTTCCAGGTGGACCACGACTATCTCTTACAGGCTTGTGATCTGTGGGGTTTCAACTCTCTGAGCCTCGGTTTCCTGGCATGTGAGACAATGGTGACGATAGTATGGCCTGACGACAAATAGCCTTTCTCGCAGAGTCATTGTGATGACAAAATAACATACAAAACCCTACGACTTGGTAAATGAAGCATGTGCTGCTCCCAGGGCAAGACCATGGCAATGACCGGGGGTCTAGGAGCAGGGCTAGGGCTACTGTATGTGTGAAGTTCAGTACACACTCAACCAACCCTTTGCCTGGTTACAAAAGAGCCTCCAGTGCTACACATGTGATGGAAGGAAGAGGAATCTCTCTCTTCAGGTGGCAGGAAATACGAAGGAGGTACATGGGAAAGGATCCAGCCACTCAAGCCAGACTAGAGATCCCACTAGTCACCACTCAGAAGCAAGAGCGCCATGGGACTTTGGAGAGAGGGGAGTTTGAAGAGTTGTCTTTTTCCTGCTCGAACCAACTTTTACAGAAAGTACGCCAGGACGGTTCTACAAAGGAGGTCGTTAGCTCTCTGAGGCAGGGGTCATTACCTGTGCAATGCTGGATCCCCAGCACCCAGCATGGAGCTGATACATCGTGGACACTGATTAAATATTTGTTGGCTGAGTGAATGATAAGAAGTGGAAAGGTTGATGGAACAGAAATCCCAGTGAGCAGATGAAATAGGGGGCTGAGGACCAAAAGTGGCAGGATGGGCCTCCACACCAGGGATGTCCCAGAGGTGGGGGTGACCTGAAGAACTAAGGATAGCACTAGGAGAGGACCAGAGAGAGGGTCAGTCTGTGAGTCACCTGTCCTTCAAACCCAGGCCCTGTCTGAGCAGGGCGCCAAGGAATGCACAACCATGAGTCAGCAGGTTATCCATGTCACTACCTTCTGAGTCACTGCCTGACCCCCTGTGGCCCTGCCCTCGTGCTTGAGAGGCTGTGGGAGAACGTGTGTGGCCGTGTGTTTATATCTATACCCCCATACTCAGCAGACACCACCAGCCAGGATGAGTCAAGAGTTTCTCTCACGTTTTATTTAAGCTATGTCACTGGGCTGTCCTGTCAGTGAGTCACTGCTTATCTGCCCTCCGCCAGGAGAAATGCCTTCCAACAGAGGTGAAGCTTGGCACTGCCTCATGGTGTGTCAGGGGCCATGATATCTGCGTACTACCCAGGTTCTCTCTGTCTCAAGGATCCACGTGTTTCCATGTGTTTTCAGACTCTCTGTGGATCCCCCAATGAAAATGAGGCCCAGGGCAAGGCTGAGCATGGTGCCTACCCTAAGCCCTACCAGGAACTCTCTCAAAATGCCCTCTTCAAAAAGCCCTCCCTAGACTGCCCTTCTCTTCCCCTTACCAATACCTGCTTCTGTATTTTCTCCTAGCAGATGATTGTAGAAAAAGCAGCTCTTCCATGCCTCTTGCAATCTATTACTAGAAAAGTCTTAAGGGTCCCAGCGTCTTCCAATTCCCTTGCCCCATCTTGCTAAAGAACTTCTAGTAGGGGTGCCTATGGCTCAGTCTGTTGGGCCACTGACTTCTGGTTTGGGCTCAGATTGTGATCTCATGGGTCCTGAGATCAAGCCCCGAATCAGGCTCCCGGCTCAGTGGGGAGTCGGCCTGAGATTCTCTCCCTCTGCCCCTCCCCCAACTCACACACACACGCATGCTCTCTCTCTCTCTCTCTCTCTCTCTCTCTCTCGGAAATAAATAAATCTTTGAAAGGAAAAAAAAAAGAATCTCTAGTAAATCATTCCTCTCACCACTGAAATCATTCCTGACATTACTATGAGATTAACCTTCCTCAGATGTAGCTCATTGCTTAAAAACTCCACCTCATACCAAACTCAGTAAAAATTTCTCTTCCTAACACTGTAAAGTTGGTTGCCAGCCACATGTAGGGTGAGAAGAAGTAGCTGTGGCAGCTACGGCTGTACTGTGTGGCTCTGACCACAGCCAAGTGTTCAGGGTGAGCCCCTGGCCTAACCTGGGCCAGTCTTGAGAATCACAGAATCTCTTGCTGTGAAAATCTGAATAGAGGTTCAGAAATTACAATCTCAGTCTGGACTAAAGGCTTAAACAGGGAAGATGTAAGGACTCAGAAGTTGGGGGGAGCGGGGGCAAATTTCCCATGACATGGCCAGGAAAGCTTAGAAAGTGGGTCCGTGGTGAGAGCAGGATAAAGCTGACATGAACAGAGAAGCCAAGATGAGAGGAAAACATACTGATTGCCCTGTCCCTTCCAGTCCCCAGCGCCCTGACCCAGTTTTACTATATAAACGTGGGGGGCCGTAAATGAAATAGTTAAATGCCCACATACGGTAGAGAACTTAATTAGAAAAATATTTTATCCCCATTGTAACAACTGTCAATAATTAATTATATGTGCTTATCAGCTTTTCAAAAAAAAGAAAAATATTTTAAATTACATGGAATATAAAATAATATTTTAGAATTTTTTTCCACGGAAGGAAGGAAGGGGGAGGAAGAGTGGGTGGAGGGAGGGGGAAGGTGGGGAAAGAAGGAAGGAAGGAAGAAAGAAACTCATTCAACCTAATTTTACTGAGCACCTACTATATACAGGCCCAGCATCTGCTTCTTTTTGTCATTAGAATTCCCAAAATCATGTGGGTGTGAGCTGCACGCTGAAGAACAAGCTTGAAAGAAAAAAAAAAAAAAGAAGAAGAAGAAGGAGGGAAGGGTGGAAGGGAAATGAAAAGAAAAGAAAATTTTAAAAGGAAAAAAGAAAAAAGAAAAGAAAATTTATAGTGTCCAAAATGTCGTTTTCCATTCTTATAGGTGACTATTCATGATCCAAAAGTGATCTTCCAAAACCTTGTTTACAATTATATATGTATCTTGCAGCTTCCTGCCCTGACCCTGACGTCTTGCAGGAAAGGCTGAATGTCGCAGGCATATTAACCTACTAACTGGATTTAACTCTACCTGGGAAACTTATTAGTGGCTCATAATTTTTGCTTTAATTGAAATTTACATATTTCTTCAGTTATTAATTGCCCCAGAACTAGCAAAACTGGTTTACTATGGACAAATACGCTCCCAGCCAAGATGAGAGGATCTCTGTAAGAATCCATCATCTGTCTGTCCGTCTGTCTGGCTCTCTTTCATGTTTTTGGTCCCCAGGTGTGGAATCCTAGAAGGAAAGGGAAGTGGGGGGTGGGGTGGAGGAGAGATCAGGGAAGGAGAAGGAGAAAATGTATGTTCTCTGAGAAGTGTTTTTATAACAGCAATAAAAATAGCTAGCATTTATTGAGCATTTACTAGAGGTTACTCACCATGCTAGCGCTTTCTGTGTTTGTCTCATGCAGTCCTCACAAACAGCCCAAAAGGGAGACATTATCCTCCCACTCCCACAGAGGAAGAAGCTGAGGTCCGAGTCTGCTCAGCTAGTAAGTGGCAGGCTGACTAAATCCCGAGCCTGGGCCCTGAATCCCCCAGGACACGGACTCCCACGGCCCCTCTCAATGGAGGGCCTCAGCTGAGCTCTGACCCAATCACACAGCCCGCATCTGTTAGCCAATCTACAATCCAGGCCCTGCTTGGTGAAGTAACAGGAATGTCACTGTGGTTTGAGATGAAGAGAAAGCACATCCCCAGCCCAGACCAAAGGCCTAGGAGCTCAGACCCAAGCAACTTCCCTGCCATCGTCTTGTCAGGCACGCTCTGGTCAGGCACGGAGCTGAGCAGCTTCCTCTCACCAGGATCCTGGAGTCTCAAGCTCTCAGGAAGGGCCCAGAGGGAAAAGGAGCTGGCAACCAGGCCACTGTTCCGGAAGCCTTGGCCTAAATGTGAATGGGTTAGGTTGCTCTTGAAAAGCCAGAAACCCAAGTGACGGGGTCCCCTCACTCTCCTATTCCCAGAGGCTCCTAAATGTCCTCAGGAAAGCAAAAAAGGAGCCACAGCCCCGAAGCTTCTTGTTCTGATGGCGCTGAAAATATCCCATTCAGAGCCTGACCCTGCGAAGATGATGGGAGTGTTCTCGGCTCCACAGGCAGCACACACAGGGCTGTGCCCAGAGCCCGCTCACTGCACTCCAGGGTATGACAGTCAAGAATGCTTTCATAGCTTGCTTTGCTGCCTGATGCCTTCTGGAATGCACGGGCTGTATCCCTTTGAACTTAATATGGCTGCTTGGAGAGGCCAGGACGTGGGCATTTGCAGGCACTTTGTCTTCTCTCTGATCGTGCCTCCATCCCCAATTTTTGGACACAGTTCTGCAGCTCTGCTTTTGGAAGTCAGACCCTCCTCCTTCCCTCTCATCTCCCCCCCACCTCTAAGAGTGCACCATCAACTCCAGAACCCCCCACCCGACATCCTGCCTCCCTGCCAGCAGGCTCCCTGTGACCCTCCCCCTCTTCTGGAGACTGCCTCCACCGTGCTGCCTGCACCCCCAAATACAAGGACCCAACCTCTAGATGCTCAGAAACAAGCAACTGGTTCATTAGCTCAGGGTTTTCTCATTTGTTTTTGCTTTTCATCCAGATGTTGGTGTCATGTAGAACCAGCCTGAAAGTCCTGTGTTTCTTTTTTATTACAATTCGGAGTAAGTTATAGTAACTAGAAGAAATAAGATGTCATTCGTCCCTTCCAGAACCATAACCAAGAACAAGACCTGAGGCTTAATCTGACCGAAGAAATTCTGTTGTGGACCTATCAGTCTTTTTTTTTTTAAGATTTTATTTATTTATTTGACAGAGAGAGAGAGAGAGAGAGAACAGGGGGAGCGGCAGAAGGAGAGGGAGAAGCAAGCTTCCTGCTGAGCAGGGAGCTGGACGCCGGGCTCCATCCCAGGACCCCAGGATCATGACCTGAGCCTAAAGCAGCCACTTAATGACTATGCCACCCAGGCGCCCCTATCAGTCCCTTTTTCAAAGAAGAAAGGAGGGGGGAACAAAGAGATAAAAGCAAGATTCTGGAGTCTGCTTAGAGTGGGATGAATGGTGGCCCCAGAGATAGCAGATCCTCATCTCTGGAACCTACAGTGTTACCTCGTTTGGAAAAAGCATCTCTGCAGATGTGCCTAAGTTAAGGACCTTGAGATGGCGATGTCACCGTGGATTATCTGGATGCACCCCAAGTGCCACCGCATGTATCCTTGTGAGAGGGAGTCAGAGGCAGCCCTGACACACACAAGAGGCAGACGCCATCTGAAGACAGAAGCAGAGGCTGGAGCCCGGGAGGCGTGAGCCTCGAACGCCGCAGCCACCGGAATCTGGCGCAGGCAAGGAGGGAGCCTTGGGACGGAGGCTGCCCTGCTGGCTTGGTTTTCAAGGTTTGGCTTCCAGAACTGTGAGAGACAACAATTCTGCTGTTTTAATCCACCGGCCTGGTGGCAAGTTGTTACAGCAATCACAGGAAACTCATGCGACACTTATTTCCAAGAGCCACCGCAGATAAGCCTGGAGACAGCGGTAAAACAAGGGACAACTAGAAGAGACAGTAAAATCTACAGGTGGATCTGGGGGATAGGAGCTCTTCTTTAAGTCCTGCTAACAGGTCCAGCAGCTGGCTCAGCCAGCTGTCTCCCTGTGTGTTCCTAAAAGAAACAGGAGCCTCAGGGAAACTAGCAAATATAAGATCAACATATCACTATCTAAACATCTGACTAGTTTTGGGCCTGAAACTCCACTGCACAGCTCCTGATGAGCGGGGCTGACACATTGTCCCAGTTTAGTAGCGGAAAGGTCTTACCACCTTCTGGTCTGCTTTAGAAGACCAACGAGGTGAGCTCCCACAAGTGGGTGCTTACCCACCCACACCCACAGGTGTGGGTGGGTAAGCACACCAGCCCGTTGTCCTTAAAGTCCTACCCACTAGTAAATATGGCTGTATGTCCTGAAGGGTGACTAACCTAATCAGCAACTCATCCTCTCTGTCAGACAAGAAGGGAATGGGAATAGAGCTAAGCTCATCCCTCGCTTACAAATAGGAACAATTTGAGAACCACAACCTCTCCAAGACTGTTGATTGAAATCTCTATTTTGGGGTACAGATGATGGGAGTGAATCACCCTTCTGCCCATTTCAGCTTTCTTCTCTTTTCTCTCCCAAGGGAAAGAGATGTTGAGCCAACTTTCCCTGGGTGCCCATCTTATGCCATGTACTATTCTAGGCACAGGGCATAGAGCATTAAGGGGACAGACACAGTCCCTGCCTCCACACAGGGCCATAAATTCCCTCCTGGGCTTACTAAGCCTTCACCACTCTGAAACACAGTCCAGGGGAATTCACCTCAAGCTTAGTCCCTTCCACATCCCTGTCCCCTCCAGACACACGTCCCCCAACCCAGTACCAGGCTGGTCTGAAAACCTGAGAGCTAGGACTCTTGAAAGAACCACATCTTAAGAGTATGAGAACAGATAAAATAAACTTCCGTGAAGAGCATTAAACACTGTAAAATTACAAGGCGTTTTTAATTGTAATCTATAACCAGTCAGGTCAGAGGATCAGAAAATTGTGCTGCTGAGGCCAAAACTTTGTGGTCTCATTAACTGCATTTATTCTCATGTCACATCCCCGGCTTAAACCTGGAACAGCTGATTAAAACCAATAGAAATCAGCTGATTCCCATCTATCCTTTTTGAGGACCAGCCAATAGCACTGGCTTCCTTCACAGAGGATGGCGTGTTATTTTTGAAGCATGAAGAAAGAACAGAAAGAGGACACTTTGCAAGACCCCGGGAAATCCAAATCTGGGAATAAGCCAGCCATATATCTAGAGGCGAAGGAGGAGAAGGAGGAAGAGGAGGAGGAGGTAAATGTTTTTAAGTATGCAAATGCTTGTTACGATGTAGAGCTGAGAGCTCTGTGAGTGACCATTAAAGGAGACTTTGCTCTGTATTTGGTCACTCTATCCAAGAGCAAACACTAAAACCGAAGGTAATGGAAACCAAAACAGTTGTCCCCAAATGACGAAATTTGAAAATTAAGTCTAATTGTTTAATGCTAGTCAAAACAAGTCAGTTTTGATGAATGCCGTGGGAAGTGGTACTGAGCTTTTGGTTCAGGATCTGTGGTTACCTGGGTGGCATCCAGCCAGGACTGAACGTCTTTGTTCTCCCAGTCCTTCAGCCCCAGCCCATCACTGACACTCAAGAAACTTCCCGCTAGACCACAACACATTAGGAAGAACAACCATTGTTTGGGTCAGCGTGAGTGGAAAGGGCACCGCAGTAGAAGAACCGACAATAGAGAAAAAGAGAAGAAAGAGGAGGAAGTGACAGAGATAAAAACAGAGCCGGAACATGTAATTTGAAGAAGAAAGTAGGGACACGCCACTTCAGAGGTTTGGTTGAACTAAGTGAACTGAAGACAAAGGCTAGTGAAATATTCCCGTTCCCCGGGGCTCCAACTGGGCTAATTAAGTCCTCCCAGAACAGCCTGTCCGAGAGTTCACTGAGGTATTTCACAATCCCTCACTCTCACTCATTCAGTCAACAACTACACAGCATGTGCAGGGCCCTGGGCTTAGTTCTAAAGAGGTAGAAAAGGTGAGCACAATCCTGAGGATAGAATCTTATAAAGGCATAAGACATGAATGTAAATGGACATACTAGAGTGACCTTTCAGTGGGATGAGTAGAGCTTGATGGGGTGCATTTTTAAAAATAAACATTTGGGGCACCTGGGCAGCTCATCTGGATGAACGGCTGGCTCATGATTTCGGCTTGGGTCTTGATCTCGGGGTCCTGGGATGGAGCCCCCCATGTGGAATCCCCACTCAGCAGGGAGTCTGTTCCTTCTTCTGACCCTTCCCCCTACTCACAGGCTTACTCTCTCAAATAAATAAAATCGTTTTTAAAAATTAAAAAATAAACACTTTATTTTATAATATTTTTAGATTTATGGGGGCACCTGGGTGGCTCAGTGGGTTAAAGCCTCTGCCTTCGGCTCGGGTCATGATCTCGGGGTCCTGGGATCGAGCCCCGCATCGGGCTCTCTGCTAAGCGGGGAGCCTGCTTCCTCCTCTCTATCTCTTTGCCTGCCTCTCTACTTGTGATCTCTGTCTGTCAAATAAATAAATAAAAACCTATAATATTTTTAGATTTATGGAAAAATTGTGAAGAGAGCACAGACCTTGCATCTATCCCACATCCAAGTCCCTCATTTTAGCATCTTACATTATGTAAGATGTGGTACCTTTGTCGCTATTAATGAAGCAATATCAATTGTTGTTAACAAAAGTCCCTACTTTATTCAGATTTGCTTAGTTTTTTCTGAAGGTCTTTTTTCCATGCCAGGATCCCAGCTAGGATACCACAGCGCGTTTAGTCACTGTGTCTCCTTAGGGTCCTTACAACTGTGACAGGTGATAGCATGATTTTTTTTTTAGATTTTTATTTATTTATTTTATTTTAGAGAGAGAGAGAGAGAGAGTTGAGGGGAGGAGCAGTGGAGAGAGAAAATCTCAAGCAGATTCTGCACCGAGTGCAGAGCAGACGCAGGGCTCGATCTCACAGCCCTGAGATCATGACCTGAGCTGAAACCAAAAGTCAGCTGCTGAGCCGACTGAGCCACCCAAAACTAAAGCAACTTTCATTTTTCTTGTGCTGTCTCTCCAGACAGGCTTGGTGAACTGGTCATTTCTCTGTCCCCAGATGAATCTTCAGCTGGTCCCAAAACACTTTCAGTCTCTCTCAAATAATATGTGCTATCAAGTACAAAATATAGTGTCCAGGACACTGTAATAATTGATCAGACTTGGGGAAAGGGGGACAGTAAAGGAATAAACAGAGAAGAGGCATGCAAAGAAGCTCGAGGACCCAGGAAAGTAGAACATCATGGAAGTTAGGAAAGAGAGCTTCTTAAGAAAGAAGGGGCAAGGGGCTGCCTGGGTGGCTCAGTGGGTTAAGCCTCTGCCTTCAGCTCAGGTCATGATCTCAGGGTCCTGGGATCGAGTCCCACATCGGGCTCTCTGCTAGGCAGGGAGCCTGCTTCCTCCTCTCTCTCTCTCTCTCTCTCTACTTGTGATCTTTCTCTGTCAAATAAATAAAATCTTTAAAAAAAAAAAAAAAAGAAAGAAGGGGCAATCAGATGCTAGAGAGGCTCTGACAGAGGAGGAGGAGAAAAGGGCGTGGCTATCAGGAGTTCGCTTACAACCTTTGACAAAACCAGATGGTGGAGTGGCAAGAACGGAAACCACTGTGGAATAGGTTAAAGAGTGAATATGGGGCCAGGAAATGGGGCCACCAATTTGGATCCCTCTCTTGAGAAGCTGAGTGGGCAATAAAAGGCGAAAAATAGATTGACATCCTAAATGGGTAACCACAGGTTTGAGGGAAGGATTTAGGGGTTGGGATGTATGGCAGGCAACTTTTAAAAGGTTCCTCAAGGGGTGCCTGGATGGCTCAGTTGGTTAAGCAACTGCCTTCGGCTCAGGTCATGATCTCGGGGTCCTGGGATCTGGCTCCCTACTCAGCAGGGAACCTGCTTCTCCCTCTTCCACTCTCCCTGCTTTGTACTCCTCCCTCCCTCTCTCTCTCTCTCTCTCTCTGTCAAATAAATAAAAATAAAAATCTTAAAAAAATTTAAAATAAAGGGTTCCCCCAAATCCCTCCTCCTGATACTCACACCCCTGTTCAATTCTATCTTTGTGTATACAGACTGGACTAGTGATTTGCTTCTAGCAATCAGAATGCAGGAAAAGTGTTGGGAGGTTATGTCTGAGATTAGGCTATGAAAGGCAGTGATTTTTGTCTTGCTTCCACTCTGTCTTCCCTGGATTTTCTCAGTTTTCTCACTCTGATAAAGCAAGTTGCCATGTTATGAACGACCTACAGAAAGGCCTACAGCCAACAGCCCATGAGAAACTAAGTGCTGCTAACAATACACGAATGCACTTGGAAGCAGAGCTTTCCCTGAATGACCCTTGATGTGGACAGCAGCCCAGCTCTGCAGCCTACGAGAGACTCTGAAGCAGAGGGTTCAGCTAAGCCACATCTCAAGTCCTGACCTACAGAAAACTATGAGATAAGAAACGTTGGGTTAAGCCACTAAATTTAGGATAATTTGCTACACAGTGATAGGGACCTAACACAGGATGGCTATCTTTGATAAGGGATGCCTGCACATGATTCTGGTTTCAAAATTTCTTGTCCTTAAGCATGACCTTGGAGTCTGTCAAAATACAGATTCAGGGCACCAGACCCAAAGATTTTTATTTTGGCACTGGGGATGCAGCACTAACTGGACAGCACCCATTGGAAAAGGACCCAAGAAATCGTATTTGTGAAATACCCAAGATGATGGTCATGCGGGTGGGGAGGAAGGGCTGTGTCCGGTGAAGCAAACACCATGCAATTCAGAGATGTGGGTCTTGATGTCCTAGAACAGGCAGTGCAAGAATCCGGGAACCCTGGGGAAGCTGGCCTTCAAGTCTTGACTTCTTGCTCCGAAATAGCAAGAAAGAACAACACTATAGGAAAAGACACATAGACATTTTGAGAGACGAAGGAGGAAAAGCTTCAGTCAATTCCAAAGGGAAGACATGGAGCCATGTACAAAGCCTGAGGAAGTGGAACAATCATTCAGGGTTTAAAGGGAGAAGAAAGAATTTGGAAGAAATAGACTCCTTAAGGAAGCTTTGGTAAGTCAGTAAGAATGTTTTCAACACTAGCAAAAGGATGGTGAGGGCCAGAGGATGACTAAGGAGCATAATTTGGAGGAAAAGGCGAGAGTACACTCTCCTCACTCTGTGAGCCACTGCAAGTGGGAGGAGGAAGGTCTACGTTGGAGAAAGTTGCCAGAATAGTATCGGGGGGGAAAGCCAGCTTCTGCTCTTAGAAGCAGAAAGAAGGCTTTCAGGAAAAGTGAGGGAGGAGTTGTCTTCAACAGGACAAGGGTTCTCCTGAGCTCAGTGGAAGAGTCCCAGAGCAGGGAAGCAAAGGTGTCCTGGGTGGGAGTTGGGCTAAACCCACAGAAAGAGAGGAGGGCAAGAGACACGGCCTGAGGAGGTGAAGGCTGATGGTGGGCTAGAGATTCCCAGGCATAACAGAAAGAGCAGATACCAGGTAAGTTCATTGAATTAACTTGTCCCCAGAATCTAAGTTAAGTATTATTCCATCATCAACATGTATGGCTCCCCAAGAGCAGGTCCAGGATGAGGGCTGACAGGGCCAGGTTCTTGCACAGAGGCCTGCCTCTGAGATCTGGCCTAGAGCGAGGGTCAGGTCTCAGGAGATCAATGTGATACGTCCATACTCAAAATGTTTAAAGTCCTACATCTATTCTTTACAACTTCCCCATGCATCTCACAGAGGAACTTGCCTGTAGTTAAGTTGGTATGGAGAAAAGGTCCCTAGGCTAAGGGCTTAGAGACTTGGTCCTTGTCCCAGCTCCACCCCAACAAGCTATGTGACCTTAAAAAGCCATTCACCTCCCTGATGTCATTTGTACAGTGAGGGGGCCGAACCAGATGTTCCCTCAAAGTCCCTTCCAGCTCCAACATTCTGAGAGCCTGAAAACATGCTAACCTAAACCAGGTCTAGGAATCATGTGGTTTCATTTTTGGAAATTCAGCTTCAAAAAAAGAAGGAAAGAATTTCTGCCCTTATCTGTCACCTTCTGGAGACTTTCTATCCATTGGTAGGATTCCCTGTGGGAAATGTTTTGAAATATTGGGCATTCACAAAATGAAATTCTGGGGATTAATCTGCAATAAGAGCTAAAAATTTTCTGAGTGATTTTTTCCCAAATGTATGAGAAATCTTTATCCAATTGGATGTGGGGCAGATTCTCTTCTGAAGCATCCTGTTTGCATTCTCAATGCAGGGTTTGGTAGGAAAAAAGCACTTGGGCCCAGATATCTTGCCACTTACTCATAAAGCTGTTGGGGAAGATGCACTGACAATGACTGGTGAATCACGTCTGGGTCATTTCATGTCTAAGGTTTTAAATTATCTCCAAGTATTGCCACACACACATCTACATACACCTCACCACCAGAACCATGAGGCAGATTGCGAAAAAACTTCCGTCACATGGATGAAGCGAAAGTGGGACTTTCTCCTGACCTCCAGCATCCCTGAGGAATGCTCTCTCTCACCACCACTCACTTCTCTGATGGAAACCCTGAGGTCATTTAATCCCATCTTACATCTTGGAAACTCAGGATAACCCAATAGATGTCCCAACTCACATCCCCAAACTTTACATGAAAGAGAGAAGATGAAAAACAGACATGGAAACCTCTTTTGATTTCCAAATGTAGGAATTTTGATTACCCTGGCCAGGCACTTGGGGACTTTGCTTACTTTTTCACAATATATTACCAGTAAAACAAAACAAAACAAAACAAAACCCTTTACAATGGTTCACTGTATATTTTAAATATTTTATTTTCAATCATTCAACAAATACATATTTAGCACTCTGCTAGGTGCTGGGAGGGAGCGTTGTATCTAAGCTATGAATTAATTACAATGCAATGAAATAAATTCTATAATAGTGGCATGTGAAAAAGTGTTCATAATTAATTCTGCCTCCGGGTAGGGAAGTTGAGGAAGGTGAGTCTTAAACAGTGAGTAAGAGTTTGAAGATGAGTCAGAGCTAGGCAGGTGATGAATGGGATTTGAAGGGCATTCAAGGCAAGAGAAATGGGGAGAAGGGGAAGAAACAAAAATGTGAGAGTATTTGGAGATGCACTAGTAGTCTAAGATGGCCACAGCATGGGGTTCAAGGCTAGAAAACAAAGGGATAGAGAGGAAGATAAGCAGGTTTAGGCCAGCCTGTAAAGAAACAATAGACTAAGGACTATGGGTCTTCATTTTTTAGACAACAAAGAGACAAAGATAATAATGATCATGATCAAATTGTCACATTAGGAAGGTCGTTCTGATAGCACTGAAGATAATGAACACAAAGGGTCAGGAGGGGAAGAAGAAAGATAGAGAAAGGTCAAGATCTATTGTGAGACCTAGGATATATATAGAAAAGATATATGTAGACTATATCACATTTTACTGTCACTTTTTCTTTTTGTATCCTCCAGTTCCCACATACAGATAACCTCCAGTTCCCCATTGTATCCCAGCCGAGAACACAATGCCTGGCATAGTGTAGGCATGCAATAAATGCCATCCACAGGTGAGTGAATGAATGGGGACTTAAAGAAGGCAGTAACAGTGGGGAGGTAAAGAAAAGGGCATATTTAAGAAATATTTTCTGTTTTCCAAGGTAGCTGCACCACCTTGCATTCCCACCAACAGTGTGAGAGGGCTCCCCTTTCTCCGCACCCTCACCAACATTTGTTGGTTTCCTGTCTTGTTAATTTTTGCGATTCTAACTGGTGTATTGTGGTATCTTACTGTGGTTTTGATTTGTATTTCCCCCATGGCTAGTGATGTTAAACAACACTGAATATTATGCTGCTGTTCAAGAGCCTGAAGAGCTCTATTATTTGCTTTTTTTAAGTGTCCATGATATGGTTAAGGGAAAAAACACTTGCAGAAATATATAGTATTATACAATACCACTTTTTGGAAATAAAATACATACACAATAAAAAAAAAGAAATATCTTCTGGAGAAGATTCTAAAGAATTTGGTCTGAAGAAAATGGAAAAATCCAAAGTTTCCATGTTGTGTGACTAGTAACGTCCTTAAGGTTTTTTTAAATATTGGAGGCTAAGCAAGTTGAGAGGAAAAGGCAATGATTTGAGTTAAGAACACATTGAGATGGAGGCATCTGTGAGTCAGGGTCCTGAACTCCAGTAGACAGTTGGAAATATGCGTCAGGACCTCTGAAAAGTTCATTGGCTGACTTTTACTTATGACTACTCATAGAAGCAGGTGTACTAAATTATTAAAAATCTAGGTTTTTTTAACATGTGCTGAAAACTTTGTTTCCAAAGAAAAAAGTAACTAAGTAAATGAAAACTGTATTCAAAGATCCCCACTTCAGTACTCATGAAATAAAGGCAAAGATGAGAGAAGGAGCCAGAGATAATCTTCCACTCCTTGATCTTTGAATCTGTCACAATGAAGTCCTCATATCTTCAGAATCCCAAGGGAAATGTACCCACGGGTAGCAGTAGTTCTCCAACAACTAAGGAGTTAGCTGGACTACTGCAGAGCATAAAAAACAATGAATTTTCCAGCATAAAACCTAAGATTCTTCCCTTTGTTTCCTTCTCACACACTGCTTCTAAGAATTCTCAGGTAGCAGATGCTTTCTTGTAGCCATGGAACATAATGGAAATCTAAGGCCATCTGGTACCTGGAATGTACACTGCATAAAGAGTTAGAAGAACTGGATTTAGTTTCTTCTCCACCAGTAATTGGCCATGTGACCTTAGGCAATTCTCTTTACCCTTCTTAATCATGGCTTTCTCACCTGTAAAATGAGACCAGTCTTGATTTTTTTCATGTGTGTGTTTATTTTCTTAAACATTTACCACTGATCTAGATCCTTCCATATGTGTTCATTGTTAACTCATCCTTAGGTCCCTAGACTTTTGCAGGCCCAACTCCAGCTAATCAGGGATTCAAGATGAAGCTAGATGACAATTCCACTGAAAGAAACAGTACATGCCAAGGCACTTCTTTATTACCATGCTTTGGTGTATTAGACTGCCCCCGAGAAGACCTAAAAATATACACCTTCTAATGTTTTAACTGGTGCAAATTTTGGTAACTGGAAATGAAGAGCTACCATAATAAAAACATAAAGTGTAAGGGTTGTGTGGGAACCAGTCAATGGACAGAGCTGGAATGGTTGTAAGAACTTTAAGAAGAGCACTAATGAAAGCCTGGATTATCTTGAATAGACTGTCAAAATAGACTTTAAGGAGGTAGTTGGTGGGGTCTTAAAGGAAAATGAGGAAAATCTTGTTGGAAACCTGAAAAGGGGGGATCCTTGTTATACCTGGCAGAAAGTGCAGCAGCACTCTCTCCTGCAATAATATGAAAGTTAAAAAAAAAAAATACCTCGTATACTAGTTTATTTAGCTAAGAAGTTTTCCAGCCCTAGTGCTGAAGATGCCACCAGCTTCTTGTGACTGCTTATATTAAAATGTGAGAGGAGACAGATAAGCTAAAAGAAGGGCTGTTAAACCGAAAGAAGATGGGATGTGCTGATTCTGAAGATTCTGAGGCTGCCCAAAAGGCAAACAATACTAAACTTAGGAAACTGCTCCCACGCAAAGATCAAATCCAAGACATTCTCAGGAAACAATGTTCTAGAGGTAAAGCCAAGAGTATATCTGTAAAATCCTTTGTTAAGACCTCTGTTAAAAGATGGGTCTTCAGGGTACTTTCAAGCAGACAAAAGGCCCTCTAAAGAGTTTAAACATTTGCCTCACGGCACCTATAAATCAAATAATATGGGTCCTGAGAAGCTTAAGGGCTTTTTCCTTCATCCATCTTAGCAGAAGCCCAAAGCAGAGAGGATTTACCTCAAAGAGATTTGTAGGTATGAGTTTGTCAAATGGAGCAAACCTCAGTGAGATTCACAGGAGGACTACAAAGTTTGGGAGAATTTTATGGCCAGAAATACTGCCAGCTTGAACTGAAAGTGACAGAAACAGTATAAAATAAAGAAGCTTCTGAACCCCCAAACTCCTATAAGCAAGAAACAGGCTAAGAAAACCACTCAGCTGCAAATGCATGATAACTTTCATGAAAAGAAAAGGATGATTCCAAAGGAGGATTAAGAGCCCAGAGAATCGAATCAAGAACTATGGAAATTAATTTCCAAGCAGGAGTAGTGTCGAGTCCTAGTCAAGGAAGTTACAACATTTGTCTGGCTGGATTTCAGAATCACTATGAACCAGTGAGTTCTTTGTGCCTCGGTTTCCCCCTTTTCAAACAGGAGAGTCTATATTGACTGTCCTCTGCTGCGCCACCATTGTATGTTGTATGTGTAGGGGACAGATTATTTATTTCCTTCGTTCATCGGTCTACAAATTGAGAGGAATTATAGCCATGAAGCTGTACTTAAGGGAACAACCCCTGAGAACCTGGATCTGCTTTAGAAGATGAGGTCCTGAACTTGGGGCTGATGCTATAATGGGATGAAACTTTGGTGGGCCTTGGGAGGGGGTGAGTATATTCTGCATGGGTAGGGCAGATGAATTATCAGGACCAAAGAACAGGCTCTAGTGGCCAGATCCCAACATGGCCATGTATGATTTTGCACTTCCTGGTACTCTCATCCCATGTAGTCCCCTTGCACATTGCACAAAGGTTTGTCTGTGTGACCAAAGCATATGGAAGAAGTGATAGAATATCACTTCTGAGATGAGGTTATACAGCAACTTCTGTCCTGGGCACTCCCTCTTACTCTTTCAGATCATTCAGGGGAAATCCAGTTACCATGTCATACACACTTTTATAGAGAGGCCTATGTGGTAAGAAACTGAAGCTTCCAGCCAACGGCCACATGAGTGACCTTGGGAAATCATCTAGCCCCAGTAGAACATTTGGATGACTGTAGCCTTGGCCAAGAGCTGACTACAACTCATGATGGACCCCGAGCCATAATTACTCGACTAAGTTATTCCTGGATTTCTGACCCTCAGAAAGAGTGCTTGTTTATTTTTTTTTTTAATATGCTAAGTTTGGGGACAGTTGTTATGGACAATTGATAATTAAGAAGGTCAAGACAGATTTTTTTTTTCTTCTCTTATTTTTGAATTATCAGGCAGGAGATGCTTTCTTGAAGCCATGGAACGTAATGGAAACCTGGGCAGCTGTCCTAACTTGGACTTGAATAAAACTCTCTTCCTTTTTTTTTTTTTTTTTTTTTTTTTTTTAAGAAATTCTAAAAGGTTTGTTTTAAATTTAAAGGCTGTTTTTTTTTTTTTTGTGGAACTTAATGAGCTAATTCTAAAGTATGTATGGTAACTCAAAGGCCATGGAAAGTCAAGACACTCTTGACAAAGAAGGAAGAAACTTATTCTAAACTTTTCACACTTATTCTAAAACCACAGAAATCAAGAGAGTGCAGGTCTTAGTGCAGGAATAAACAAACAGACCAATGGAATAAAATAGTTACTTCAGAAATTTGCATATATAAAAACACTTGATTTGTGACAAAGGCGATACTGCAGATAATTGGGAAAAGTATGATTTTTTCATAACTGGCACTGAACTGATTGGATATCCATATGGAAAAAAATAAACTGAACTCACCTTGCATCCTACACAAAAATCAATTCTAAGAAGAATATAGCTTTAAATGTGAAAGGCAAAGATTCTAGACATTAATATGCAGAATATTTTAATGACTGTGAGGAAAGATAGATTTCTTAAGCAGGAGTTTAAAAATGCATCAGTCATAAAGAAAATGATTGATAAAATAGGAGCTAAAATTAAGAACACTAAAATTAAGAACATCTGCTCACCAAAAGACACAGTTAAGAGACTACAAAGCAAGTCACAAAATAAAACAAGGTATCAGCAATTTATGTAACTGAAAAAGGGTTTGCATTCAGAAAATATATATATATTAAGAATTCCTATGTGTTAATAAAAAAAGGTATACAGCCTAATAGAAAAATGGGGAAGAAATCTGAACAGGCACTCTACAAAGGATAATACCCAAATGGCCAGTAAATAGGAAAAGTTGTTCAGCTTTATCAGTCATCCAGAAAACACAAAATAAAACCACAATGAGATTGCTAGCTTTGTATTTCCACCAGCATGGCTAATATTTGAGTAAGTAAAAATAATTAGTGTTGGTAAGAATTTGGAGCAACATAATTTCTCACTGCTGGTGGTTGCATAAATTGGTATAACCACTCTGGAAAATCATTTGACATTAGGTAGTAAGATAAAGACACTAATAACCTTATAACCTAGACATATACCCAAGAGTCACAATCAAGAATGTTCATAGTAACTTTCTTTCTAATAGCCCAAACTAAAAGCAACACAAATGTCCATCAACAATAAATATGTATTAGTAAATTACAGTGTATGTGTACAATGTAACATTATACAGCAATGAAACTTACTAACCCAAGGTTAACATTTAACAATATGAATGAGAACAGAAACCAGGCACAAAAGAAAAATTAGGACACAGTTCTAGCTAGATAACCTTCAAAACAGGCAAAACTAAACTTACAGCATTAGAAGTCAATTGTTAACTTTGAGGAAGTTTCTAGTGTGCAGACAGATGAGTGGGCACAAAAGATGTGCTAACAGTGTTCTTTTTCTTACCTGGTGGGAGTTACATAGGTATTTGTTTTCTTATAATTTCCAGAGTACATTTGTTTTTTATTAAAATGTATATATAGTATATATATTGTGTATATGTACATATATTCCTGTATGTGTTACAGCTCTTAATAAAAAAGTTAAAATTAATTAAGTGCCTATCATGTAGCAAGGACTCAGAATATAGTTCCTACTATTCTCTCAGCACTCCCCACCCCTGAGCATATACATAGACTTTCTTCTCCCAAAGAACCCCGCAAGGAAAATTACAAGCTGTCACAGGCAAATATTGACCTTCCTCTCCCTCCCTATTTGGGACCAGGTTCCAGATGATGGGAAGGACCCAGAAGCAGATTCCTTCATCGTTTCACCAGGCTCAGACTGAGGACCCACAGGCATCCACCTATACCACTGCTGTCTGTCCCACAACTTTGTAAACGGACGCAACCAGTCTGGAGGGTAACTTAGCACTGCTAGTGAAGTCGAAGATGCACATTTCCAGTGACCCACCAATTCTACTTCTAAATACACATCTCAGAGGTGTTTTTGCACAACACACAGGTACAAAGGTATTTAACATAGCATATGTGTAGCGGCAAAAGAAGAGAAGAAAAAAACCTGGAAGAACCTCAATATCCATCAATGTAGGCCCAGGTAAATAAATAACAGAGTAGTTATGCAACGAGCAGTTGTTACAATGAATGAACTAGATCTAATTTATTAACATATTTATTAACATTTTTGAGATAAATCTCAAAAATAGATAGTGGAGGAAAAAGAGAAGTTGTAGTAGGATGCGCTTTGTATACATTGAAGCATTCAAGACAATGCATGTGGCTTATGAGGCTGTAACAAAATTACAGAGAGAGGACAAGAAAGTGGTTATTTGTGAGATGGGAAGGTACTGGGATTTGGGGAAGGAGGCTATAGCTGAATTTCTAATATTTTGTTTCCGTAACTAAGTATCTGAAACAAATATGGGAAAATATTAACGATCGCTTAAATCTGGTGGTGGATATATTGGGTATCTATTGCATTATTGTGTGGTTTTATGTTTGAAATATTGTCTAACTTTGAAAAAAATAATGGATATAAATCACCACTCTGAAAACATTCTTCAGGCTCCTTCCACTTTCACAAAGGATCAGTTGTCTGATTCTGCCAGACTTTTCTCCTTCTTCAAGAAGCAAATGGAAATTTGATGAAGAACAAAAGTTGGCAGCAGGGTCATCAACTCTCCTCCAGGCTGTTCCTGACACAGAAGCATCTCTGACCTTGGCAGACCCCCCTTCCCCCTGGAAAGCTGATCTGTAAAGACAACAGGCTCCTTGCCTTCTGGCTTCAGATGATGTTTGGTAAATGGGAGGCAGAAGCAGAGATGGCTACAGGGAAAGAATAAAAAAGACCAGGTATTTATTCCCTGGCTTCCTCCTGTAGCCCTACATGTAGGAAGTGGCTGTCTGTCTCTACTGAAGGCCATATCTCCCAAATGTGGGCCTCTCCTGAGCTCTGCTGTGGTTCTCACTAGGTTAGAGCCATCTCCCAGCCTCCTCTTTCTTCTTCAGGCCTGGGAGGGCACAAGGGCTCCTCGTTGTCACTAGCCCCCATGGCTTCACCATCACTCCTGGTTTCCCTTCATTCTGACCACATCTTAAAAATAGTCCCCTCCTTGAGCTCTCTGTAGTTTCCCCACTTGAATGTGCCTTCTCTTTCCTACTTGGCACCCTGACCTCATGGAGCAGAGCGACCTTTACTACACACATGGAGGACTGGGAGAATCCAAGTCCTCAGGCTAAGTGCAAAGATAAGGCTCAAACCTGAGCAAAGGCTTGAATGAGGAGCAGAAATTTTTCAGTTGGTCAGAGAATTATGATGGGGGTGGGGGAGAATGACAAGAGTGGCAACACTGAGGGAACAACTTCTGGAAAGTCTTTTGTATGAGGGTGACCACACAAAATTGCCAATATTAGACTATTTTTTTGACATATTAAAAAAAAGTCAACTTCATATGATTCCATCTAATAATAGGATTCAAGTTATGATGATGTTAATGATGGTCAGACTATGATGACTACAATGACCCCTTGGGAGGGAGCCTACAGGAACAAGAAGAATCAAAAATGACCTTGTCCCCAGAATAGTAAATGGCAAGGAAGGATGGGAATAACATTAATCTGAAGAGGATGAAAATCATCTTTGCAAAGAGGGATAAAATGTTCAATGTTTTATTTCTATTCAAACAGAACCTCGTGTCTCCTTCTGTTCTTCTTATATCTGCATTTGCAGTCAAGTTCTTACAAAAAAAGTTAAATGCATACAGGTTTCCATATCTTGAGCCATAGCCTTGAGGGTAGACATGTCCTTAATATTCTACTCTCTCCTTTCAAAGATTAAAAAAATAATGAGGCATAGGAGTTAAGAGTCTTGCTCACGATTACACAACCATGTGATCTTCCAATTGGATGTCTTGATAATGGAAAACTTTTAGAAGGAATGAGTTTGGGATGATTCCAATGACACAATTCTATGGAGAGAGGGTGAAGGTCATTACAGAGTAGAGTCAAACCCTGATAGAGATGAAGGAATACAAAGTTGCCTGGGGAGAGAAGCTGCTGAGAGCCAATTAGCTTGGCTGGAAGAGCAAAGAATGAACATGGCGGACTATTTCCTTTTATTAATCTTATCGTTGGACCCAAATTAATTTTTTTTAGACTTGTCAGGCTGACCAAATTTATTATAAGCCTTCCCAGCTTTGGGAAGAATTAAAAGATGGATGATGTATTTTTCCTGAGCTCATTCCCAGGCCCATAGTGATGCTTTTCAGAACTAATATTTTGACATTTAGTAAGCCAGGGAAATTAGGCCATAGGCCCTGTAGTTGACATTAGACAATTAAAAAAAAAATAAATGTGGGTAATATTCAAAGTTGGAGCTGTTTTCATCTCATAAGTTCTCCCCCTGACATTTGAGTTAATATATATTCTGGAGCCAGATTTTCAGAAGCCTTTGTCGAGGGTGAGAACAGCCTCTTTGGATTGTGCACAGGTTGGAGAACTTAACTATCCACAAAGTCCCAGGCTTTATGTGAGTGTCCAGCTTGGTGTAGTGTCTGGGCCTTTCGAAGCACTACTCAGACCATTATAAGCAAGGACTGTGGTGGAACTTTGTGCTTTGAGAATAAAGAGTAAAGTGAACTCTTACAGTAGTGGAGAGTGGGGGAGGGGAGGGCTTGGTGGCTAAGCCCGACACCAGGTTGAGGAACTTCCAGACACACCTGTCTTGGTAGACAGCTGTGAACAACAGGAGTATTCCCAGCCAGGAAGAACGGTAATATAGATTAAAGTCCTCCAGGAGGATGTCACTCATGAAACGACTGTCTGTTGGCTCAACATAAATTGGCAGACCTGTTGTGGTCTCTAGGAGTTCTATTTACAAATACAGTACTGAATTACTTACTTCAGAACTAAATCACCAATCGTGACCCCATTCCTAAGCCTTTGGGCAGAACTGGAAAACGACCACAAGTCAACAAAATAATCGAGGAATTGTCCCCTGGAGGGGACTTTGGGTGATGATCTGGTTTTTAATTATCACCCTGAAAATGAGAAAGCATGAGCCCAGAGATAGCTAATGACTTGCTCAAGGTCCTAAAACTAGGAGGTACGGTTTTGCACTCAGTTGCAAGTCTCTCAACGACTAGGAGCAACTCCTGGGTCTTCCTTCAGTATATAGTCTACCTACTCACGGTGCCCAGAGACTTCTTCATCCTCTTTTCTTATATAAATATGTTCCTCTTCTTTGTTCAATTATTTCTGTCCTATGACTTTGTCCTTGTGTTCTTGAAAGAGATTGCATGCATCTTAAAATTTGTACTGGTGTGATTCAGGTCACATTTATTCAGGGTCTCTAAGTTCCAGGCCTTGTACACATACTAAGCTCTCGGTCAATATTTATTAAACCAGACTGTATATGGGAAGCCATTCTAGCATCAGCACATGAAAGAAGAGAAAATGCGGGGGACAGGGATGGGACATATAGCCATGCTAGTGCACCGGTCATGACATAATTCGGTCCTAAAAGATGTGGTGGTCATGATAGGAATAAAAACCAAAGGAAAAAATGTGGCATTCATTTCAGAGTAAAATTGGATTCAGGAGAGAAGAAAAAGAGAGTAATGATAAATCATATTTTACACATTTCAAATGTAAGGTACCAACTGAGCATGCATTTGGAGAAGTCCCACAAATAGGGTGAAATGCACAAGTGGGACTCAGGCAGGAGTCAAGGCCAGAGTCTAGAGAAAAGATGGTTTAAACAGTGGAAGCAGAGCTTGCCTTTCTAGAAGTTAGCCCAACTCTCTGCTAATAATCTCTAACTGCTTTGAAATATTTGAACTAGATCAAGGACAGACAAAGATAGCAAAAATAGACAAAGTGAATAGGACAAGACCAGTAAACCATGCAGTCTACCCCAGAAGCAAGGCCAACCCTTGCCCATTGGCCCAGCCAGTGTTCTTTCTACCCAGCATTCCAAATGACCTGTCTCCTTCATGAAGACCTCCTGGTTTTGATGAGATCCACTAGCTTACCTGTCTCTTTTCCTAGATTTGGGCATGTCAGTCATCCCAATGGTTCTATTAGTGGTCTACATGGGCACTTCATGGTAAGTATTTTCTGATGATGCTATTACGGTTGCCACACCACCCATGTACCCATCTCCCCTCCTTTAGTTGCCCATCCTTCCACTGTTGTGCCCTTTCTCAGCCCCTGCTCCCAACACCCTTCCCTTCCAGGCTCCTTGAAGCTCTCATATCTACCTGTATCCCTGATAATTTCCAGCAAAGAATGAGTTTTATAAAACAAAATTTAAAAAATGGATTTATGTCACAAAGGAGAAACCTGCTTAAAATAGATTTTGGCTTTGTAAATACTCTGCATATGTTAAAGCTACTCCATAAATATGGCAAAGAACTCTGTTTGATAAACCTCTAACTCAATCTCATTTTAAATATTTGTAAAATTTCCGCTAGAACATGCAACCATGGCTGGTGGCACTGATGATCAAAATAGAAGCAAGGAAATTGGATGAAAACAGCAGACCACTAAGGCCACCCAAGTGGGGAAGCCAAACCACAGAGGAGCAGGAAGCTTCAGGGACACAGCCCTCTGGAAAAACCTTCAGCTTCCTTTTTTCCAGAACACAAATGTAGACATAGCATGGTTTATCTTATCATGGAAGGGGTGTGTGGCTCAAATACTGGAAGGTCAGGGGCTTTGTACACTGAACCCCAACAGCACCACAGTTTACTACCAACAACCATCAGTATGTTGGAACTCAATGTCTCCTCGATTACCCAAATCTGCAAAACCTTCCCCAAAACGTCGCATTACTGGGTCTTATGAGGAAGTACTTGAAATCTGAAACTCTCAAAGAATACAACTTAAGGAGTTGTTCTTCTGTGTGCTTAGCAATTTCTGGTCAATCCATCACACCTGCTGAGTACCAGAGTGAAATGAGCAATTGAAGCCATCTCAACCATTCCTTGGCTTGGCGCTTATGTGAAGATAAGGAGGTTTCCCCACAGAACATTTCCCACCACAGCAGCTAACAATAGCGTCTTGTCTCCTAAAGCAGCCCCTCCAGTAAGAGCCCAGGCCAGACCCCACCACACCCAGTAATGGGAACTCTGCTGACAAATGCTTCTCATCTGAACCCAATCAGTTTATAGGGCATTATACAGAACTATGAATGCATTCCATATGGGCTCCATCTTTGAAATTCTGAAGCCTCAGCCCCAAACCAAAATCATATTACTACCATTGTTGTTGTTGTTCAACATTTGTTCTTTTTACAAGCGCAAAGTGCAGCCCAATCATTTCATTAGGGTCTTATCATCTGGAGCCCAGTCCCTGTGCAGAGACTGACAACAGAGGTGAGCTGGAAAAGTGCATTGGCCTTGGTGTAGCCCTAGTATTCTTTCCTCACCCAACCCAATCACGCCCGCACCCCTCACCTTCCAAAGGAAGGGCTTGGCCTGAGGTCCATGTGAAGTTTGGTTCACAGAGCTGTCCTCGTGCATAAATAATAGTGCATGCAGCAAAAGTAGAGAGAGCTCTGATCCCTCTGAATGCTGTGGGGACTGGTGGTATTCACAACCTTCAGGTCACAGCAAGGAATGAGGACAGAAAGATGAACTGGAGTGCTCTCCTTCTCCCTTGGGGAGGATGTCTGCCAGCTGGGGAAGATGATGGTCTGTGCCTCTGTGCCTGTTGAAGAACCTTCCAAGAAGAGGAAAATCAGCTAGGTGATTTCTGGAGGGCAGTGGCCCAATTCCAGCATTATCCCCAACTGTTTCTAAAATTCCAGGCAAATAGTACCTTCCCCACCTCTATACCTACTCTAGTGCACTCAGGCCAAGTTCACGGGCCCATCGGTGCACTTGAGCATTTCAAATCATTTTGATAGTAACCTAAACAAAAGGGACCTGGAAAGTGAATTGTCTGCCAGTAAAATCTTTCAGAGTCCAAAAGAACAGATCCATCCTTTGGGAGGAGCTCTCCCCGCACCCACCTGTGTCCACCATCCATGCTCAGCGTGGCTCAGAATCCATGCTTCCGGAAGCGTGTCTGCACTGTTCATATCAAACATTTGCAGCTTTCCCAGTGCACTAAAAAAATGTGAGCACAGAGAGACTTTTCTCAGTTGCAGGCATTTCTCCCATAAACCTCTGTTCCACCCTTGGTGCCTGTTACCACTTGCCTATTAGCTGCAGCTAGTATAGGACAAAATAAATGAATGAATAGACATTATTAATGAGAAGCTCAGAAACAAACACTCGCATCCCTCAGCAGTTTGCTCTCTTGTGGCCTGGGCCGCTAGTGTTTGTGGTTTAATATGGTCATGTTTGCTGAGGGAAATCACTCCTTGATCATTTGAAGGAATTCAAGAGATCATATTTTATGGCATTTGGGGGGAAAAAAAAAACAGATAGACTCCATGACAAGACCTGCGGAGGGGATTTTGAGCCTGGTCTGGTTCTCACCCTGGGCAAGTTCTTCCACTGACCTGATCACTCCAGCCTCAGTTTCCACAGCAGCACAATGGAAATAAAGAGTAAGCAACTGATGGGGGATCATTCTAAGGACTAAATGTGACCATGTGTTAGTGTGCCCGGTGCAAGGCAGGCATTCAGTAAATGTCAGTGACTGTTACTACCCGGATGATTGAATGTGCATTTTAAATAACTCTAGCCCAGTTCCTCACACTTTCGAGGTGATCCACAAATGCCACTCCTTTCCCTTCCCTGCAGCCAGAGGGCTGTTACGCCGCAGCTGCTCTGCCCTCAGACCTTGCTGAGCTCTGGGAAGTGCTTCACACCACTTGGCTTCAAGGCCGGTTTGTGAGCTCCCACCCAGAGCCACCAGCTCCTGACAGCCAGGAACAGCCCCCCCTCCCCGAGAGCCCCAAGGACTCAAGTACAAGAGAAGCCCCAGAGAAAGAAAGTGTCTGCACACCTACAACCAAAGGCGTCCTGTCCGGGCCAAACCCTGCCATTTCCTCAAAAGATGGCCCAGAGCTCTCTCACACGGGGTCCACCCAGGCCCCAGGGTCACCCTCTCACAGGTTTGTCTGGACCAGACCCAGTAGTCTGGCACTCCTGGACCTTTAATCACATGCAAAAAAATGTAAATGGTTCTGCCTGAAACAAAGAACTAAACCCTTGGAGATGCACAGCCTGGCACTCATCACAAGGGGTTAATCAGTTGGCAGGAGAGCACAGATGGGAAAGGCTCTTCCTGAAGAGAGAAAAGCTGGCTGGGCCAGAGTGCTGGCCCCCAGCCCCCTCCCCAAAGTGGTTCCATTTTTTGCTTCCTTAAGATGAATCTGTTTAAACAAGATTAAACAAGCATGGAATTTGGGAGGGAAAAGGACGAAATTTAATAATTTTAAAAAAGGCAAGAGAATTTCTCTTACCCAACACAAATCTAAACTGTAAAAACCAGGGGCGCCTGGGTGGCTCAGTGGGTTAAAGCCTCTGCCTTCGACTCAGGTCATGATCTCGGGGTCCTGGGATCGAGCCCCGCGTTGGACTCTCTGTTCAGCGGGGAGTCTGCTTCCACCCCCCCCCTTCTTGCCTCTCTGCCTACTTGTGATCTCTGCCTGTCAAATAAATAAATACATAATCTAAAACAAACAAAACAAACTCTTGTTTAAAAATAAATAAATAAATAAACTGTAAAAACCAGCCTCAGCCCTTAGCAGCTGAAAACAAAAAACCACTGAAAGTGTCAGTGTCCAAGGGAAATTAATTTCCTGGGGTTAACATATGACAGAAGAATTACAAAGGAAAAATAAACCCAGAGTCACCACCTTCACTTTGCTTTAGAGAAGAAGAAGGAGAAGGAGGGGGAGAGGGGAAAAGGAGGATGGCAGGGGGAGGAGAGGAAGAAGGAGGAGGAGAAGAAGGAGAGGGAGAAGAAGGAGAGGAAGAAAGGATTCAGGGTCAGACTCTTGATTCATACCTTCATCAATTTAGTCATTCAACAGATATTTTCCAGACATCTACTCCATGCCAGGCACCATGCTAGGCACTGGGGCTACAACTGGGAACCTGATGGAAATGATGCCTTCCTTCAAGAAACTTCAAAACTCATGGGGCAAGAGGCTTATAAACCCTTATAAACCCATCACACTGGGTGGTGTGCCAAGAGGGGTAACGTGGTTGGCCCTGCTCAGAGGGGTTATTGAGGCAATGTACTGCTTCAGATGAGAGGTGACATTTACCCAAGACCTTAAAGAAGGACTAGGGGTTTTTTAGGAAGAAGAGAGCTTTTTAAATGGTGCCCAGAGGTGCCCCTGGGCACACCTCATGCTGGGTCCTCCCTGGGGAGGAAAGATAGCTGTGTTTACACTGCCAAAGCTTATCCTCCCATTTTCCAGAGCTCCAACTTTGCCCTGTGCATACTGAAGCTTCTCAGAAGGCAGAATGACATCATGAAGAGAGCACTGGATTAAGAGCCAAGAAACCAAAGGATCTGCCATTTCCTAGCTGTGTGACCTTGGGTAAGGGGATGTCCCACTCTGATCCTCAGTTTCCTTCTCTGTGAGATGAGAGCATTGAGCAGAATAAATTTTTTTTCTGAGAGGTAAAATAAGTTGAGGCTGGAAGCATGGTGTAGAAGCAAGTTGCAAAGCCTTCTGACTGATGTCATCTAGACCCTGTACATCCGTACACATGCAATTGCACCCTTCCAGCCGGTCCTCCATTTGCCCACCAAGCAGTGATGGGATTAAAGTGCTTCTGGGATCCAAAGCCCCTGTAGGATAAAGCTAAAACTCCTCAGCATGGAAGAGAAAGACCCTTCTATCTCCATAGTCTCACAACACAAACATTATAACTAGATGTTCCGGCTCTGACAGCCCCAGTGCTCCTAATACGTGATGCGGCCTCGCACATCTGCTCCTTGCCCACAGCGCTTCAGCTGTCTGAAATGCCCTTTCCCCACCCTTGCTCACTTGGTAAACCCCTGTTCACTCTTTAAAACTTGCTCAAGAATGGCCACAGCAGGGGTGCGGGTGGCTCAGTCAGTTAAGCGGCCAACTTTTGCTTTCAGCTCAGGTCATGGTCTTAGGGTCGTGGGATCAAACGCCAGGTCAGGCTCTATCCAGCCAGGAGTCCGCTTGAGAATTCTTTTTCCCTCTCCCTCTGTCCCTCTTCCCACCACGCACGCTCTCTCTCCCAAAAATAAATTTAGAAGTTTAGAAAGAAAAAAAAAAAAAAAGGAATGATCTCCTCAGCAAAGCTCCTTCCCAGCCCCACTCATCCCCCCACTTTGGACATCTATCCACACCTGGAACACTGGATATAACCACTGGCTTACATGACTCTCCCCACAGAAAAGGAACTTCTCAAGAACAAGGGCTCTGAGAAAATACAAATCAAAACCACTGTGAGATGCTGTGCCATGCCAGCCAGAATGGCTGGTATCAAAAGGGTAAGAAATAACTAGCGTTGGTGAGGATATGGAGAGAAACGTTGTGCCGTTGGTGAGAATATGAATGGGTGCAGCCACTGTGGAAGACCATATGGAGTCTTCTCAAAAATTTAAATCTAGAATTACCATATGATCCAGAAATTCTACTACAAATGTTTACCTAAAGAAAGCAAAAACATTAATTTGAAAAAATATATGCACCCTTATGTTCATATAGCATTATTTATAATAGACAAGACACAGAGGCAACTAAGTGTCCATTGATAGATGAGTGGATAACGAAGATATGATATATCCATACATCAACACAGAATGGAATACTACACACCCATAAAAAAGAGCGAGCTCTCGCCATGTGCAACAACATGGATGGACCTGATATAGTCTACTAAGTGAAGTAAGTCTGAAGAAGACAAATACCATATGATTTCACTTATGGGGAAATACAAAACAAACAAAAAACTGAAATGGACTTATAAATACAGAGGACAAACTAAGTGGCCAGAAGGGAGGCAGAGTGGATGAAACAAGTGAAGGGGATTAAGAAGTTCAAACTCCCAATTGCAAGAGAAAGACATCATAGAGATGAAAAGCACAGCATAGGGAATATAGTCAATAAGACTGTAATAACTGTGTATGGTGACAGATGGTGACGACACTTACCATGGTGAGCATTACGTAATGTGCAGAATGGTCAAATCACTATTTTGTGCACCTGAAACTAATGTTCCATTGCATATGAACTATACGTTGATACTAAAGCTTTTTTAAAGAACTGAAAGATTTTAAAAAGAGAGAAAAGGACTGTGTCTCAGTGACACTCATCCCCTAGCGCCTAGGACTGTCCCCAGACACAGAATGCCTGCAGCAGACATCAGTAGAGCTAATCGCCTACAATTTTATTTTACTCTTCTAATCGTATGCACAATAATGTGGGATGATCCTTCGACAGTCTTTTGGAACTGGTGTCCCTCAGAGCCAAGTTAGATGTCAGGAGAGAACTGCCCAGCATAGTTTGGAGGCCCACCACCTTGTGCATGCCCAACTTCTCATAACTGAACATCAGACCATGGGAGGACAGGTGAGAGGGTGGGCCCCTGACGCTTGCCCAGCAATCTGTCACTTTCATATTATTTTCATTTCCTGGAAGCTATTGCAACCCTCCTTCCAGAGCATAACGTCTCCCCAGCCTGGAGTGCTGCTTACCCAGATTCAGTGGTCGCACCACGTCCTGTGGGAGCCTAGCCTGTTCTGGACTGATTATCAGAAACTGCTTCCTCGCATCCTCCATATGATCCTGGAGTTTCCTTTGCTCCTGTTGCAGTAACATCTCATTCCAGAGAAACAGTCTCACGACCAAGAAGAGGTAAAGATGTGATTCAAAAAGAGGCTGGAATTTCTCAGAGATCATCAAAAAGCCATCGAATCATCAACTACAAACAAGGTCTCACAATCCACTTTCTACATAACTCTGTTTTGATCTCCTACTCTGTGCAGAAACCCTTAACACTCTCTGTTTTAACCATTCCCAACAAGCCTGCCAGTGGACTCCAGCCTCTTACTCAACCCTTCCTCCCACCCCCAACCTGCCCTCTGACTGTACAACTCTCAGGAGTAATCTTAACCTCTCTAGCTCTTTTACCTTCTGCTATTTTGTCCTTTAACCCCACTCCCCAGATTCTATACTTCAAAAGAAGGCCCAGAAGCTTCCTTGATTTTGAAAGCACCAATATGTTCTATTCCTCTATCACGCAGTGGTGGAAATAGAAGCAGGCACAGGACAGGAAGCTTTCACATGTTCCCTTTGTCTTTTCTTCTGCTGTCCCTGCAGCCCCTGGTGCTTCATCAGACCCCAAATGCCACAACCATTCTGATTACCTCCTTTTGATACTGGATACTGTCCTTGGATAATTCCCATTGTCTTCAGAAGGACGTGCCCTTGACTGAACACAGTAATTCAAGTGTGATTTCACAACACAGAGTGCTGTGGAACTTCTGTGCAGAAGAAACTCTATGAACGAAGCTAAAGAATGCATTGCTTTTTCAACATTCTCTACAATTGCAAGTATTGCCTAGTTCAAAGCTGGACACCAGCATTCAGAGGTGGGTGCTGCTCTCCGCAGGGAGGTGAGCTGGGGGTGGTAAGTTGATGCGTGTGCACCTTGGCAGGTCAGAAGGGACTGAGCACTCACAGACCCACTACACTGTGTGTGACTGGAGGGGCTCTGTGGGCGTCCCCACCCCTCCCACCAAACCATGCCCACGCCAGGGCACATTCCACGTGACTCAAAGGCACTGAAAGCAATTGTTATGATGCCACCATGTCAATAGGAGGCCGACACCCTCAAACTTGCTGCAGTTAGGGTTTTAGCCTGAGTGAGTCCAGATGTTTTTGGTTACCACTAAAGGAGGGAAGGAGAGGTGTGAGTCTGCGACAGTTGAGGGTTGTGGTATCCATCCAAGGGGGTGTGGGGTAAGGGAAGGGTGGTGAGAAATACAAAGGATGCATCTACCAGGAGAGACGGGAGGCTGGTAAGGGTGGCAGAGCCCCCATGGCTGCGGGGGAACTCGCCTTGAGAAGCTGTGTAAGGAGGAGCCAGCCTCTGCCTGGCTCCCAGCGAAGCACACGGTGACAGTGCCCTCTAGCGGGAGCAACAAGCGCTCACCCCACTCAGTGCTGCGCAGAGTGGCTGGCATCTAGGGATCTGTCACCTTCTCTGGGCATGCAGGCCACAGACACTGCTGGAGTCCCCACCATGTGCTAAACACCACCACAGACAAGCGAGTGAGACATCATCACTCCCTCAAGAGGGTTTCAGTCTGGCTGGGAAGGCCAGACAAGTCATGGTGGCTGTTTGTGCGTGCGTGCGTGCGTGCGTGTGTGTGTGTGTGTGTGTGTGTGTGTATAGGCCTGGCCTCACAGAGGCAGAAGTAGTGGCACAGGAAGGTCTTTCCCGAGACAGGTGACCCTCAGGCTGAGATGTGTGCCAGACAGGTAAGTGGACACACTAGCACAGACTGGAGGTGTTCTAGTCCCCCTGGGAGAAAGAGAACATGGGGGCCACAGCCAGAGAAGAAGCCTGGAGAGGGGGAAATTGGGTCAGATAAAGGAGGTTTTGACCTTCATCCCAAAGGTGATAGAAGCCAGAGAAACATAAATCAGTTTTACAGATTTAAAAGGATTTCTCTTGGGGTACCTGGGTGGCTCAGTCATTAGGCGTCTGCCTTCGGCTTGGGCCGTGATCCCAGGGTCCTGGGATCGAGCACCGCATCAGGCTCCCTGCTCTGTGGGAATACTGCTTCTCCCTCTTCCACTCCCCCTGCTTGTATTCCTCTCTCACTGTCTCTGTCAAAAAAATAAAAAAAATTTTTTTAAATGAATAAATAAAAGGATTTCTCTGGTAAAGAGGGCGGAAGTTGAAGCGCAAGGAAAAACCAAGGGTCTAAACCAAAGATGTCGAAGGCATGGAGGAGGAGGTGTGAAGGACAGAGGGTCTACAGGCCTGGGTTGTGGATGGGGTGCAAGGATAAAGGACACAGGTTAGCATGACCATGATGTCACCTGTCAAACCAGAAACAGAGAAGGAGCAGATCAGGATGCAAGAAGGTGAGCTCAGTTCTGAACAGGTAGAATTGGATGTGCCTGAGGGACAGTCCCAAGGAAAGTTCTGGAAGGCAGCTATTCATTGACTATCCAGTCTGGAGCTCTGGGGACTGATTTGGGGGTTGGGAATAATCTGTGGCCCTGGAAGGGAAAACTGTCTCAACGTGCACGGTCTATGTGAAGAGAGGAGAGAGCTGAGGACAGACCCTCAGGGAAAGCTCATTTGTAAGAAGCTGGCAGAAGAAATATTGCCCCCAGGGAGGCTAAGAGGAATGACTGACGTGGAAGGAGAACCAGAAAGGACTGAAGCCATGGAAGAGAGCTTCAGGAAGCCTGTGATCCGTCTTGTCCAGTGACCACCATGACTACAATGGGTCTTGCAATGGGTTGTAGAGTTCCTGTGGTCTAACACACTCTTTTAAACTTGGATTCTGAAAATATCAGTCTTTTTCCTTCTACCACTCAGCATCCAGGGCTACCCAGGTACAATATCTTCTAGAGGATGCAAACCCTTGGTGTGATAACACTCCTCACAGGACAATAGGAATTCAATAAAACCATTTATGGAGAACACCTAGAAAATTGCCCTGCACATAGTACACAACGCTAGCTCCCTCCCCCACTTTGATAAAACAATAAGGAAAATAAATCTAACAGAATACAGACCCGCATTGGATTAGCTGATGTGGGCTGACCAGGTCATAGCTCACACCCCTGAACAGGGTAACGGAGAGTGGGCTCAGCTCCCGTGGACAAATCTCCACCAAGCGGACATTGTGACTGGGGGCTCATGCATTCAGCTAGGGGTCAGAAATTGGGTCCTGAGATTTAGACCCATTAGTGACGTCAGTGGTCCGTCACAGCAGTGGTAGGAGGTAAGTATTATCATTATTCCCTATTTACAGATGAGGACATTGAGTTTCTAAAGATTACGAAATTCTCCAAATGCCACACATTCTTTCTCAGGAACCAGGGTCTGTTTTTAAACTATGTCATCCCCAGTGTCCTTGAAGATTGAGGAGGACTAGAGAGGAACACTCATGCACACACACTGACTCTACTGGACGGCCGCCACTCTGAGCAGCCCAATCTTTTCTTAGGTCCACAGTGAGTTCATCGCCTCGTCCTTATTCAGCTGCGCTCTTTCCTCAGTTTCTCAATCTAGAAGTGGGAGAAAACAACCTATGCCTCCTGCTTCCCTCCATGGAGCGGTCCTGATAAGACTATGTCTGGATTGCTGGCTTGGAGAGAGGGAAGGCCAGTCCCGCTCCTGACTTCCAGAGGATATGCAGATCCAGAAGCACAAGCCAATGTCACGATGGCTGCCTGATCACAGGGCTCACATCTGAGGCCTAGAGCAAAAGAGCAGGGGGGAGGGTGCGGGCTGATGACGGTTCCCCACAGGGAGCAGCAAGGAAATAAAAGCTCACTTTCAATGGTAGACTCTCAAAAGGAAAGGTGGTAGCCCAGCAGGCCAGTCACAGCCAAATTCTAGTAAGATCTGTAAGTCATCCTATAGCTCTTGGAACCCAGGTCCTTTACTCTACCCTCACCTCCCACCTTATCCCTACTTCTGGTTTTAATCTCACCCCAAGTCCAAGTTCTGAATTTAAACACAGAAGCTGGGACATCTTTATTGAACTTAATGCTCCTGAAGGGGTTCCTCAGAAATATCTCATGCCTCAAGTTTATTAATCTCACATTTTCTTCATCACTTATCATATGTCCTTCTCCTACCTCACTGTCTCACTGCCCTCCTCTTTCTCTACCATCTACACACACACACACACACACATGCACGCACATGCACACGTGTACACACACACCCCTCTAGCCACTCCAAGCAGTCCAAAGAAGTGAGCCACCCGAAGGGCCCCTCAGCACCTTAGCCCGCAGAAACAACACTCATGTGCCTGGAATGTTCCCTGGCCACCTCTTTGCCAAGCTTATCTCTTTCTCCAATCTATCTGCTCCTGAAAGCCCACTTCCTCTGCAAGGTCTTCTGAGATTAATCACATAAGCAGTTGCCCCTGCCCCACCCTGCCTCAATCTGTACCTTAAAGCTGTTCCCACAAGCTACTTTCTTACCTCAATTATTCATTCATCACTTTTTCTAACCTCCAGAATGCACTTAACCTTTATGTGTAAATCATGTTTATTCTCCACTGGCACGTTATGAAACTTTCTGATGCCTTCCCATGAGCATGTGTGTGTCCATACTCATCTGTCAGTGTGGCAGGGAGGGGGAGCTCTCCGTGCAGCACCAGACGGGCATTAACAAGGACTTTGTGAAGATGGCAACAACACTGATCACATTCAACAATTATTTACTGGGCTGCCCCTATCTGCCCATCGGTATGCTAATTTAATTGGGGTTGGGGTTGTGATAGAGCCCGTAAAAACTATAAAGCAAAATCCTTACAAGAAGAACATAATATCAATCCTTGGGTGTCACTGTTCCCATTTTACAGATGGGAAAATAGAGGTTCAGAGGTGCTCACAGCTTGCCAAAGGTCCCACAGCACAGAGTACCCAAGCAGGAGCTCCTAACTCCAGCCCCAGGTTTCAGGGAAACAAAGAAAGCAATACACTGCCAACGCAAACACAAAACTCCAAGGGCAGTGAACAAAAGGGTAGGTGGTGGGGGATTAAAGGGTATGTAGAGATGACACGTGTGAAACGTGTTTGAAGTGAAGAGGAATCCACCTCGGTGTAGGGTCTCAGGACAGTCGAGAGAAACACAGCTCGCTGAGTTGCTACCCTCCCGGCCTCGTGTCCCCTGCTCCAGGACAGCATCACAATGCCCACGTCAGACACAAGGAACAGCACTAGCACCGCTCAATAAATCACTTTCTGGGCATGAGTATTTGGAAACAGTTTGACTTTAAATGACATCTACATCATGAAGGAAACTAAAATTAGCAGTCTCTACTGCCATGACCCATTTGTTCTTCCAACTGGACTATCCGGGAGGGGAGCTTGGCTTGCCGTGCCCATCCCACCCACACCATCACGGCCCTGTTGCTCCATGCTTGGAGAACATCTGTATCACAACCAGGTCTGTAAGTGCACTTACATGAAGATCCACGTGTGTGCATGCATGTGTATGTGTGTTTGTGTGTGCACATGTGGACGTCCCCTGACCTTCACCCCCCAGGATCCTAGGAAGTTACTTAAGCTACTATATCTGTTGCTTGCCTGAGACGGAAAGTGACCAATGCTTCCTGTCTTCATGGGGGTTTCTTGACCAGCACACTGATGCAGGAAGCAGGAAAGCCAAGCAGTGGGGCCTTGGGGAGGGGCAGCCCTGGGGGTTGGTCCTGATCTGCAGTCGCCCGCAACAGCTAGGGTTATACATCTTCCAGCTGATGGGCCACCACAAACGTAACTTAGCTTCCTTCTGGGCTTTCCTCTCATTTCTCACCTCTGAACAGCTCTCTGGGTGCCTCGGGCAGCTTTTCCCCACTGCACAGCTTCTGCTTCTCGGAGCGTCGTGCCCATGTCCATCCCAGCCACCTGCCCGTCCCACATCGTGATCTCGCACTGTCAGCTTCCAAAGGCAAGCTCACTCTCCAGCTTTGTCTGTCTGGTTCAGAGCAGTTCGAGGGGACTCTCCCAGGGCCTGGTGTGTCTTTTCAGACAAACCAAATCATGGGTCGGCCAAGGGGAGAGTGGTGCCTGGGGCAGATGCTCCATCCAACAGGGGCCAGCCTTGTGCAAAATGAAAGCCGTGGGCTATTTCCCAGAGTGAGGGGCTACGAGCGCGAGGCTGACAGGACAACGCAGTGACAACCACACCTGGCACACTCACTCACAGGTGACCCACAGCTAGACCCTGGGTCCTTCTCACCTGGGACACCACAGCAGTGCCTCAGCCCAATCCCCTCTCCCATACTGGGCCAGGACTGAAGCCTTGGCTTTGCCGTGCATCTCTCTCTCTCTCTCTCCCTCTCTCTCTCTCTCCCCCTCAGCCTTTAGGTTATTCCCTGGTGCTCTCATTGCCCATCTTCATTATCTAGGTGACTCATCAACCAGACTGCAAAATCCTCAAGGCCAGGGAGGATCTCACCTTTCCTGCTATGACAAAGCCCTGAGTATAATATGATATGCAGGCCAGAGGCATGAATGAATGAACATAGTAATTTAGGAAGGAAAAAAAGACTGACCAGATAAATTTCTGAAGCCAGATAGCCCACAGATCCTTGGGCAAATGGGTGTTCCTCTGCTCTGCTCTGGCCTCAGGCTGCAGGCAACTGAGCCCTCGGCAACCCCGGACACCCAAGCCTACAGGGTCCGAAGAAAAGTCTACCTTGCTCAGCTCATGCTCAGAGCCCACATGGAAAATTAACCATCTCGTTTGGTTACTGGGAATCAAGCCAAGCCCAGAAAGAAAGGGACCCAAGATATTAAGAAAAGAACGTCTGGACAAGCAGGGGCGGGGTAAGGGGATCCGGGGGAAGGCAGAGAGAGGGCCATCCTGGAGAGTCTGCAGCACAGCCCAAAAGCTGGGCCTGTGCTCTGGGCCTGTGGCTACCCCAGGTCTGTGCTCTTGGCCAGTCTCTCATCAGTGCGACCATTCACCTCTGTCATCCTTCCTGCCTCCGAGGGGTACTGAAAAAGTCAGATGCAATCACCAACGCAAGATGGGGGTCGTTAGCGTCGCCATTGTCCGCACAAGCCAGAACTCATGCCTGTGTGGCCCCGAGTCCCTCCGGCTCTTCTCTCTAGGACAGACATGCTCACCCAGACATACGTGTCGGAAACACAGACAGTGGGGAGAAATCAAAACAAGACCAAACATTCATGTGTGCGGATAGATCATGTGTCAAATGAAGCTAAGTGGTTGTTTATCTAGAATACAGGGCTGTTTACAGGGTGAAGCCCATGTTCTGAGCACACAATTGCCTTGAAAGGAAGAGTGGGAGGGGGTGTCATAGCAAGCCACCATCCCGGGTTCAGGTGACCCTGTGCACCATGCCCCACAGATTCACAAAGCAGCCTTGATATTGTTATCTTCTCTTCTGTAGAGAAGGGAACCGAACATGTGAGAGAATGGAGGCTTGAACACAGGTCTGTCGGAGTGCAAAGGTAGGACCTGTTCACTCCAGGAATCCTAGAGATTTTCCAGGCCAGCCACCCTTCAGAGTCATCTGGGCAAACCACAGTGGGCTCCTCTGGCGACAGACGGCTGGCCACGCCCTGGGGCAGCACAGACCATGCTTGTGGATGTCTGGGACCCTAAGAAACACGGCCGTCCCTCAGCACTACTGAGTGGTCACATTCACCCCTGGGGAAGTGACACCACTGTCGCACCACTGTAGTCTCCCTCCACACTCTGTACCAAGGGACCTGCCTCAGTCCCCAGAGTAGCCTGAACAACCCAGTTTTCATGACTGCCATTCAGATCCCAAGCAGCACGTTCTGTTTTATGAGTGGCCCTTGTTTTCAAGACCGAGAACACCCATGATCTAAACACTTAAGCCAAAATGAACAAACAAACAACAAAACCACCCAGGAGAGGACTAGTGACCCACCACTGCAGGATCTAATCGTCTCCCCAGCAGCCAAAGAGAGGTTGGTGACTTGTGAATCTGTCTTCTCTTTGGGGCCTTGGTGAGACACCCACACTCATAAATTGGGCTTCTGAGCCTTTTCAAAAGATTCTAAGGCTGAAGTCCCACTCTTCTTCCCATGAAATCAGGCATCTTGGGGTGGGTAGGTGAGCCCAATGGTGAGGAGAGTGCAAAGCTGGAAAAGCCAGACAAAGGAACTTCCAAGGGGTAGCGGGACGCACTTCATGCTGGGGCCCACGGACTCTCCATCCAGCCATGGCCCTGTGTGTTGTGTGTGCCTGGAGTTCATCATTAGCAAATCCATTTGCATGGAGTTGGCTTGTTTTTGCTCAGTCAACCAGCACCTCCTACTTTTCAAATATGTGGAAAATAATGAAAATGGCTTGAATAACTGGGATGACTTCTCCCCCCGCAACAGCTTCCCCTGAAAAGATGTCTGGAACCCACAAAGAATGGTCAGATAAGAAACAAGTGGGGACCCATTCAAGACCAAACTGCAGGACCGCTGGTCCCCTCCCAGAATCTGGCAGGTCCCCTCAGGCCCCCAGCCTGCTCCCCTCGAGTGACCCAGGCAGAGGAACTTTCCATCAAGGCGGGACCTGACTCAATCTCTCCCAAACAAACCAGACACCAGCCACCAAACTGTGAGCACAAGAGTTTCCATAATGAGAAGCTTCCAGGAAAGCCCCATAAAACCTTTACTGTAAATTCAATAAACTGGATTTCCAACATGGTGGCTGGGCTGGAGAAGCCTGGGGCCACATGCCACCCTCCACCCCCCCCCCACCATCTCTGCACACACAGAAGTAGGCCATTCCAGCTCTGATGGAGATGCAGCCCCACCCTTCCCCAAGTTGGCTTTCCCATGCTCTCCCCATGCTGGCCACACTGCCAGAGCAGCACAGGCCAGGCTTATGGAGGATCCCCAGTGAGAGACTCTCCACACAGTGCTCAGCCACTCACGGGGTGTGGAAATCCAGCCCTCGGATCTCCTCGAGCACACCCAGGTGCTTCAAGGACTTAGCTCCCTGATGCTTGTCAGAGCCCCTCATCTGCCTTTTCTGTGTACTATACCATTAGTCCATCAAGAAACTAGCTAGCCATCTAAGACCGTACAAAGGAAACACATGCCCTGAGTCACTGAATCCAGATCCAGATGACACTTGGCCCAGGGGGACAGAGTCACAGCATTTATCCCCATCGAAATCCTCACCCTGCACCACGGTTCTCAGCTGGATGCCTCACACCACCCCCACACGGAGACCCCAATGTTCCTGTCCACACAGCTTTCTCCCAAACACAGTCTCACTCTGCCCTCCCATGGCAGCATGCAGAGGGATCCAACACTTGCAGAGGGGTGCAGGTGACCCAGGCTGGGCTCTGCGTGGAGATGCAGAGGCACAAATCTGGGGCCTCCAGCTCTGTGCTCAGCCCACCACACCAGGGCAGGGAGGGACCAGGAAGGGTCACAGCAGAGTGTGAGTGGACCGCAGAGGTGATGGCTATCTTGGCAGGAGCCAGGAAATCTGGGTTTGATCAGAAAGTCTCCCCTCAAAGCTTGAGTAGGGCTCAGACTTCAGGGATTCTCCAACTCCACACTTGCGCTGTACAGATGAAAAAACTGAGGAAGTCTCCCAGACTCCTGGGAGATGGGGGTCTATGTGGGCCTAAGCAGACACCTCCCCTCCTGACCCTGAGCCTCTGCTTTGCACAACAGACGCAGTACTACCTACCTTCTGCGTCCCACCTCCCTGTTGACGGCAAGTGTCAAATGAAATCACATGTAAACCTGTGAATCACTACCTAAGGTAGGAAGGGAGGAAGAGGTCACAGAGAATAGGTTAGCTCTGGGAGGTCAAAACAGCTCCAGCATCCCCTTAGGAACAGAGATGTATGGGCCAGGTTCACACAGAGCGCCTGGGGATCAGATCAGGTATCCTGACTCACTGGACCCCTGCCATCTGAGGCAGCCTCTCCAGAGGCTGAGACTTCCCAGCCTGAGCTGAGTCCCCGATGCCTCCAAGAGTGGGCAGAAAGTGAAAGGCACAGTGTGCCTGTCTCCTCCCCGCAGGCCACAGGGTTTCATATTCCTTTCCTGCCTCAAGAGGACCGCAGAATCTCCTCTCCCTCCCACCCCCACTCTGCAGACACTTGGATTATTTTCCACATCTTTTCAAGCTGCTTTTTTGGGAACCTATTTTCCTCTAGTCCTGGACCAAGGACAAACGAGTCAGCACTTGCCGTTGTGAGAGCGGAGGGCAACCAGGCCTTTGCCTGGAGGCCTGCGGGGCACCGCGCAGTCTGTACTTTTCCATGAATGGAGGGAAGGGGGCAGCAGCAGGGGCGGCCTCCCTGGGAATGATGCCTGAGAGACCTAGCAACACCGGGGAATTCCCAGTTGGCTTCAGGAAACTTACTTCAACCTGATCCAGCTGTGGCTGAGGCCCCGATGAGGGTGGGGATTCAGACTTGGAACCCTGCTCTAAAAGCGGGAGGTATTTCTGCCTCCCCCACCCCAGGCTTCTCTCCCTGCTGGACCTGCGTGGCATTCTGTCAGCCTGGGTTTCTGGCCTCGGCGTAGCTGCCTTCCAAGCACCTACCCATTGTTCGCATGACTTCAGAACCCCCAGCTTTAGGGCTGGTTCGGCCTCCCCAGTAACCTGGGGGTGAACCTCGACCATCCCAATCCCAGAGTCAGATGGAGAACGTGAACTCCTGCGGCAGCCAACAGACCAGGATGACGGCCAAGTGTCTCAGGGGACACAGGCCACGTGCAGAAGAGGTTAAACACATGGAGGTTGGGGTCTGACATACTTGAGCTCCATCGGCCCTGCTGTTACTTCTCTGAGCCTCAGCCTCCTCGGCCGTGAGAGGACTGATGGGTCTTACCTCAGAGAAGTGTAGGTCGCATTAATTAAGCTGACGCATATGAAAAGTACTTGTGCCAGATACAAAATCGGAGAGGTACTGTAATTATGAATGGGCTGGGTAGGCCGGGATATACAAGCTGCCCATCCTCTCGGGCTGGAATTACCCCTGGGGAGGATGGAAGAGAGGCTCACGGAGCAGCATGGGACACTCCCCCTATGACGAGCCACATGGACAGCTGGGTTTTTGTGGCGAAGGCCTGCAGCGGAGGAAAAGGGGTTGCCTCTAATCTGTTCCATGGAGAACTCAGGGAAACTGGAATCTGCAGGGGGCACACATGTGGCCCACAAGCATCCTTCCGAAGTGGCACCCCACACCCAAGGCCCAGACATGCCCGTCTTCCTGCTGGGCTCGCTCCCGGGGACATAATGGGCTTCTCCGTCCCCCAGCCAGGCCCTTCAGGTTCCTGTCCCCTCACCGATATTCACGTCTTCCTGCCCAGTCTGGAAGAAAATCACCATGTGACGCTCTGTGCTTCCTGAGTGCTGATTGACAAGGCAATATGTATGGGGTGAGCATTCCAATTACGCTACAATTATCATACAAGTATTTCCCAGCGGTTGGAAAACTATATGCCAAGAATGCTATATTCCAAGGTTAAGAGCGATTACCTACTATTTTCAGGCAGTGGGTTTCAAGGTTTTTATTTTCCATTTTGTGTTTTTCTGTGTGTTGCAAATGAACACTATATGGGTTTTATTTTCACAGAATATCATTAGTTTGTTTTTTTAAAATAATAAAATTCATCACTGGCTTTTCTTTAAGTTTTTATTCAAATTCCAGTTTAGTTAACATACAGTGTAATATCAGCTTTAGGGGTACATTTAGTGATTCAACACTTTTTTACATCACCCGGTGCCATCATGACAAGGGTCCTCCTTAATCCCCCTCACCTGTTTTACCCATCCGCCACCCCCCGCCCCTCTGGAACCAGCAGTGTGTTCTCTAGAGTTAAGAGTCTGTTTCTTGGTTTGTCTCTCTCTTCTTTCCCTATGATCATTTTGCTTCTTAAATTCCACATATGTGTGAAATAATATGGTATTTGTCTTTCTCTAACTGACTTATTTTGCTTAGCATAATACTAACTCCATCCGCATCATTGCAAATGACAAGGTTTTGTTCTTTTTATGGATGATGATATTACGTTCCATATTTATGCCACTTCCTCTCTATCCATTCATCTATCAGCAGATACTTGGGCCATTTTCCATCATTTGTCTATCATAAATAATGCTGCTATAAAGATCAGGGTGCATGTATCCCTTTGAATCAGAATTTTGTATTCTTTGGGTAAATACCAAGTGGTGCCATTGCTGGGTTATTGGGTAGTTCTATTTTGAACGTATTGCGGAACCTCCATACTGTTTTCCAGAGTGGCTGCACCAGTTTGCATCCCCTCCAACAGTGTAAGAGGGCTCCCCTTTCTCCGCATCCTCGCCACTACCTGTTGTTTCTTGTGTTGTTGATTCTAGCCATTCTGACAGGTATGAGGTGATACCTCATTGTGGTTTTGATTTGCATTTCCCTGATGCCGAGTGATGTTGAGCATCTTTTCATGTGTCCATTGCCCATCTGGATGTCTTCTTTAGAGAAATGTCTGTTCATGTCTTCTGTCCATTTTTTATTTTTTTAAAGATTTTATTTATTTATTTGACAGACAGAGATCACAAGTAGACAGAGAGGCAGGCAGAGAGAGAGAGAGAGAGGGAAGCAGGCTCCCTGCTGAGCAGAGAGCCCGATGCGGGACTCGATCCCAGGACCCTGAGATCATGACCTGAGCCGAAGGCAGCGGCCTAACCCACTGAGCCACCCAGGCGCCCTTCTGTCCATTTTTTAATTGGGTTATTCATTTTGGGGCTGTTGAGTCTTATAAGTTCTTTATATATTTTAGATACTAACCCTTTATCGAGTATGTCATTTGCAAATATCTTCTCCCATTCTATGGATTACTTCTTAGTTTTATTGCTTGTTTCTTTCACTGGGCAAAAGCTTTTTAATTTTGATAAAGTCCCAATAGTTTATTTTTGCTTTTGTTTCTCTTGCCTCAGGAGACATATCTAGTAAGAAGTTGCTATGGCCGATGTCAAAGAGGTCACTGTCTGCATTCTCCTCCAGGATTTTAATGATTTCCTGTCTCACATTTAGGTCTTTCATCCATTTTTAATTGGCCCTTGTGTTTGGTTCTTTTGCATGTGGCTGTCCAGTTTTCCCAACACCATTTGTTGAAGAAGCTGTCTTTTGCCCATTGGATAGTCTTTCTTGCTTTTTTGAAGATTAACTGATCATATAGCTGTGGGCCCATTTCTGAGTTTTCTATTATGTTCCATTGGTTTATGTGTCTATTTTTTGTGCCAGTGCCATACAGTTTTGATCACCATAACTCTGTAATATAGCTTGAAGTCTTGAATTGTGATGCTTCTAGCTTTGCTTTGCTTTTTCAAGGTTGCTTTGGCCATTTGGGGTTTTGTGGTTCCATGTAAATTTTAGGATTGTTTATTCTAGTTCTGTGACAAATGCTGGAAGTATTTTGATAGGGATTGCATCAAATGTGTAGATTGCTCTGGGCAGTGTAGACATTTTAACAATATCTGCTCTTCCAGTCCATGAGGATGGAATGTTTTCTCCTTGTGTCATCTTCAATTTCTTTCATTAGTGTTCTACAGTTTCCAGCATATAGATCGTTCACCTCTTTGATTAGGTTTATTCCTAGATATCTATGGTTTGGGGTATAATTGCCAATGGGATCAATTCCTTGATTTCTCTTTCTGCAGCTTCATTATTGGTGTGGAGACATGCAACAGATTTCTGTATGTTGGCTTTATATCCTGAGACTTGACTGAATTTCCATCACTGGCTTTTCTTTTCTTTCTTTTTTTTTTTTTTAATTCTATTTCCTAATCATTTTTTTAAAGATTTTACTTATTTATTTGCCAGGGAGAGAGAGAGAGAGAGAGAGAACACAAACAAAGGGAACAGCAGGCAGAGAGAGAAGCAGGCTCACCGCTGAGCAAGGAGCCCAATGCAGGACTTAATCCCACAACCCTGCGCTAATATAACCTTCTTGTGTGATATACCTGAATATGTGTTGGCTGTGGCAGATTGTATTTTGCCAAGATGACCTTAACAATATTTCCCACCCACAAGCCCTTCTTCCAAGATGACGTTGATAATTCTCCCATCAAAGCCTATGTTCTTTTCTTGAACCTGGACTGATCTTTGGGACGCCTTCAATCAGCAGAGTATGATGAAAGATATTTGTGTGACTTCCAAGGGTAGGTCAAAAACTGCTGTGGGCTTCATCTCGCTCTGCTGCAGTGCTTGCTCTAGGAGAAGGTTGGTGCCAGAGAAGCAGTCCCACTGCCCTGAGGCCACCATACTGTGAGGAAGCCCAAACGGGCCCAGGCTGAATGACACATGGAGAGTTCTTAAAACCATCCAAAGAAGAGAAGGCTCTCAGCCGCTTCACACCCCCACCATCCCAGCACCAGTCATGCTGACTGCAACTTCCCCAGAGACCCTGAGCTAGGGAGGCCAAGCCCAACCCTTCCTGAATCCACAAGAGACAGAAACTGATTGTCCCTTCAAGTTTGAGGGCAGTGTGTTATGCAGCAACAGCTAACCAGAAGACAGTCTGGTACCTGGAAGTGGTATGCTGCCTTCACAAGGCCGAAAACACTTGGCAGTGGCTTTGTAACTGGCAGGTAGTTGGGAGTTGGAAGGACCTGAGATTCTGTCCATAGTGAAGCCTGATTGCCTCTAGGACTCTGTCATTGTGGGCTTAAAGGAAAACATGATGGGAAGCTGGAGGACAGGGCACTCTTTCTCTACTGTGGCACAAATTCTGGTAACATGTTCACCTGCAGTAAGGTGGAAACTAGGACCAGTAACAAACTAACTTGATGATCTGTGATTTGCAGGCAGAATATTGGCAGGGCCACCTGGCCGCACTTCAGTCCCTGTGACTCAGTGTGAGTGGAGAGAGATGAAAGAAAGGATGAACTGATATACATAATGGAGTGTCTGAAAATGGAACTTGCTCATGTCCAACCTGTCCACCATCAATGATCCTCATATTAAGAAATGTACCAAACCTAAGGAGGGACTATGAAGTCCTTTGTCCAAACTTCAGGAAGGTTCAAGATTGTGCCACTAGGCCAATGGCTCTCCATCAGTGGCTTTTTTTGTCCCCTCCCCCACCCCAGACACATGTGGCACTGTTTAGAGACACTTCTGGTCATCACAACTGGGGGAGGCCACTGGCATCAAGTGGATGAGCTATCACTCCACCTCCTCCAGGGCACAGGGCCGGCCACAAGAACAAAAGATAATTTGGCCCAAAACATCAAGAGTATTGAGTTTGAGAAACTCACCTCAAACAAATGAAAGACCTTCTGAGGATTTTTTTTTTTTTTTGAGAAGTATGGTTGACACACAGTGTTGCCTTGGTTTTGGGGGCCCCGTGGGGCGATGGGACAACATATGCCTTATGCTGTACGTCCCACAGGTGCAGTGATAAGGGTACATCATTTCATCCCACAAAACTCTCAGCCCGCATATTGGACACCATACTCAGCACTAGAGATACAACAGTGAGTATAAGCAGTTCCTGCTCCTGCCCTCTGGAGACTGTCACTCAAGTTGGGTAAACAGAGGCTATATAATAAGAGAAGAAAAGTAATACTGAATATTGGTGATAGAATGGTCATAGGCTTGGCCTCACCTCTCCTGGAAAGTTTGAGATTGCTTTTCTTTCTCTAGTGTCTTTAGGTGGAAGGTAATTTTGACCTGAGAAATGCATATTTGTTTCATGTGTTTACAGCCTCTCAGCACTGCCTTCACTGTAAGTCGTGAGTTTGGGTAGGTTGTGCTTTCATTTTCATTCATCTCCAAGCAGTTTTGTGATTTATTTTGTGATTTCTTCTTTGACCCACCAATTATTTGATAGCATGTTGCATAATTTTCGTATATTTGCACATTTCCCAACTTGGTTTCTGTTACTGGCTTCTGATTTCATTCCATTATGGCCAGACAACAGATTTTATATTATTTCAATTGTATTGAATTTATTGAATTTTCATTATTTACAATAGCCAAATTATGGAAACACCCCAAGTGTCCACCAACTGAGGAATGAATAAAGGAGATGTGGTGTATATATACAGTGGAATAGTACTCAACTGTGAAAAAGGAAATCTTGCCATTTCCAACAAGAAGGATAGAACTAGAGAGCATTATGCTAAGTGAAACAAGTCAGTCAAAGACAAATATCTTATGATTTCACTTCTATGTGGAATTTAAGAAACAAAATAAATGAGCAAAGGGGGGAAAAAAGAGATTGAGAGAGACAAACCAAGACACAGACTCTTAACTATAGAGAACACACTGATGGTCACCAGAGATGAGATGGGGGGAGGGGAAATGGGTGAAACAGGTGTTGGGGATTAAGGAGGGCACTTGCTGAGATGAGCACTAGGTGTCCTATAGAAGTGTTAAATCCCTACATTGTACACCTGAAACTAATATAATACTGTGTGTTAGCTATACTGGAATTAAAATAAAATAAAATAATAAAATAAAAACTTATTGAATTTTGTCTTATGCTCTATCCTGGAGAATGTACTCTGTGTACCTGAGAAGAACTTGTATTCTGCTCTGGTTAGGTGCAGTGTTCTATAGATGTTTGTTAGATCATGTTGTTCTACCGTCTTGTTCAATTCTTGTTCAAATCTTTCTCAGATTCACTTTCTTAACGAGATGTACCCTGACCTACTCCATTTAAGCTGAAAATTATCCCACCATTCCCACCATCATGCCCAGTTGTCCTTACCTTCCCCTCTCTCTCTCTTACTAGCATACTAGATAATTAGTATTAATTATTACATTTATCTCTTACTGTCCATCTTCTCCCAGAAGAACGTAAGCCACAAAAAGAACTGGGATTTTAAATAATACATACATTTTTTTTTTTTACTGCTATAGCCTGAACACTTAAAGAGGACCAAGTGCCAAATAGGGTTGAATGAATTTTTATTGAATAAATGAACAAATGCCTACAACTTCTCCCATTCCCTGTATTAAAAGATTTTGTAATTTTTACCAATTAAGTAGATAATAGTCAACTTACTGTTGTCTTAATTTATTTTTCCTTGATAACTAAGGAAGTTTGAATATCTCTTCATGTGTATATTTGTCATATATATTTCCTATTCATGTGCCTTCTCTATTTTCTCTTGAGTTGTTTTCTTGTTACTGAATGGTAGAAATTATATATATATAAATATATATAATCTCAAAACGAATCTCTTGTAAATTACATGTACACTGAGTATCTGCTCCCAGTATGCAACTTATCTTTAAGATGTCTAATAAACAGAAATTCTTTATTTTAATCTAATCAATGTTGTGGTAAATTCTTTCTGTCTTGTTTAAGAATAAACTATTCTCCTCACACCACAGCATCAGTGCTAGGGGCCGGTCCTTTCAAAATCTTTCCTTTTAATGAAAATCTTACTTTACTGTCCACAGAGGAGTCCATGCATGAAATTTAAGGTATTACAAAGACCTCAGGCCCCTCCAAAGAGTCAAGCCCACCCACCCCCAAACCCAGAGCCCCCCTCTCTCCTTCAGCATCATCACCTTCTCCCCTCTAGCAACGTAAGGAGAGACAACACCATTAATCACTCACGGAGAACTGCCAGGTGGGCAAGAGGTGGGGGAAATGGGAAAGAGCCCAAGGGAAGGGCTGCAGTTTAGAAATACCAACCAGCCGGAGGAGCCCTCCCCCTGCCAGAGGAAAGGGGCAAGTCCCAACACAGGATTCTAAAGGGGCATTTAGGGATTCAAAATGTAGCAAAAAAGTTCATAATAAAGGAGGGTGGGGGTGATGCACTAAGGAGAGCTCTGGCTAAAGCAGGTGAGGCTGTGCTTTTAAAGAAAGAGATACCCTTTCAGATGGGCCCCGTTAAGGCAGGGGACAGTTGGGGTTACCTTCACATCTCTAAGAGCACCAGCATTGGGCTGATCTGCACGTGGGCACAGGTTCCTGGAAATGAGTAGACATCCAAGACAGGGGAGGGAGAAGGGACGAAGTTGTTTGAGTCGAAAGGCTGGCAGTACTGTTTGGACCCTGACGTAGTCACTCACCGATCACAGGCTTCCAGAGGCCTCCATGACTTCACACCTGAGGATATAAGTCCTTTCTCCTGTATGGAGGAGAAAAGGAGACATTTCAAAACACCCGAAAATGCCCCTGTCAGTCTTCCTAAGGTTAGCGGGGCTCTCCGTGTGTAAGCTGCACGAACTCCTGAGACGCCCACCACCGAGGAGTCGCTAATCTAACTTGAAGTGTTGGGACTTTGCCTCCTGTGAACTTGGCTTTGAACTTTCTGTCATCTCTGCCAAGAAGGGAAGCAACCCAGTCACTGCTGCCCAAGCTTGGGCCGTGGGTAAACCTCCCGCCTCAGCTCATCCTTCTCTACCCCGCCGGCCCCAGCACCCCAGAAAGACACCCCAGAGAGACAGCTGAGCACCGGACTGAGAGCCACAAGAGCCAGACCCTGCTCAGGCTAGTTCCTCTCATCCACACAAAGAAGTTTTTTTTGTTTGTTTGTTTTGTTTTTGTTTTTTTTTAAAGATTTTATTTATTTATTTGTCAGAGAGAGAGAGAGAGGGAGGGAGAACACAAGCAGGCAGAGAGGCAGGCAGAGGCAGAGAGAGAAGCAGGCTCCCCACTGAACAAGGAGCCTGATGTAGGACTCGATCCCAGGACCCTGGGATCATGACCTGAGCCGAAGGCAGCGGCTTAACCAACTGAGCCACCCAGGCGTCCCCACACAAAGAAGTTTTGAAATAAAATACAAGACCAAAAATTGAAAGGCCCTCAGGCAGAGAATGAAGTCCAGGCCTAACCTTTACCTTCTCCCACCTGCCACAGAAAAGTATACGGTGGGCCTCTGTGCCCTGAGAATCTGCCATGAGTCACCCAGAGAGAGCTCCCTCAGCTCAGAGCCAGTCTCCCAGTCCACAGACATCACTAGACCTGTGAGAGGGGAATTTCCCCTGCAGGTTTCCCCGCTGCTCACAAGCCCATGGCCATTTCAGAAAATAGGGTCCCTCGAGCAGGCAGGACCTGTACAGGTTTAGCTCTGTCAGGTAATTTGGCAAGAAAGGGAGCCCCATACTCAAACCTTTCACAATGAGCCGAGCCCTGGAGCCCTGGCTCGAGACCCTGCACACACAGGGGGCTTACTGGGAGCATCTGAAGGTGGGAGTGGGAGACAGGAGCACATGTCCTATCTTCAAGGATCTCCCAGTCCAAGGAAGACTTCATGGCTAACAAATTATCCTAATCTAAAATGTAGAGGCAAAGTCCCTGCTGTCAGGAAAGGAGCCTCCTCCAGAAAGTTCCCAAGCCCCTAGAGGCCCCTGATGGGGCAGATGAGGACACAGTTGCCAGATTTAGCAAATACAAGGCATCCAGTTTAACTTCAATTTCAGGTAAATAAGGAATCTTTCTTTTTTGGTGTACTTAAACTAAGAAAAAAGATGATTCCTTGCCTATTCAAAATTTAAATTTACCCAGATGTCTCATATTTTATCTGGCAACCCTAGAACAGAACAAAATCACAAGCCCCAGAACTTGGTCTATGTATATGGCAACATGAGAGTAAATGAAAAGTCAAAAGTCACAGGTCACAATGCTGTAGGTCTGTGGGCGGCAGGGGGATGCCTCAGACTCTGCCCCAGCACTGCAGGTCCCTTCGGGCTGCTTCCCTGTGTGGTAGGCAGCTTGGGACCCAGAGAGAGACATACAGGGGCTTGGCAGCCAGCTGTGTCCTCTCAAGCCAGAGCTGAGGTCAAGCACGCTGGGAGAGAAGATCATGGGCGGGCCCTCGGCGTCATTGAGCCAAGATCTTGGGGAACCCAGATGGGTGCCCAAGGGACAGTGTGTGCTTTCAAAAGGAAGAATGATGGGAAGTCTTCTTGATTGCCAGGCAGGAAACCTCCATGAGAACACTGCTGTTAGTGGTGCTGGAAGCACGGGAATCTGAGAGGAGGGGGACTGGAAAATAGGAAACGGGAACGATCCAGAGCTGAAGCCACAGACTTGGAAGGTTTGAGCTCCCTGTGATGCTGGGAGACCCAGGCTCTATGAGCCTAACACCAGGAGGCCCGCCTTCCCTGGTACAGGTTTCTCTCCCCACATCCACAGCCCCCCAGCACCTGCCATGTGGGCTGGAAAAGCAATTCACCAAGTCCAGAACTATTATGAAATATGTAACCACTCTTCCCCATCAGATCAGTGAACTCAGGGGGCCTCCATCTGAGGCAGTCAAGGGTCTCGTCTTATAAAGACCTCCCAAGAGGCAGAAGAAGTTTCAGTAACCTCAGCTTCCAGGGGCCCGAGACCTAAGAATCACCAACACTAACAAGTTAACAGACCAAATGCTGATGTCCAGGGAGCTCCCCGGGATTCACCTTGCCCCAGCCCAGCCCTCCTCCTCCTCTCCTCTTCCTTGGTCTTGGGCACCAGGCTCCTGGCTCCTGGTGCACTCCTGTGAGGAGGGTGAAGAGGGCTGAGAACATCTCAACACCCCAGAACATCCTGGAGTCAAGGCAGCTCTCGTCACTGCTGAGAGTCCCACGCAGCACCGCCTCCTTTGAGGAGCTTTGAAAAGGGTCATAATGATCACTACTGTTATTGCTCTTTACCAATCACTAACTGTATGCCAGGCAATGCTAAGAATTTTATACTCTGCCTCACGGAATGCACAACCTGTGAAATGGGCACCACCACTATTTTACAGACAGGGATCTGACAGCCACAGGCATCTACCCATCTAGACAGTTAACACTCTAAAGTAGAGGAGACCGGTGAGACAAAACCTCAGACATTGGAATTGATCATCAGGGTGAAACCCCCAGTTCTTAGGAAAACAGTATCAGGACAGAAGATGCTAAGAGCAGGCTCCAAGTCCTTACAACACCGCTCTCGGCCAGCAGGGGGCACCAATGTCTGCAAAAAGCTACTTTGCCACAGCCAATGTAGACACCATTGGTGCGGAGGAATACAGACACCAAAGGGAAGAAGGGAAGATGATCCCTTGATCTCTATGGGCCCCAGCAAGGAAAATTGAAACAAAGCCGGCGTGTGCAGCAATTGAGCCTCCTTATCAGCTCCCTGACAGCTCAGCAAATGCTCTGTGGAGAAGACCAGCCTTGCCTTCCGTGTCCCTCGGGTTTCTCTGTCCTGCCAACTCTTCAAGATGGCCACATCCTCTGTGGTTTCTCTTTCCCTCAGTGGAGTCCCTGTTTACTCAGATCAAGGGCACACCTGTGCTCAGACCAGGCAAATGCCCCCAGGGAAGAAAATGGGGATCAGGGGCCTAGGAAAGGTTCTTCCTTCCCCAGGTTAGTTGCTTCCGATTCTTTGCTTCCAAGGCTCTCCATTATCTTTCCACATATGCTTTGTACAGTGTATCCAGTTTTCCTCTCTTTACTGCCTTAGTGTAGCCGTTGTGATGGCCTGTTGCAACTCTGTATCTTACCCAGAAGCAGAAGTCCAAGTTCCCTCCCTCAGCTTCGGCTTCCTCATTGTGAAATGATGATTATGGTGTGAAGTTTAAATGAACAGAGGTATGGCAGTGCCAACACAGTGCCCAGAGCACAGTGGGCACTCAGCAGAGTCTGACCTGTGGTCAGCCACCTAAGGGATTTGCAGGGCGGAGGGCCTCTGGGTCCTGCTGAAGAGCACTGGACTTGGAGTCCATAGGTTCCTTGAATCCCAGCTCCCCCATGTGCAAGTTGCATGACCTTGAATAAGCTGCCTAACTTCTCCTAGCTTCAGTTTTCTCCTCAAAGAGGAAAACTCATGTCCATCTCATAGTCTTGGGCACATTAAATGAGATGCCATCTGTGAAGCCCTCAGCAACGTGCATGGCTGGCTCTCAGTGGGTATGCGGTGGTAACTAGTAGTATATCTTCTCTCACTAGATGAAGTAAGGGCAGGTGGATTAAGGCATTATAGCATTTGGAGAGTGCCCAGAAAAGACCAAATGTCATAATGGTATCAGAAAGATATAAGGCGATGATAAATATTTCTCATATTTTCTATCCACTTAGCAATTTTCTCGAGTGCTTCGACATTATCTCTTCATGTTCTCATTACCACAAGGTAGTAGGCAGTAGAACAAATATTACCTCCATTTTAAAGATGAAGAAACTAAGCTTTAGTGAGATTAACTGAATTAGCTACTCAGGCACAGAACCAGAATAAGAATTAGTCTTTACATCCCTAGTTGCTGTCTTCAAGGACCTAATAATCCTACCATGAAATGGACCAGAGAGGGACGCCTAGGCAGTTCAGTGGGTTATGCCTCTGCCTTCGGCTCAGGTCATGATCTCAGGGTCCTGGGATTGAACCCTACATCGGGCTCTCCGCTCAGCAGGGAGCCTGCCCTCCCCGCATGCCTGCCTTTGTGCCTACTTGTGATCTCTGTCTGTCAAATAAATAAATAAAATCTTAAAAAAAAAAAAAGAAAGAAAGAAATGGGCCAGAGAATATAATCAGGTGGTATAAGGTAATCAGCAGGGGTATGGTAGAAGGTCAAAGAGAGGAGAGCTGTGGGAAAGCTTGCTAGCCATGACTGTGTTTATGGGTTGATTAGAACTCCAGTCATCATTGCCTAGTGCAGACCAGAGGTCTAAAGAGAACCGATAAAGCCCAGAAATCCTGATAAGATGGAGACTGGGAGTGAGTTCATATTTCAGGTGGTTTGGCAAGGTCCAACTGCACATTTTTTCTGTGTTCATTCAGCAAAAATGTTTTCAGCTCTTACCTCCTAGCAGGTGCTGTGTTAGACACTAGAACACAGTCAGGAACAAAAACATAGTTCCTATCATCATGGAGTTTATGGTCTAGTGAAGGAGACAAAGAATGATGAAATAAAGCCACACACAGATATATGATTACAAAATACATGTCATGATGAGAAAGTACCAGGTGTGTTAAGAGAGCCCCTAACCGACAAACTTGGACAAGGGCTGGGAGGGGCACAAGAAGGCCAACTCTGAGAGTCCCACAGGCAGAAGGCTGTGGGGCTCCTTCAGGGGAATCCCCACACAGAGTGGATGGAACAGACAATGAGGGAGAGAAGGCCAGGGAGGCCAAAGAGAGACTGATCACCCAGGACGTGGGGCATGGAGGCCCCCTAGGCCCATATGGCCTGGGCCTTTAGGCTGCTCTGGGAGCTGGGTCTTGCTCTAAAAGAAATGTGAAGCCACCAAAGCTGTAAGCAATGGGGGAGAAAAAGGAACAGAGGGTGGCCTTTTTTGGGTTCTTTGATCATAAACAACAACAACAGAGTCTAGCTTACTTCAGAAAAAGCTAATTTATTGGAAGCAGATGTTGTGGCATCAAAGGAAAGGCTAAACAACAGGATCTTAAAAAGGACAGGAACAAGGGAAATGCCACAGATCCCAGGAGTGGGGATTACAGAGAGTCACCATCATCCCCAAGAAGCTGCCTGACCACTTTCTAGTCCTTGTGCTGCATCTCTCAGACTCTGATTCCCCAGGGAGAATCTCGGACAGCTCGGTTTGGGTCACATGCTTACTTTTGGCCACAAGACAACACACCTACACTGACAGACTCTCATTAAGACAGCTTCCAAGGGGAGGAACGTTCTCCCAAAGGAAAATCGCAGAGAAACTGGGGAGATGTCCCCAAAGAAGTGGGAAGGGATTCTGCGCCCCCCCCCCCAAAAAAAGAAATTAGGCATTTACTACAGACTCTGAAAAAAAGGTAAGAGGATCATTAAGGACAAAGTGAATTTACCTGTGGTTTTGCCTAAGAAACAAAGTCAGGCAGCATCATGTCAGGGGTTGGGCCATAGGGGAGGTTTGGGAGATGAGAAGTAGAGAAAGGAGGTACCACATGGTGCCTCATATCAGGTCACATGCCACATAACCCTCCCCAGGCCTCATTCTCTGACTCATCCATAACATTCAGAGAGATAAAGTAACCAACTACTAAATAATTAAGCCACTAAGCTATGGAGAGGTGGCAGAGGAAACTGAAAAGGAATTTATTTATTCCACCAATAATTATGTATAAATATGTCCATCCAAGGAAGAAGGCTAACTCTGAAGTGTCCCCCTGCTTTGGAAGGATGAAGGAAGGGATAAGTATTACCCATCCATGAGATTCTGGATGTCCGAACAAAAAGCCAGGAACATGAGCTGACAGACTATAGGCAGGAAGCACCCAGAGACAGGCCAAAGCCCCTTCTCCTCCTCCTGAAGATCTATCGCATTAGAATAGCACTGTAGTTTCCTTCCTGGACAGGCAACTTCCCCCACCATATGCTATTCAATGCTTCATTTCTCACAGGAAGAACATTTCATTGTGGGTTGCAGTATCTTAAGAAATCCACAATGCTTCAAAGAAAATAGACATTGCAAAAGAACTAAAGATAAAAAGGGCACAGGCTTGGAAATTAGGGTGGGATAGAAAGCTTTGCTTGTCTCAGTGCTATTTCCACTGGAATAGAGCTCAAGGTTCTTTGTGCAATTTCAAGGCATCAGCCTGACAGTTTCAGAAGATCTTATTCCTGCCCACCCCACCTTTCCGCCCCCAAACACACACCTCTTTCATTGCAATGAGATGAAAACTTTTTGGTGCAAAAAGAATGGCATTGATTCTAAGGAGAAAGCTCAGAGATGAAACTGACGTGTAATGTGTCAAGTCTTCAAAACTCCACTGCCAAAACCAAGAGATGTCTATTTGCTGAAAGACAGTGGGGAAAATTGTGGCCACTTCCAACCGCACATGTTGCTTCCACGTGAAGCAAGCTGATGAATTTACAATAAGACCTTGGGCAAATAAAGGAACGTGTGGAGGAAAACTAGCACATGTTCCTTAAAGAGGAAACTCTTACTACTAATGCATTACAATAGTTTCCTTACTGGTGTCTCCAGCCTAGATCACTTTTTCCACTTCACTCCACTTTACACCAACTCCCAGATTGGTCTTTCTACCCACACACCACCCTAAACACTAATGTGCCTACCCTCTTAAATCTTTCTAAACTTAGCCCACTTTCCCTGAATTTTTCTTTGACGGTTTTTGTCATATCTGTGCACCATTCAAATTATTACTTCGGGGCGCCTGGGTGGCTCAGTGGGTTAAGGCCTCTGCCTTCGGCTCAGGTCATGAACCCAGCATCCTGGGATTGAGCCCCTCGTAGGGCTCTCTGCTCAGCGGGGAACCTGCTTCCCCCTCTCTCTCTGCCTGCCTCTCTGCCTACTTGTGATCTCTGTCTGTCAAATAAATAAATAAAATCTTTTAAAAAAATTATTACTTCATGAATTTGATTAAATTGCCTCATTTTCTTTGTTTTCGTTCATCATAGGCAATATTATCATTCATGTTTAAATTTTCCAAAGTACATTACTATAAATGCCTAACTGATAAACTCTAAAGTGTCCGTCATAGGCCACCGAAAACCATTTCATGCATCCTCTGTCCCACTGAGCTTCCCTCATTCATCCACCCAGCACTCTGGCCAAAGCAGACGATTCACCATCCCCCCCCCCCCAACACACACCACTCACTGCAGGGTTTGTCCCACCACCCAACTCTGTCTCTCAAATCACACTAATCATTCAAGACCCTCCACTGCCACCCCTTCCTGAGGTTTTCCCAGATGCACTCAGCCTGAAGGAGTTTTTTCTCCCTGAGCTCTCACAGCACTTAGAGCACCAGGACTTCTTTCTTAGAACTGTCTGTTGGCCTCTTCGAAGTATGAGGTTTGGCAGACACCTTTCCTTTCAGAATATCTGCAGGTTTGCTGAGACCAGAGGTCGGAACTGGTTATTTTACATAGGCTCTTGCTCAATTAACACTTGCTGGATGAACGCATTTTCCTTGCTGACCAGTGCTCTTTTTGGCAAAACACAAATCTGCTCATATCATTCTCCTGCTCCCCACAAAATAAAATTTCAATAGCTTAGCAGACATAAAGAAACAGGGACCTTCGTGATTTGGCCTGAATTGTGGGGGAAAAGCAGTCTCTTCCCTCTCCTTTTGCCCTGGCGGAGTAAGACTTGCCCTCTCTCTCCAGTGTGTCAGTGTATTTTTAGCCTTCTCTTATAAAGCCAAGGTGATAGGGGATTCCCTTGGCTAGTAAACTAGGTTCCATTCCATCCCTTTGCAAGTCCTGCACAGACAGAATGGTGGTTATTTTTATGTGTCAACCAGACCAGGGACAGGGTGTCTAGACATTTGGACAAACATCATTCTGCGTTTGTCTGTGAGGGTGCTTCTGGACACAGTTGAGTCGGTAGATAAAGTAAAGCAGATACCTCCTCCCCACCCTGCCATGTGGGTCTGCCCCATCCAAACAGTTGAAGATCTGAATAGAACAAAAAGTTGAGGGGCGCCTGGGTGGCTCAGTGGGTTAAAGCCTCTGCCTTCGGCTCAGGTCATGATCCCAGGGTCCTGGAATCGAGCCCCGCATCGGGCTCTCTGCTCAGCAGGGGGCCTGCTTCCTCCTCTTTCTCTGCCTGCCTCTCTGCCTACTTGTGATCTGTCTGTCAAATAAATAAATAAAATCTTAAAAAAAAAAAAAAAGTTGAGTAAGAGAGACCTCCTCCCACGTGACTGCTGTAAGCTGAGACATTGGTCTTTTTCTGCCTCCAGATTTCAACTGAAAAATCAGTCCAGCTTTTGGACTGGAAGTGCACCGTTGGCTCTGCATCTGCAGACTACAGACCTTGGGACTTTTCAACCTCCCCAATCATGTGAGCCCATCCCTTAGTGCTGAGTTTTATTCCTTAGTGCAAGATTTCTTTCATGAGTTTGCAGAGGTTCTCGAACTTGGCCTTGCTCTCCTCCATTTTCTTCTTCTCCTCTTCATCCTCAGGCAGCTCCAGGCCCTCCTTGGTAACTGAGACTAGACTCTTCCCATCAAACTCCTTGAGTTGCTGCACACAGACTCGTCAATAGGCTCTGTCATATACACTACCTCGAAGCCCCGCTTTCGCACTCGCTCCACAAAAGCAGAGTTGGCAACCTGCTCTTTGCTCTCACCGGTGATGTAATAGATGGACTTCTGGGTCTCCTTCATGCGGGACACATACTCTGAAAGAGAGGTCATCTCATCCCCAGACTGGGAGGTATGCTAACGCAGCAGCTCAGAAAGGCGGCGCCGGTTAGTAGAGTCCTCATGGATTCCAAGCTTTAGGTTTTTAGAGAAAGCCTCATAGAATTTCTTATAGTTCTTTCTTATATTATAATTTCTTATAATATATATTCACATACATCATTTTGGTTCTGTCTCTCTAGAGAATACTACTAGTACAGATGATCATACACCTTGCTTTAGAATGTAAAACTCCTTAGCATTTTGTTCTCGGTCTTTGGGGCCTTCGTCAAAATTTAGAAACAACAGGGAAAGTCACACAAAATTATGCCAGCTTATTATTCTGTAAGTGTGTAAAGTTTTTCCTAATCCACGTGAAGAAAATGGAGATCATCTATGAGATACAATAAATATTCACACTTGGACTTGAATGAGTTATATTCTCTCCCTTCCCACCCCCCTATAAAAATGAAAACAAAGGTAAATAGGTTATTCCCATAGGGCCCTATGGAAATAATCAATTATCCTTTGCATGTGTTCCCTCTCCTGTTTCCTGGTCCCGTCTCTGGCTTCATGCTTGTCTACACAAGTAGGCGCGCGCACCTTCCTCTCACCAGCAAACACAGAAGCGAAACAAGGATGAGAGGGAGCTACTGATGCTTGAACGCTACAGAGAAAACATTGAAGGGGGAGAGCTCAGCCACCTGTGACCAAGGCATGGGTTGTAATCCGGAAACCAAGGCCCTTGCCTTCCCTCTCTCCCTGGGTATCCAAGAAATGGCTGGTTTACAAACCTGGAGCCCACAGACTATTTTCCAGCAACAATTGCATAGCAACAAGATTCATGCACTGCAAACCCAGGAGTCAAAATCTGTTCACATCCTGCTTATCAAAACCAAAGTTACAAAGTGCCCGGGTGGTTTGCTCAAGCAGGCATCTGCCTTCAGCTCAGGTCATGATCCCAGAGTCCTGGGACTGAGTCCTGCATTGGTCTCATTTTTGTCTCTTCCCTACTCTCATGCTTTCTCTCTCAAATAAAAAAAATAAAATCTTAAAAATCAAAAAAAAGTTATGATAGAGGCACGCCAGTCTTCTTTTTCCAGCAGTAGGGCAGACTCCATATACCAAACAACTTTCTCTATTGAAACTGAGACACTGGATAAAATACATCAGCATCTTTTTAAAAACACATTGCTTAGCTAGCACAAAGGCCAAAGTGAACCAAAAGCAAGAATCCTGGGAAGGAAAGGTGCCGAGGCCACCTCCGGACCTAAGTTTCTGTTTCAACAGCTGCAGAGTCTTGCAGTTCATCGAGTAAAGTGTGAAATCCTACAGAGGTCAAGAGCAGTTTAGGAACCCCTTGCCAAACCTAGTATCCCCTCCCAAGGGCTATACTCTCAAGGTAGGAATAGAGAGGAAATAAACCCATCATAAGAAAGGGGGCAACAAGGAAATGGACATGTTATGATCTTGAAGGTGACAGGGGCGGGGGGGGGGGTGGCGTGGGCAGAGGGGTTTCATGTGAAACCTCCCCTGAGAATTTGTAAAGCCAGCCTTGAAATCATACTCTGTGGTATTACCTTCAGATGACTGATCTGCAAAAGTCCAAGTAAATCCTCTCTGGAGAGACAAAACCTCAACTCAGGATACAAAGCATTTCCAAATTTTCCAAGGAAAAAGAGCAGCTTACAGGAAGAAAAGAGAAAGAAATCACACAATTCACAAGGAAACAAGATGTTAAGATCAACAAGGCAGAAAGATCCACAGGCAGCAAAATCAGATCTCAGAGAGCTCAAGGGTTGAGATTAGGCAATCTAGAAAGTCAGCTTTTCCTACACCATCTTTGCCTGTTTTCTCCCATCTGCAAATGTAGACCTCTGTCAGCTTCTATCTCTCCACACCTGCCTATTTCTTCCCGATACTCTGCTTTTGCTGCTTCTTCAACCTGTGTTTCTCCACAGACACCTTCCCAAAGCACCAAGAACATGTCCAAAACTTTCCATTCAGGAAAGAAGGAAAGAAAAGGAAACTTGCTCCCTGCACCCATCTTGCTCTACCATTCTTACAGCTGGGTTTCCCAAAGAGTGGCGACAGTGACTCCCCCACTGTCCATTCACCACTAAACTGCAGCCCAGCCTCCACCCCCCCACTCGTCTGAATTAACCCTTACCCCAGATTCCCGAGTGACCAGAGCACCGAATCCAGTCAAATCTTATCTCACCTGATTCTGCTAAGGTTCTGTGCTCTGACGATTCCTCCCATTCCGAAACTTCTCCCCCATCTTCTCCTCCACCACCTCTATGACATCACTTTCTTCTGATTTTGCTCTTACATCTCTGGTCATTTCCAGCCAGTCTCCTTTAAGTATTATGTCTCCTCTGCCCACTTCTTAAAATGTAGTTGTTTTAAAGTTTCCATTCTTAACACTTTTCACATCCTCCCTGGCCATGTCATCCACTCTCGTGGCTTAAAGCAGCCGTCCCATCTCTGGGGCATGCATAACCTGGCAATGTAAGAAATCTTTCCAGAGGGCACTCCAACATGAATACTTCCAAGAGAATCTGTTTCCAGATCCTCCATTGCCATGTGTACTCCTTCCTAGAGTCAATCTGCCTGAGAATATGCCTGAGATCAAGCTGTCTTCCTTCACAAGCTCTTTCTCACTCATCCTAAATCTGAGAAGAGTACATCTCTTCAGAGTTTACAGAAAAACCTCTGTATTTTTACAGAAAAATCCCAGCGACTTGAAAAACTACTGTTGGAGAAAACAGTCTGATGGTTGCTAGAGGGGAAGGGGGGGATGGGCAAAATGGGTGAACGGGAGTGTAGCGTGAGGGGTGAAAGGAGATACAGGCCTCCAGTTATGGAATGAATAAGTCACGGGCATGAAAGGCACAGCATAAGGAATATAACCAACGGTACTGTGATAGCCTTGTATGGCGACAGATGGCAGCTGCACTTGCGGTGAGCATAGCCTACTTGTATAGACTTGTCAAATCACTCTGCTGTACACCTGAAAGCAATGTGATATTGTGTGTCAACTATATTTCAATAAAAAAAATTGCCATAGACATTGCAACTACCTACAATGACTATAATACAAGGAATGACTATAATATGGGTAATAAATGGTCTTGCAAGTTAGAAGAGTTCCAACTATGCTTTCAGTAAAACTGAAGAAAGACCAAATGGAGGTGTCAGCTTATTGATCATTTGATGATAGTTTTTGATGAGATATCCATATGTGAATTGGGTTCATAATTCAGAAGGGGTTTAAAGAACTGATTGGCATTGCTCTAACAACTTCTTCCACCCTCATCCACTTACTTATCTTAACAATGTTTCTCAGCATTAATATTAAAGCAATGAAAAATATTAAGGGAATTTATGCTGAGCCCTGTATTATTCTAGCAATAAGGAATATTCATCCATGGATACATGAAGTAGTAGGAAAAAGTCTCAGGCCCACCAAACTCGTTAAGAGATGCAGCTCCAGTAATATTTTACTTTTATGTTTAATAATTGTGTATTTAAGCTATATTGTTATTTTAACCAGTAATCAATTTTGTACTAAGAATAATTTTAATGATAGTTCAAGCTAGAATAAATTAATTAACACCTAGAGCATTAGGGTCTTAGGAGGCAAAACTTCTTCTAATAAGCATATTTTTAAAATAAAATAAACATATAATAAGGGGAGAGCAAGAGGGCGGAGGAGTAGGAAACCTAAATTTTGTCTGCTCCCAGGAGTTCAGCTAGATAGTTATCAGACCATTCTGAACACCTGCAAACTCAACAGGAGATTGAAGAGAAGAGCAGCAATTCAAGGAACAGAAAATCAACCACTTTTTGGAAGGTAGGACGTGCAGAGAAGTGAATGTGAGGTACAGGGAAAGAGACTGCGGGGGGAGGGGGTCAGGTCCCGGCAGGTGGTAGAACAGCAGATCACAAAATCGGAACTTTTAGAAGTGGCTCCACTGAGGGACATTGCTCCCAGGTATCAGAGCAGGGAAGCCGGCTGCAGAGACGGAGCCGAGGAAGAGGCTCTCCACTTGGGGTTACCTTATACCATGATCTGAGGCACTGTCAGACCACTGCTCTTCGGGCAGGGACCCCACAAGCAGCAGGGTCAGGAAGACACCTTCCTTCCCGGGGAGGAGTAGCATGGGAGCTGCAGGAGTCAGGGGGCATCGGAGACTCCAAACAGGCCATGTGCCAGAGACAGAAATGCTCAGTCACAGTCCAGGTGAGCTCCGAGCATGGCCAGAGACCAGGGAGACATGAGGGATTGACTGCTTTTCTCTGAGGGTGCACTGAGGAACAGGGCCCAGAGCTCTCCACTCCTCCAGGCCGGGGATTGGGAGGCCACCATTTTCATTCCCGTCCTTCAGAGCTCTATAGAAAGCATCAGGGAACAAAAGCTCCTGAGAGCAAACCTGAGCAGATTATTTAGCCCTGCCCCTGGCAAGGGCGGTGCAATTCCTCCTCCAGCAAAGACACTTGAGAATCACTGCAACAGGCCCCTCCTGCAGAAGATCAGCAAGAACATCCAGTAAAAACCAAGTTCACCAATCAATGAGAACTGCAAAACTTCAGAGCTAAGGGAAAGCAACACGTAGAATTCATGGCTTTTTCCTCATGATTCTTTAGTCGCTCAAAGTTAGATTGTTTAAATTTTATTTTTTTCTTATTCTATTTTTAAAAAATTTTCCCCTTTCCCATTTTAACCTATTTTAACTATTTTATAACTACCTTTTAAAAAATCTATTTAAATTTTCACTGTTATACTCATATTCTATCCCTCCATTGTATTTAACTTATTTTTTATATACATAGAGGTTTTCCTTTCTTTAAAATTTTGGGATACAGTTTCTCCTAACACATCAAAATATACCCTAAATCTAGCATATGGCTTTGTTCTAATCTCTAGCCTGATCACATTATCTCCCTTTTTTTCTTTTTTCAACCATCTTCTTATCAATTCCTTTTTTAAAATCTTTTTTAAATTTCACTTTACAGTCATATTCCATCCCTCCATCATGTTTACCCTTACTTTTGTGTGTGTGTGTATGTGTGTGTGTGTATATATATATATATATATATATATAAGTTTTTCTTTCTTTAAAAATTTGGGAGACAGTTTTTTCTAACAGACCAAAATGCACTCAAAATCAAGTGTGTGGCTCTGTTCTATTCACCAGTCTAATCATCTCTATTAAAAGAAAGCTGGGGGTGAGGAGTCAAGATGGCGGAGAAGTAGCAGGCTGAGACTACTTCAGGTAGCGGGAGATCAGCTAGATAGCTTATCTAAAGATTGCAAACACCTACAAATCCAACGGGAGATCGAAGAGAAGAAGAACAGCAACTCTAGAAACAGAAAATCAACCAATTTCTGAAAGGTAGGACTGGCTGAGAAGTGAATCCAAAGCGACGGGAAGATAGACCACGGGGGGAGGGGCCGGCTCCCGGAAAGCGGCGGAGCAACGGAGCACAAAATCAGGACTTTTAAAAGTCTGTTCCACTGAGGGACATCGCTCCAGAGGCTTAACCGGGGTGAAGCCCACGCAGGGTCAGCATGGCCTCAGGTCCCACAGGGTCACAGAAGGATCGGGGGTGTCTGAGTGTCGCAGAGGTATTACGGGTATTAGGTATTGCTCTAATACTTACAGGTATTAGAACAGGGAAGCCGGCTACAGAGACAGAGCCAAGGAGTAAGCTCTAATCTCAGGGTTACCTTGAACCGGTCGCAGCCTCGGTCAGCTCGGAGCGCGGCCGGAGGCCAGGGTGACGGGAGTACTTGGGCGCTGTTCTCTGAGGGCGCATCTTCATTCCCGCCCTCCGGAACTCTACGGAAAGCGCTCAGGGAACAAAAGCTCCCGAAAGCAAACCCGAGTGGATTACTCAGACCAGCCCCGGGTAAGGGCGGTGCAACTCCGCCTGGGGCAAAGACACTTGAGAATCACTACAATAGGCCCCTCCCTCAGAAGATCAACAAGAAACCCAGCCAGGACCAAGTTCACCTACCAAGGAGTGTAGTTTCAATACCAAGGAGAGCAGCGGAATTCCAGAGGAGGAGAAAGCAAAGCACGGAACTCATGACTTTCTCCCCATGATTCTTTAGCCTTGCAGTTAATTTAATTTTTTTTTCTTTTTCAATTTTTTTTTCTTCTTCTGCTAAATTTTTTTAACTTTTACCCTTTTCTTTTTTAACATTTTTTAACTAGTTTATCTAATATATATATTTTTTTTCCTTTTTATATTTTTTCTTTATTGATTTTCTTTTTTTAATTGTTTCTTTTTTTTTCTTTCTGAACCTCTTTTTATCCCCTTTCTCCCCCCTCACGATTTGGGATCTCTTCTGATTTGGCTAAAGCATATTTTCCTGGGGTTGTTGCCACCCCTTTAGTATTTTACTTGCTCCCTCATATACTCTTATCTGGACAAAATGACAAGGTGGAAAAATCCACCACAAAAAAAAGAACAAGAGGCAGTACCAAAGGCTAGGGACCTAATCAATACAGACATTGGTAATATGTTAGATCCAGAGTTCAGAATGACAATTCTCAAGGTTCTAGCCGGGCTCGAAAAAGGCATGGAAGATATTAGAGAAACCCTCTCGGGAGATATAAAAGCCCTTTCTGGAGAAATAAAAGAACTAAAATCTAACCAAGTTGAAATCAAAAAAGCTATTAATGAGGTGCAAACAAAAATGGAGGCTCTCACTGCTAGGATAAATGAGGCAGAAGAAAGAATTAGCGATATAGAAGACCAAATGACAGAGAATAAAGAAGCTGAGCAAAAGAGGGACAAACAGCTACTGGACCACGAGGGGAGTATTCAAGAGATAAGTGACACCATAAGACGAAACAACATTAGAATAATTGGGATTCTAGAAGAAGAGGAAACAGAAAGGGGAGCAGAAGGTATATTGGAGAGAATTATTGGAGAGAATTTCCCCAATATGGCAAAGGGAACAAGCATCAAAATCCAGGAGGTTCAGAGAACCCCCCTCAAAATCAATAAGAATAGGTCCAAACCCCGGGACCTAATAGTAAAATTTACAAGTCTTAGTGACAAAGAGAAGATCCTGAAAGCAGCCCGGGAAAAGAAGTCTGTAATGTACAATGGTAAAAATATTAGATTGGCAGCAGACTTATCCACAGAGACCTGGCAGGCCAGAAAGAGCTGGCATGATATATTCAGAGTACTAAACGAGAAAAACATGCAGCCAAGAATACTATATCCAGCGAGGCTATCATTGAAAATAGAAGGAGAGATTAAAAGCTTCCAGGACAAACAAAAACTGAAAGAATTTGCAAACACCAAACCAGCTCTACAGGAAATATTGAAAGGGGTCCTCTAAGCAAAGAGAGACCCTAAAAGTAGTAGATCAGAAAGGAACAGAAACAATATACAGTAACAGTCACCTTACAGGCAATACAATGGCACTAAATTCATATCTCTCAATACTTACCCTGAATGTTAATGGGCTAAATGCCCCAATCAAAAGACACAGGGTATCAGAATGGATAAAAAAACAAAACCCATCTATATGTTGCCTACAAGAAACTCATCTTAAACCCGAAGACACCTCCAGATTTAAAGTGAGGGGGTGGAAAAGAATTTACCATGCTAATGGACATCAGAAAAAAGCAGGAGTGGCAATCCTTATATCAGATCAATTAGATTTTAAGCCAAAGACTATAATAAAAGATGAGGAAGGACACTATATCATACTCAAAGGATCTGTCCAACAAGAAGATCTAACAATTTTAAATATCTATACCCCTAACATGGGAGCAGCCAACTATATAAACCAATTAATAACAAAATCAAAGAAATACATCGACAATAATACAATAATCGTAGGGGACTTTAACACTCCCCTCACTGAAATGGACAGATCATCCAAGCAAAAGATCAACAAGGAAATCAAGGCCTTAAATGACACACTGGACCAGATGGACATCACAGATATATTCAGAACATTTCATCCCAAAGCAACAGAATACACATTCTTCTCTAGTGCACATGGAACATTCTCCAGAATAGATCACATTCTTGGTCCTAAATCAGGTCTCAACTGGTATCAAAAGATTGGAATCATTCCCTGCATATTTTCAGACCACAATGCTCTGAAGCTAGAACTCAATCACAAGAGGAAATTTGGAAAGAACCCAAATACATGGAGACTAAACAGCAGCCTTTTAAAGAATGAATGGGTCCACCAGGAAATTAAAGAAGAATTGAAAAAATTCATGGAAACAAATGATAATGAAAACACAACGGTTCAAAATCTGTGGGACACAACAAAGGCAGTCCTGAGAGGAAAATATATAGCGGTACAAGCCTTTCTCAAGAAACAAGAAAGGTCTCAGGTACACAACCTAACCCTACACCTAAAAGAGCTAGAGAAAGAACAAGAAAGAAACCCTAAACCCAGCAGGAGAAGAGAAATCATAAAGATCAGAGCAGAAATCAATGAAATAGAAACCAAAAAAACAATAGAACAAATCAACGAAACTAGGAGCTGGTTCTTTGAAAGAATTAATAAGATCGATAAACCCCTGGCCAGACTTAACAAAAAGAAAAGAGAAAGGACCCAAATAAATAAAATCATGAATGAAAGAGGAGAGATCACAATGAACACCAAAGAACTACAGACAATTATAAGAACATACTATGAGCAACTCTATGCCAACAAATTTGACAATCTGGAAGAAATGGATGCATTCCTAGAGACATATAAACTACCACAACTGAACCAGGAAGAAATAGAAAGCCTGAACAGACCCATAACCAGTAAGGAGATTGAAACAGTCATCAAAAATCTCCAAACAAACAAAAGCCCAGGGCCAGATGGCTTCCCGGGGGAATTCTACCAAACATTTAAAGAAGAACTAATTCCTATTCTCCTGAAACTGTTCCAAAAAATAGAAATGGAAGGAAAACTTCCAAACTCATTTTATGAGGCCAGCATCACCTTGATCCCCAAACCAGACAAGGATCCCATCAAAAAAGAGAACTACAGACCAATATCCTTGATGAACACAGATGCAAAAATTCTCGCCAAAATACTAGCCAATAGGATTCAACAGTACATTAAAAGGATTATTCACCACGACCAAGTGGGATTTATTCCAGGGCTGCAAGGTTGGTTCAACATCCGCAAATCAATCAATGTGATACAACACATTAATAAAAGAAAGAACAAGAACCATATGATACTCTCCATAGAAGCTGAAAAAGCATTTGACAAAGTACAGCATCCCTTCCTGATCAAAACTCTTCAAAGTGTAGGGATAGAGGGCACATACCTCAATATTATCAAAGCCATCTATGAAAAACCCACCGCAAATATCATTCTCAATGGAGAAAAACTGAAAGCTTTTCTGCTAAGGTCAGGAACACGGCAGGGATGTCCGTTATCACCACTGCTATTCAACATAGTACTAGAAGTCCTAGCCTCAGCAATCAGACAACAAAAGGAAATTAAAGGCATCCAAATCAGCAAAGAAGAAGTCAAACTATCACTCTTCGCAGATGATATGATACTATATGTGGAAAACCCAAAAGACTCCACTCCAAAACTGCTAGAACTTGTACAGGAATTCAGTAAAGTGTCAGGATATAAAATCAATGCACAGAAATCAGTTGCATTTCTCTACACCAACAACAAGACAGAAGAAAGAGAAATTAAGGAGTCAATCCCATTTACAATTGCACCCAAAACTATAAGATACCTAGGAATAAGCCTAACCAAAGAGACTAAGAATCTATACACAGAAAACTATAAAGGACTCATGAAAGAAATTGAGGAAGACACAAAGAAATGGAAAAATGTTCCATGTTCCTGGATTGGAAGAATAAATATTGTGAAAATGTCTATGCTACCTAAAGCAGTCTACACATTTAATGCGATTCCTATCAAAGTACCATCCATTTTTTTCAAAGAAATGGAACAAATAATCCTAAAATTTATATGGAACCAGAAAAGACCTCGAATAGCTAAAGGAATATTGAAAAAGAAAGCCAAAGTTGGTAGCATCACAATTCCGGACTTCAAGCTCTATTACAAAGCTGTCATCATCAAGACAGCATGGTACTGGCACAAAAACAGACACATAGATCAATGGAACAGAATAGAGAGCCCAGAAATAGACTCTCAACTCTATGGTCAACTAATCTTCGACAAAGCAGGAAAGAATGTCCAATGGAAAAAAGACAGCCTCTTCAATAAATGGTGTTGGGAAAATTGGACAGCCACATGCAGAAAAAATGAAATTGGATCATTTCCTTACACCACACATGAAAATAGACTCAAAATGGATGAAGGATCTCAATGTGAGAAAGGAATCCATCAAAATCCTTGAGGAGAACACAGGCAGCAACCTCTTCAACCTCAGCCACAGCAACATCTTCCTAGGAACATCGCCAAAAGCAAGGGAAGCAAGGGCAAAAATGAACTATTGGGATTTTATCAAGATCAAAAGCTTTTGCACAGCAAAGGAAACAGTTAACAAAACCAAAAGACAACTGACAGAATGGGAGAAGATATTTGCAAATGACATATCGGATAAAGGGCTAGTGTCCAAAATCTATAAAGAACTTAGCAAACTCAACACCCAAAGAACAAATAATCCAATCAAGAAATGGGCAGAGGACATGAACAGACATTTCTGCAAAGAAGACATCCAGATGGCCAACAGACACATGAAAAAGTGCTCCACATCACTCGGCATCAGGGAAATACAAATCAAAACCACAATGAGATATCACCTCACACCAGTCAGAATGGCTAAAATTAACAAGTCAGGAAATGACAGATGCTGGCGAGGATGCGGAGAAAGGGGAACCCTCCTACACTGTTGGTGGGAATGCAAGCTGGTGCAACCACTCTGGAAAACAGCATGGAGGTTCCTCAAAATGTTGAAAATAGAACTACCCTATGACCCAGCAATTGCACTGCTGGGTATTTACCCTAAAGATACAAACGTAGTGATCCGAAGGGGCACGTGCACCCGAATGTTTATAGCAGCAATGTCTACAATAGCCAAACTATGGAAAGAACCTAGATGTCCATCAACAGACGAATGGATAAAGAAGATGTGGTATATATACACAATGGAATACTATGCAGCCATCGAAAGAAATGAAATCTTGCCATTTGCGACGACGTGGATGGAACTAGAGGGTATCATGCTTAGCGAAATAAGTCAATCGGAGAAAGACAACTATCATATGATCTCCCTGATATGAGGGAGAGGAGATGCAACATGGGGGGTTAAGGGGGTAGGAGAAGAGCAAATGAAACAAGATGGAATTGGGAGGGAGACAAACCATAAGTGACTCTTAATCTCACAAAACAAACTGAGGGTTAATGGGGGGAGGGGAGTTGGGGGGGTGGGATTATGGACATTAGGGAGGGTGTGTGCTATGGTGAGTGCTGTGAAGTGTGTAAACCTGGCGATTCACAGACCTGTACCCCTGGGGATAAAAATATATTATATGTTTATAAAAAATAAAATTAAAAAAGAAAAAAAGAAAAAAAAAGAAAGCTGGGGTGGCAATCCTTATATCAGATAAATTAGATTTTAAGCCAAAGACTATAATGAGAGATGAGGAAGGACATGATATCATACTTAAATGGTCTGTCCAACAAGAAGATCTAACAATTTTAAATATTTATTCCCCTAATGTGGGAGCAGCCAATTATATAAACCAATTAATAACAAAATCAAAGAAACACATTGACAATAATACAATAATAGTATGGGACTTTAACACTCTCCTCACTGCAATGGACAGATCATCTAAGCAAAAGATCAACAAGGAAATAAAGGCTTTAAATGAAACACTGGACTAGAAGGACGTCACAGATATATTCAGAACATTCCATCCCAAAGCAACAGAATACACATTCTTCTCTAGTGCACGTGGAACATTCTCCAGAATAGATCATATCCTGGGTCACAAATCAGGCCTCAACTGGTACCAAAAGATTGGGATCATTCCCTACATATTTTCAGAACAAAGTGTTTTGAAACTAGAACTCAACCACAAGAGAAAATTGGAAAGAACTCAAATACATGGAAACTAAAGAGCATCCTACTAAAGAATGAATGGGTCAATCAGGAAATTAAACAAGAATTTTAAAAATTCATGGAAACCAACGAAAATGAAAACACAACAGATCAAAATCTTTGGGACACAGCAAAGGTGGTCCTGAGAGAAAAGTAAATAGTGATATAAGCCTTTCTCAAGAAACAAGAAAGGTCTCAAATACGCAACCTAACCCTACACCTACAGGAGCTGGAGAAAGAACAACAAAGAAAGCCTAAACCCAGAAGGAGAAGAGAAATAATAAAGATCAGAGCAGAATCCAATGAAATAGAAACCAAAAGAACGGTAGAACAAATCAATGAAATCAGGAGCTGGTTCTTTGAAATGATTGATAAACGCCTGACCAGACTTATCAAAAAGAAAAGATAAAGGACCCAAATTAATAAAATCATGAATAAAATAGGAGAGATCACAACCAACACCAAAGAAATATAAACAATTATAAGAACGTACTATGAGAAACTACACACCAGAAAATTTGACAGTCTGGAAGAAATGGATGCATTCCTAGAGACATATAAACTACCAAAACTTAACCAGGAAAATAGAAAACCTGAACAGACCTATAACCAGTAAGGAGATTGAAGCAGTCATCAAAAGTCTCCCAACAAACAAGAGCCCAGGGCCAGACGTCTTCCCAGGGGAATTCTACCAAATGTTTAAAGAAGAATTAATACCTATTCTCCTGAAACTGTTCCAAAAAATGGAAATGGAAGGAAGACTTCCAAACTCATTTTATGGGGCCAGCATCACCTTGATCCCAAAACCAAAGACCCCATCAAAAAGGAGAATTACAGACCAATATCCTTGATGAACACGTACGCAAAACTTCTCACTAAAATACTAGCCAATAGGATCCAACAGTACATTAAGAGGATTATTCGCTGCAACCAAGTTGTATCTATTTCTGGGCTGCAAGGTTGGTTCAACATCTGCAAATCAATCAATGTGATACAATACGTTAGTAAAAGAGAGAAAAAGAACATATGATACTCTCAATAGATGCTAAAAAAGCATTTGACAAAGGACAGCATCCTTTCTTGATCAAAACTCTTCACAGTTTCGGGACAGAGGATACATACCTCAATATCATCAAAGCCATCTATGAAAAACCCACAGCAAATATCATCCTCAATGGGGAAAAACTGAGAGCTTTCCTCCTAAGGTCTGCAACATAGCAGGGCTGTCCACTATCACCACTGCTACTCAACATAGTCCTAGAACTCCTGGCCTCAGCAATCAAACAACAAAAAGAAATAAAAGGCATCCAAATTGGCAAAGAAGTCAAACTCTCATTCTTTGCAGATGATATGATACTTTATGTAGAAAACCCAAAAGACTCCACTCCAAAAGAGCTAGAACTCATACAGGAATTCAGTAAAGTGTCAGGATATAAAATCAATGCACAGAAACCAGTTGCATTTCTATACACCAACACAAGACAGAGGAAAGAGAAATTAAGGAGTCAACCCCATTTACAACTGCACCCCAAACCATAAGATAGGCAGGAATAAATCTAACCAAAGAGGTAAAGAATCTGTACTCAGAAAACTACTAAGTAGTCATGAAAGAAATTGAGGAAGACACAAAGAAATGGAAAAACATTCCATGCTCATGGACTGGGAGAACAAATACTGTGAAAATGTCTGTGCTACCTAAAGCAATCTACACATTTAATGCAATCCCTATCAAAATACCATCAATTTTTTCAAAGAAATGGAACAAACAATCCTAAAGTTTATATGGCTCCAGAGAAGACCTGAAATAGCCAGAGGAAATGTTGAAAAAGAAAGCCAAAGTTGGCAGCGTTTCAATTCCAGACTTCAAGCTCTATTACAAAGATGTCGTCATCAAGACAGTTCGGTGCTGGCACAAAACAGACACCTAGATCAATGGAACAGAACAGAGAGCCCAGAAATAGACCCTCAACTCTATGGTCAACTAATTTTCAACAAAGCAGGAAAGACTGTCCAGTGGAAAAAAGACAGCCTCTTCAACATATGGTATTGGGAAAATTGGACAGCCACATGCAGAAGAATGAACCTGGACCACTTCCTTACACCACACTCAAAAATAGACTCAAAATGGATGAAACACCTCAATGTGAGACAGGAATCCATCAGAATCCTTGAGGAGAACACAGGCAGCAACCTCTTCGACCTCAGGCACAGCAAATTCTTCCTAGAAACATGGCCAAAGTCAGGAGAAGCAAGGGCAAAAGGGAAGTATTGGGACTTCATCAAGATCAAAAGCTTTTGCACAGCAAAGGAAACAGTCCACAAAACCAAAAGGCAACTGACAGAATGGGAGAAGGTATTTGTAAATGACATATCAGATAAAGGGCTAGTATCCAAAATCTATAAAGAACTTATCAAACTCAACACCCAGAGAACAAATAATCCAATCAAGGAATGGGCAGAAGACACGAACAGACTTTCTGCAAAGAAGACCTCCAAATGGCCACCAGACACATGAAAAAGTGTTCAACATCACTCAACATCAGGGAGATACAAATCAAAACCACAGTGAGGTACCATCACACATCAATCATAATGGCTAAAGTTAACCAGTCAGGAAATGACAGATGTTGGCAAGGATGCCGAGAAATGGGAACCCTCCTACACTGTTGGAGGGAATGCAAGCTGGTGCAGCCACTCTGGAAAACAGCATGGAGGTTCCTCAAAAAGTTGAAAATAGAGCTACCCTACGACCCAGCAGTCTCACTACTGGGTATTTACCCTAAAGATACAAATGTAGTGATCCAAAGGGGTACCCGTACCCGAATGTTTATAACAATGTCCACAATAGCCTATGGAAAGGCTATGGAAAGGCTAACTATGGAAAGAACCTAGATGTCCATCAACAGATGATATGGATAAAGAAAAGGTGGTATATAGGTGTGTGTGTGTGTGTGTGTGTGTGTGTGTGTGTGTGTGTATATATATATATATATATATATATATATATAAAATGGAATAATATGCAGCCATCAACCCCCGCCCTCAAAATCTTGCCATTTGCAACGACGTGGATGGAACTAGAGTGTATTATGTTAAGCAAAATATATCAATCAGAGAAAGACAATTATCATATGATCTCTCTTATATGAGGAATTTAAGAGGCAGGGTGGGGGATCGTGGGGGGAATGGAGGGGAAAAATGAAGCAAGATGGGACCAGGAAGGAGACAAACCATAAAAGACTCTTAATCTCAGGAAAAAAACTGAGGGCTGCTGGGGCATGGGGGAGGGATAGGGTGGCTGGGTGATGGACATTGGGGAGGGTATGTGCTATGGTGAATGCTGTGAATTGTGTAGGACTGATATTTCACAGACTTGTATCCCTGAAGCAAATAATACATTATATGTTAATTTAAAAAAGAGAGAGAGAGAGAGAAGTGCCATAAGGAAGCCAAGACGTAGGGTCCTCTCTGCCCCATTCAGAAATGTGAGCGACCAGTAGGTCTTTACTACTGGTTTTCAGAGTGTATTCCTTAGACCAGCAGCATTAGCATCACCTGGAGGCTTGTTAGAAATCCCGACCTACTGGGGTGTCTGGGTGGCTCAGTCAGTTAAGTGTTGGGCTCTTGATTTCAGCTCAGGTCATGACCTCAGGGTTTTAATTTCAGCTCAGGTCATGATGTCAGGGTCCTGGGACTGAGCTCAGTGTCTGCACTTAGCAGAGAGTGTGCTTAGATTCTCTGTCTGCCTTTCCCTCTGCCCCTCCCCGCTTGCATGCTCATGCACATATGTGCATGTCTCTCTCTCTCTCTCTGTCTCTGAAATCAATCAATCAATCAATCAATCAATCTTAAAAAAAAAAAAAAGACCAGTAGAACAGAATATATATTTGGACAAGATCCTCAGATGATTGGCATACATACTGAAATGAGACGGTACCAATCCCCAAGGTTTTCCTGTGCCTTCCAAGGCTTCCCTTTGGTAGCAGAGGGTCAGGGCAGGGAACGAAGAGCAGTGCCTGTGTGGGCATTGATGCCCACAATCCTGGGAGCTGGAGCTTTGCCAGTAATTGCTGAACCTCTGCTAGGTGCTGAGGGCTGAAAGGAGGAGGATCCCTCCTCCTTTGGCAAGAGATAGCCACTGCCTCAGGAAACAAAGACACTAGAGAGGAAATAAACTACTCCAAGGCAAAATGGAGGAGTAAATAGACGCCCGAGTGTCTCAAAATCAAGGATCGAGTCTTCATCATTTTTGAATGCCCAGACACTTGGCAGGGTGCTGGGCACACACTAGGTCATCAGTATCTGTTTCCCAAGTGCCTGCAGAGAAGGAAGTCTCTCCTTTGCATTCCATGCTTTTGAGAATCTGTGGAACTCTTGCTCTTTTTCTTGGTTGGTTGGACCTAGGATGCTTATTTGCTGTTTCTTTTTACTTTTATGAACCTCTTGGATTCTGGTTTCTACTTGTGTTTCCAGTGCTTAAATATAACTACTACTACTATCTTACATTACTGAGTATTAACTATGCATGCGGACCATACTACTTACTACTTGACAGGTATTAACCGATTTTATCTGCACTAAAAAATCACAGGTTGATGTTAGTACTTAATTATGTCCATTTTCCAGATGAGAAAACTGAGGCTCAAATAGGCTAAACAGTGTGCCCAAGGTCCCCTAGTTAGTAAATAATACAGGGAAGAGTCAACCCAGGCAGTGTGATGCCAGCATCCACCTTCCTGGCTTTGAGTCCCTGGCTTTGAATGGCCATCCTGCCTGGACCTGTTTGAGGTCTGTGGACTGCTGGCACTCTCCCTCTAGCCTTTGCACACTGGCCCCTATCATAGACACTTGGCTCCTTCCAGCCACACCAGGCCTTTCTCATCCACGTCAGGGGAGGATGGCCTCTGCTGCTGTCTTCCCACCTTGACAGCAATGAGAAACGAAGACTATCCTACAAGAAGACCAAGGAAATTCCTATCTGCCTTCTGGGGTGGTCTAGCTTTTGGGTGGACCCCAAAGAATACTTTCTTCAGGAACTTTTTTGTTTCAACCAGTATTCCTGATAGGGGTGTTAGCTCTGAAATTACTGTTTGAAACAAGTTTGAGGAAGAGGAGGAGGCAACCTGGGACCCAGCATCAAACATCTTTCACTCCCCGGCTGGCGGGACACGATCATTCCTAACAGCACCCATTAGGCGTCATTGACCAAACCCCCAGAGCTGCATGAATGCTGGTGAGAAGGAAAGGAAAGCAAGTTCAGACAAGCCATATATGGCATGTGAACAGTCCTGCTTCCTGTCGGTCGCTAACACCGAGCTGCTCAGTACAGCACAATGATAGGAAAACGCTGAGCGTACAACAATAAAGCAAGGAATAAACAGCGCCCAAGTTTTTCTTGAAACCAACATATGCGGCTTGGTGGACTGTAGTGTTTTATTTATATTGCTATGCAACGGAGAAAAAAAAAAAATAAAGGTGATTCCAGTGAGAGGCACGGGCCTATGCCGTGCTATCTGATTATAGTATCCGAATTTAGACATGACCGATGGTGGGAGGGGTTCCATGTTAGACATCAACCATGATAACAGAAATGAATTTAGTGGGGTTCATGACCAGGCTCTACTTTTGTTTTTAAAAATGTAGTGGTGAATACAGTTGGCGGCCCCGGGCTGGCAGAGCTGTGCCGGCTCTGGCAGGATCTAGCTGAATGTTTATAAAATCAGGAGCACAGCCTAGGGAAACTTACTTAAACCAAGCTGCCAGAGGAGCCTGCAAATCGATTTGTCAAATTGCAGATCACAGAACACACCCGCCCCCCACCTCCTTGCCTGCCTTCTGGTGAATTCCTGATAGGAAAGAGTGTGGTCACCCAAGGGGACAAACTGCAGATCACAGAACACACCCACCCCCACCTCCTTGCCTGCCTTCTGGTGAATTCCTGATAGGAAAAGAGAGTGCGGTCAAAGAGGGGGACTTTATAGCTCAGGAGGGCAGGCACCCAAGCATGCCAAGGGGTGCGTGAATAAGACAAGTGAAGTCACAGCTAAAGCTGAGTCTTCGAGGAAAACCAGCCCCCACCCTCTGCCCTTCCACAAACTTCCCACAAACCCCTCCAACCAGGAAAAACAACTTCAGAAACTAGGGTGGGGCTTTTCCTGGAATCAGGTTCCCTCAGTTACAGTGAAGGCAGATATCTAGATAATTTATCCCCAATAATCACTTTCCTCTAAATGATGATGTACCGGTTTCAGTTGGCCCTTTCCCTATGGTGGTGCATGTCTAAGACTCGGGAAAGCCTCCATAACTGCGCTGTTCAGACACCCTCGGCCCCACCCTCCCATGGAGTTGGGAGAGAGGAAGGCCCCATAACCCCCTCCTGGGTTCAGTCTGTGCAGACAAAGGACAGATCAACAGGTAATGTGCAGGAAGAGGTAGATCAATCTTTCAGATCATTGATTATCAGTGCAAGTTGGGAAGGCCGTTGGTACCAAGTGCTCTAAGCTGCAGATTCATTCATTCATTCTACGCATATTTACTGAATGCCTCCTGTGTGCTAGGCTCTGTTCTAGGCCCTGAAGATATAATTGTGAACATAAGAGGAAAAAAGAAAAAAAGAAAAAAAAAAAAAGCCTGCTCTCAAAACATTCCAAGTTCGAGAGGAGAAAATTCACAAGTACAAATTGAGAGGATAATGTGTAGTCACCCTACAACAAAGACAAGCTCCAAGTCATTTGGCGAACATAGATGCTATTACCCCAAATTAAGGGACTCGGGAAAGAGAATTAAGTTTTACTGGATGCTCCTATGTGCAGGCACTAATAACATAATAACAGGCACAAAAAAATAATGTTTTTTGAGCACTTACTATGTACTAGGTTCATAAGAAGATGAGGTCAGGCACTTCACACCATTTTGTTTTAATCCTCCTGAAAACCCTATTGCCCTAATTGTATAGATGAGCAAACACACACCTAGAAGTAAGAATAACTTACTCAAACACACCCTGCTTGGAATCTCTGCCCTCAAGCCTGACCCCTTTGTCAAATGGTAGTCACACTCAGCCTTGTGCTGTTCCTCTCTGGTAGGTGGCATGTCACCCCTCTTGCCTTGCCCACCTTCATTCTACCAGTCCTCTGAGGTCCAGCTTAAACACCTTATTTTTCAGGACAACTGTCCTGACTCCTCACTGTTGCTGCAATCCTTTCTCTGAACTTTTTTTTTTTTAAAGATTTATTTCAGAGAGAGAAAGAGAGAGAGAGAGCAAGGGGTAGGGCCAGAGAGAGAGGGAGAGAGAATCTTAGGCAGATGCCTCCCTGAGTGCTGAGCCCAATGTGGGGCTCCATCTCACCACTCTGAGATCATGACCTGAGTCCAAGAGAGTCAGGCACTTAACTGACTGAGCCACCCAGGCACCCACCTTTCTCCTTAATTAGATCCTATATATAAAAGGTCATGTCTAACCCCAGTGGCTAACACATGGCAAATGCTCAAACATTGCTTTGTTCCTGCTTACCTTCTTTACTATGTATGGCCAGAAGTGTGACATTTGTCACTTGATTATATACTTCTTAACTTTTTGTTCTATATACATTGGACTTGTTTCCTTAGCAACATTGGCAGCTTAGGGAACAGCATTTTATATTTATAAATTATATATACTGATTTATATTTACATATTATAAATTATCTTTATAATATTTATTTAATAATTGTTTGACATTGGTTCTCAAGCTTAAGAAAGCATCAGAATTATCTAGAAGGCTTGCAAACATAGACTACTGGGTCCCTCCCCCAGAGATCCCGCTTCTGCTGGCCTAGATGGAGCAGTGAATGTACATTTCCGACAAGTTCCCAGGAGATGCTGATGCTGCTAGTCCAGGAACCACCCTCTGAGAACCACCGCTTAAGAGTGTAATGTGCCACAGCACTTAGGACCACAGAGGCTGAGTCAGAGTCCCACTTCTGCCACACACTGGCTATGTGACCTTGGGCAAGTCAATCTACATGTGCGCCTCTTCATGAGTAAAAATGGTGATAACAATATTATATACATGAGCATCACCGTCAGGATTGAGTTTAATAATGAATGCAGTGTGCTTAGCACTGTCCCTGACACACTGAAAACATTCAATAAATGCTTCCTATGATCCCTGGAAAGGCTGGCACAGCATCAGGCACTAAATAAGCACTGAGCCCAGCCTGAGAAGTCCTTCTGAGGCTGAGAGAAAACTTGTTTTGAATTTGTAAGCAGTGAGAGCGAAGGGTGTCACCGAAGCATGACATCTATAATTAACAGCCTTTTAAATTAAGCCAGCATAAAGGACCTTTAGAAATGTCCCTCCCTGTAGTGTGCTGAGTGTAAATGCCCGGTGTACAAAAACCATGTGTGTTTTTAAAATTCAGCGGCCGTCTTTGGGGTGCCTCCTTCACACCTTCCCCTGCTGAAGGATGCAGAGCATGGCAAGTTGTCTTATGAGAGGTTAGAGTTGCTGGAGTCACCCAGGCATCTGGGCTAATGGGTTGGCAGACACAAGCAGAGCCCATCATTCAATAATTAATTAGTTGCAGTCATGGAAGACAAACTCCCTGGAGCAGATAGGACAATCACCACCCTCCCCTCTCCTAGTTGCTTCTGAGCACCCGGGCTGCCGCTGTTCCCCACTAGCGTTAAGAACCCAAAACAATATTTCTATTTTCCCTCAGGGTCTAACTGACTGACAGTTTCTTCAGAAAGCCCAAGAGGAATGTGCAGACAAGATAATTTTTGCAGTCCTCCAGAGCCTGAGACAGGGTAACCAGGGAATATAGGGATGGTCTGGCCCTAACCTTGTCCCAATAATATGGGAGACAAGGGGCATGGCCCCTGTCTCTCTGTGAACCACTAATCCGGGGAATGTTGGTTCACTGCGAAGTTGAATGAGATCATCTGTGGTATTTAGCAGAGGCTGTGGGCTAGGGGCTGTTGGGAGATGCTGTTGCCCTTTGGAAGCCCCTCTCTTCTGTCCCTTCGCTTCAGGGAAGAGTATCACCACCTCCTCGCAGCCAGGTACCCTCCTCTAACACCCAGAATAAGCACGACAGCTGCCCCCCTCCCACCATTTTCACTCCTACCCCCAATTTCCTTAAACAAAACCATCACCGCCAGGTGGTGTCTCCACACACGCGCTTTGGGGCACCACCCCTGGCAGCCCCCGCACTGGCACAGGGGTTTCTCTCCCAGCGCCCTGGCCAGGCCCTGGTTGCAGCAGAAGGGCAGAGAGACAAGGGGTGAGTGCCCCGGAGGCCAGGTGGGGAGCCGACTCCTCAGGAGGTGAGGTGAGGAGGGGCTGGTGTCCCTGCACCTGGAGTCACCAGCTGAGGCAGAGCTTCCTCAAAGGGAAGAGCCACAAGGTGTCCCCCCACCCCCCCCAACCCGCTTCTCACCGTTTCTTGTTGCTCAATCTCTCCCTCCCTCTGCTCTCCCTCCCTCCATCCCTCCCGCTAACCCTCCCCTCCCTCTTTGTCTGCCTCTTCCTCACCTCAGCCTTTTTGAACACCCAGCCTTCTGGAGCCCGGCTCGGACGCGGCAGCGGCCAGCTCCCCGGGGACCCCGGCCCTGCGCCCCCGCCCGGCCCCTCCCCTGCCCGGCCTGCCCAGCTGCGGGTCTCACCCAGAAGAGCAGGTTGAAGCCCAGCAGCAGGTACTTGATGCACCGCAGACCCCCGCGGAAGCGCCCCATGCTGCGGCCCCGGCGGCGGGATCCCGTGTCCCCAGGCCCGCGCTCGGAGCGCGGGGAGCGGCGGGAGCCGGCGGGGAGGGGGCGGAGCGCGAGGAGCCGTGGGCGGGGCCTGAGGGGGGCGGGGCGGAGGGGCGGGGCCCGAGCCGGGCGCTGGGCGGGAGGCGGCCCCGGAGGACCCCGAGAGTCTGGCGTGGGGTGGGGGCGCAGAGAGCGCGGAGATCTGGCGGCCGGAAGGACGCGTCCCGGGCTCTGCCCGGGTAACGCCGGGTGCGTTCTGCCGGTGCCGGGCCCCGCGGGCGCAGCGCCCTCGGTGCTTCTGCGGGCATCTGCCAGGAAGGAGCGTCCGCTGGGGACCCGAGACCCATTTAATCAGCGCCCTGTGCAGAGACTCATTTGAGGCCTGCGGTGGCGGTGGAGAATGAGGACATGGCCCCAGTGGCTATGGAAACCCAGGAAGGTGGCCTCGGGTAGAAGAGCAAAGTAGGATCCGGGGCTGCCCTGAAGCTGGCAGTACCCGTCGCGGGGCACCCGGCCGGGGTCTGTGCTCCCCTGGCTCCGGGCGAGCTCACAGGCCGCGGGGTCCCTTCTGGCGGACCCTCCGCCGGTCCCTCCCGCTCTCCTCCGAGAAATCTTACCTTAATAGGCAAGAACTGGCAGAACGCGCGGGATGAGGCTGCTCTGCGCCCTGACGGCTGCTCCCCACCCTGCTCCGCCTAGCCAGCGGAGGGGAGTCAGGGTCTCCCTCGGGTCCCTCTGCATTCGACTGATGGGAGGGCTTGGAAAGGAGTTCAGATCCTCGGGGATTATTGTGATGTGGAGATGGGAGAAAAGGGGGTGGGTTTTGTTTTGCTCTGTTTCATTAAGTTAGGCTGCTGGCTGGGAAACCAGGCTCCCGCTCCCCATTGACTAAGTGTCTGCAATATGTGGTGTCAGACGGCGTGGGGGCGACAACAGAGTGTAAAATCCAGGGATGCTATGCATCACTTCAGCAAGCCTTTAAGTGCTGATTCCAGGCCGGGCATAGTAGCAAGCCCCAGGGACTCCAGCATGAGGAGACAGCCATGCCTGGCAGCATCATCTCTGGTGGGAGAGAGAGAGCTGTAAGCACGTAAATAGAGCAGGATGAGGACGCTGGGCAAGGTGCTGGCCACCACAGCCTGACCGCACCTCACCAGACAGAGGAGACTTCACTGAGAAGCGTGGGCCTCACTCGGTCTCCAGGAATGAGCACAGAGGACAAGCAGTCGGGAGAGAAGGGACAGCATGTGCAGAAGCATAATGCTGGAGAGACCACAGACCACTACCTGGAACTAGGAGAAATGTAGTTAACTCAAGTGAAGCAGACAGGAGGTGAGTCTGGGAGGTGTTGGGCATAGCTTTCATCCGACAAAGGTGCAAAACTACCCTTGGGCCACAGTTTCCTCATCTGCCACGTGGAGATCATGGTACCTACTTCATAGAGTTGTGAAGATCAAGGAGATCCTATTTGTAGAGTGCCTTGAAGGGTGCCTGGCACAGAATAAGTGCTCTAGAAAGCTTAACTATTATCACATGGCATTCTCTCAATCAGTGAGTTTTGGGGTGCCTGGATTGGATGGCTCAATGGGTTAAGTGTTTGTCTTCCACTCGGGGGATCAGGCCCCACATTGGGCTCCCTGCTTAGTGGGGAGCCTTCTTCTCCCTCTGCCTCTGCCTGCCGCTCCCTCTGCTTGTGTTCTCTCTCTCTGCCGAATAAATAAACAAAATCTTTTAAAAAAAAATCAACCAGTTTTGACCATGTTGCCATCTTTGCCTCCATCTGTGCCTTTAGACATATGTTTGAATATCTAATGAATTTTATTTATGAAAATGAGTAGAAGACAGAAACATGAAAGTGCTGATGCTGGTGATAAGAATAAGTCTTAAATAGTGCAATAGAGAAAAAGATGGAAGTCATTAGGTATGCAGAAAGTGGCAGATAGCTTCAATTGAACACTGTTCTAGATCTGTCATCTCTGTTCTATTATAAAGGAAAAGAACTAAAGTATAGTGTCTAATACATAGTGGGCATTCAGTAAATCTCTGAACTGAATGAACAACAATGATATTAACCTTTAAATATATTGTTAATTTATGTCTCCAAGATAAAATAACATTTAGAGATGATATATTCTCTAGTCTCTGGGAAAAGATCCCTTATTATAATATGTAAATCTATTGTTCTTTCATACTACAGTTTTAGCACAAATGTATTAAAGACAGATGGCCGTCTGCCTAGCACAACAGGTTTGGATTTTGAGTATCGACTTCCCCAGCTCCTCCCTCTAGGAAGTTGTGTCTTAAGGGAGTTGATCCTTGACAGGACTGGGGCACTCTGACGAGGCAGTTTCAGGAGTATGTTATTAAGGAAACTGCAGGACTATGTTACATAACATACTAAGGAAGTTAGCCTTTAAACTAGGTGTTAGGCAAAGCCACAGATAACATCTAGGCAGGGGATAAGATGGTTAGATGTCTGTTTTTAGAATGGTCAAGCTGGGGCCACATGGAGGATGGTTTGAAGTTAAGACTTGAGACTAAGAGACTGTTAGAGCAGTTCAGGGAGGAAATGAGAACATGAGCCAAGACAGTGGCAGTGGGTATGGGAAGGAGGCTCAGATGTGAGAGAGATTCAAAGACTGAGAAAAGATCCAAACAGTGGATATGAGGAGTAGAGGGGAAAGAGAGCTAAGGATAACTCCTGGGGCTCCTTACTTGGGTGACTAGTCAGGTCCTGGGACTGTAAACACAGATGAGGGGTATAGGAGGTGGAGCGGGTTGGGAAGAATGTTACAGATACTGTAGGCAGGTTCATCCATCACCCAATCCTACTTTGAATTTAGAGGATAAGGAAGTTAAGTACTTGCCTCCTGGTTTCCTTTGCAGCTAGGGCAACAGTCTGATTAATGGGATTTATGGGGAAGTCTGCTGGGAGGCTTCTGGAAAATCTGAAGCTGTGTTGATAAAAGTTCAGTTGTCACTGGCATTGCTTCCTTCCCCCTTTTCCTATCTTGAACTCAGACATGATGCCTGGAGACGCAGAACACTTTGTGACTAAGAAGGAAGGCCAAGGGAATGGTAGACCTGTTAGCCAGGAGATGAACCAACACCAGCAGCCACCTACCTCCAGATCTCTTGTTACATAAGAGAAATCACCCTTGTTTTGTTTGTTCTATTCTGTTACTTGTAGCTGATGGTATTTCTAACTGACACAGGAAGACAATAAATTCATGTTTGGATTTGTTGAGTTTTAGAACTGATGGGAAATCCAGATGGAGCATTCCAGGAGACAGATGGAAAGATGACTGAGATTCTGGAGAGAGGTTTGGGCTGTAAGTTTAGGTTAAAGATTCATTAACAAATGGTGATGACAGAAACCAATGGTCTTCAAATTTTTACCCATATATGCCTTAAAGGATTATGAAAAAAAATTATTTGTACATGTTCCCCAATATTTTGTGTGAATATTTTCTTTCTTTTTTTTTTTTTTAAGATTCTATTTATTTATTTGACAGACAGAGATCACAAGTAGGCAGAGAGTCAGGCAGAGAGAGAGGAGGAAGCAGGCTCTCTGCTGAGCAGAGAACCCAATGTGTGGCTCGATCCCAGGACCCTGGGATCATGATCTGAGCTGAAGGCAGAGGCTTTAACCCACTGAGCCACCCAGGTGCCCCTGTTGTGAATATCTTCAAACAAACAGAAAAGTTGAAATTGAACAGTGAACAACATATACACACCACCTAGATTCCACTATAAACATTTTGTTTTAGTTCTATCTGTCCATTTGTCAATCTTATTTTTTATACATTTCCAAATAAATTCTTGACACCAATACATTTCACCCCTAAATTCCTCAGCATGCATAACATGAACTAGAGTTCATATATTTGTTTATAGTTTTTCTTTTTTTCTTGAGATAAAATTTACCTTAATGAAATTTAGACATCTTAAGTACACCATTTGATGATTTTTGACAAACACTTTTGCCTTTCTAACCTCAAACTCTGTTAAGGTATAGAACATTGCTATCACCCTAGAAAGTTCCCTTGAACCCTTTTACAGTCGGTCTATACCACCATCCATAGCACCAAACACTGTTCTGATTTTTTTCATGATTAATTTTCCCTGTTCTGTAACATCATAAAAGTGAAATTGTACAGTATTTACCCTCATTTATTTTTCAACCGACATACAAAATTCTTTAATTTTAAGTTTGCAAAAGATGTTGTTTCTAATGTATTTTAAATATTGACATTAAAAAAATGGTAAATTTTAATGCACCCAGGAGAAATTTAGTGTCAGTCTGATCTGCTACCTACCATCATCCATTTGTTTTTATGTATCAGGTTTAGTGCTTGACATGACAACAGGAAATTTTTGATCAATGCTTGTAGATGGCGAGCTCTCAATTTTTAAATATTTCTCGTTGATGAGAAACTTGACTCAAATAATTTTTTATTGAGGTGCAATGGATGCACAACATTATATGAGTTTCAAGTGTACAACATAATTTGTTATTTGTACATATTCATTAGCTATATGAAAAAGTTTGAATAAACACCTCTTTACCTGAGCGAAAGTTTGACATCTTTTTTTTTCTCCTTGAACTTGTATTTCCATTCCATCTTTTCCATGAAATGTAATCCTAAAGTAATTTTTATGCTTGAAACATTTCTCTTGAATCTTTATACTTGCCTGAAAAAATATTATTATCTGTTTATTTTTATTTTTTATTTTTTTATTAACATATAATGTATTACTTGTTTCAGTGGTACAGGTCTGTGACTCATCATTCTTTCACAATTTACAGCGCTCACCATAGCACATATTCTCCCCAATGTCCATCACCCAACCACCCCAACCCTCACACCCACTGCCCCTCCAGCAACCCTCAGTTTGTTTTCTGAGATTAAGAGTCTCTCATGGTTTGTCTCCCTCTCTGGTCCCATCTTGTTTCATTTTCCCCTCCATTAACCCCACAACCTCCTGCCCTGCCTCTTAAATTCCTCATATCAGGGAGATTATATAATAACTGTCTTTCTCTGATTGACTTATTTCACTTAGCATAATATGCCCTAGTTCCATCCACATCTTTGCAAATGGCAAGATTTTGGGGTGTTTTTTTTTTTTGACTGCATAGCATTCCATTGTACATATATACCACATATTCTTTATCCCTATCATCTGTTGATGGACATCCAGGTTCTTTCCATAGTTTGGCTACTGTGGACATTGCTGCTATAAACACTTGGGTACACATGCCCCTTTGGATCACTACATTTGTATTTTTAGGGTAAATACCCAGTAGTGTCATTGCTGAGGCATAGGGTAGCTCTACTTCCAACTTTTTGAGGAACCCCCATACTGTCTTCCAGAGTGGCTGGACCAGCTTGCATTCCCACCAACAATGTGGTAGGGTTCCCCTTCTCTGCATCCTCACCAACATCTGTCATTTCTTGACTGGTTAACTTTAGCCTTTCTGACTGGTGTGAGGTGGTACCTCACTGTGGTTTTGATTTGTATCTCCCTGATATTGAGCACATTTTAATGTCTCTGTTGGCCATTTGGATGTCTTCTTTGCAGAAATGTCTGTTCATGTCTTCTGCCCATTCCTTGATTAGATTATTTGTTCTCCGGGTGTTGAGTTTGATAAGTTCTTTATAGATTTTGGATACTAGCTGTTTATCTGATATGTCATTTGCAAATACCTTCTCCCATTCTGTCAGTTGTCTTTTGGTTTTGTGGACTGTTTCCTTTGCTGTGCAAAAGCTTTTGATCTTGATGAAGTCCCAATACTTCCCTTTTGCCCTTGCTTCTCCTGACTTTGGCCATGTTTCTAGGAAGAAGTTGCTGTGCCTGAGGTCGAAGAGGTTGCTGCCTGTGTTCTCCTCAAGGATTCTGATGGATTCCTGTCTCACATTGAGGTGTTTCATCCATTTTGAGTCTATTTTTGAGTGTGGTGTAAGGAAGTGGTCCAGGTTCATTCTTCTGCATGTGGCTGTCCAATTTTCCCAATACCATATGTTGAAGAGGCTGTCTTTTTTCCACTGGACAGTCTTTCCTGCTTTGTTGAAAATTAGTTGACCATAGAGTTGAGGGTCTATTTCTGGGCTCTCTGTTCTGTTCCATTGATCTAGGTGTCTGTTTTGTGCCAGCACCGAACTGTCTTGATGACGACATCTTTGTAATAGAGCTTGAAGTCTGGAATTGAAACGCTGCCAACTTTGGCTTTCTTTTTCAACATTTCCTCTGGCTATTTCAGGTCTTCTCTGGAGCCATATAAACTTTAGGATTGTTTGTTCCATTTCTTTGAAAAAATTGATGGTATTTTGATAGGGATTGCATTAAATGTGTAGATTGCTTTAGGTAGCACAGACATTTTCACAGTATTTGTTCTCCCAGTCCATGAGCATGGAATGTTTTTCCATTTCTTTGTGTCTTCCTCAATTTCTTTCATGACTACTTAGTAGTTTTCTGAGTACAGATTCTTTACCTCTTTGGTTAGATTTATTCCTGCCTATCTTATGGTTTGGGGTGCAGTTGTAAATGGGGTTGACTCCTTAATTTCTCTTTCCTCTGTCTTGTGTTGGTGTATAGAAATGCAACTGGTTTCTGTGCATTGATTTTATATCCTGACACTTTACTGAATTCCTGTATGAGTTCTAGCTCTTTTGGAGTGGAGTCTTTTGGGTTTTCTACATAAAGTATCATATCATCTGCAAAGAATGAGAGTTTGACTTCTTTGCCAATTTGGATGCCTTTTATTTCTTTTTGTTGTTTGATTGCTGAGGCCAGGAGTTCTAGGACTATGTTGAGTAGCAGTGGTGATAGTGGACAGCCCTGCTATGTTGCAGACCTTAGGAGGAAAGCTCTCAGTTTTTCCCCATTGAGGATGATATTTGCTGTGGGTTTTTCATAGATGGCTTTGATGATATTGAGGTATGTATCCTCTGTCCCGAAACTGTGAAGAGTTTTGATCAAGAAAGGATGCTGTCCTTTGTCAAATGCTTTTTTAGCATCTATTGAGAGTATCATATGTTCTTTTTCTCTCTTTTACTAACGTATTGTATCACATTGATTGATTTGCAGATGTTGAACCAACCTTGCAGCCCAGAAATAGATACAACTTGGTTGCAGCGAATAATCCTCTTAATGTACTGTTGGATCCTATTGGCTAGTATTTTGGTGAGAAGTTTTGCATCCGTGTTCATCAAGAATATTGGTTTGTAATTCTCCTTTTTGATGGGGTCTTTGGTTTTGGGATCAAGGTGATGCTGGCCTCATAAAATGAGTTTGGAAGTTTTCCTTCCATTTCCATTTTTTTGGAAGAGTTTCAGGAGAATAGGTATTAATTCTTCTTTAAGTATTTGGTAGAATTCCCCTGGGAAGACGTCTGGCCCTGGGCTCTTGTTTGTTGGGAGACTTTTGATGACTGCTTCAATCTCCTTACTGGTTATAGGTCTGTTCAGGTTTTCTATTTTCCTGTTCAATTTTGGTAGTTTATATGTCTCTAGGAATGCATCCATTTCTTCCAGATTGTCAAATTTGCTAGGGTATGGTTTCTCATAATATGCTCTTATAATTGTTTGTATTTCTTTGGTGTTGGTTGTGATCTCTCCTCTTTTATTTATGATTTTTTAAAAAAGATTTTGTTTATTTATTTGATAGACAGAGGTCACAAGTAGGCAGAGAGGGACGCAGAGAGAGGGGGGAAGCAGGCTCCCGCTGAGCAGAGAGCCTGATACAGGGCTCAATCCCAGGACCCTGGGATCATGACCTGAGCCGAAGGTGGAGGTCTTTAACCCACTGAGCCACCCAGGCACCCCTCATCATGATTTTACTAATTTGGGTCCTTTATCTTTTCTTTTTGATAAGTCTGGTCAGGGGTTTATCAATCCTATTAATTGTTTCAAAGAACTAGTTCCTAGTTTCGTTGATCTGTTTTGTTCTCTGGTTTCTATTTCATTGATTTCTGCTCTGATCTTTATTATTTCTCTTCTCCTTCTGGGTTTAGGCTTTCTTTGCTGTTCTTTCTCCAGCTCCTTTAGGTGTAGGATTAGGTTGTATATTTGAGACCTTTCTTGTTTCTTGAGAAAGGCTTGTATCGCTATTTACTGTCCTCTCAGGACCACCTTTGCTGTGTCCCAAAGATTTTGAACAGTTGTGTTTTCATTTTCTTTTCATTTGTTTCCATGAATTTTTTCAATTCTTTAATTTCCTGATTGACCCATTCATTCTTTAGTAGGATGCTCTTTAGTCTCCATGTATTTGAGTTCTTTCCAACTTTCCTCTAGTTTCAAAGCACTTTGGTCTGAAAACATGCAGGGAATCATCCCAATCTTTTGATACCGGTTGATACCTGATTTGTGACCCATGATGTGACCTATTCTGGAGAATGTTCCACATGCACTAGAGAAGAATGTGATTCTGTTGCTTTGGGATGGAATGTTCTGAATATATCTGTGATGTCCATTTGGTACAATGTTTCATTTAAAGACTTTATTTCCTTATTGATCTTTTGCTCTGATGATCTATCCATTTCAGTGAGGAGGGTGTTAAAGTCCCATACTATTATTGTATTATTGTCGATGTGTTTCTTTGATTTTGTTATTAATTGGTTTACATAATTGACTGCTCCCATGTTAGGTGCATAGATATTTAAAATGGTTAGATCTTCTTGTTGGACAGACCCTTAAAGTATTATATAGTGTCCTTTCTCATCTCTTATTATAGTCTTTGGCTTAAAATCTAATTTATCTGATATAAGGATTGCCACTTTTGATGTTCATTAGCATGGTAAATTGTTTTCCACCCCCTCACTTTAAATGTGGAGGTGTCTTTGGATCTAAAATGAGTCTTTTGCAGACAGCAGATCGATGGGTTTTGTTTTTTATCCATTCTGATACCTTGTGTCTTTTGGTTGGGGCATTTTTCCCATTTACATTCAGGGTAACTATTAAAAGATATGACTTTAGTGCTATTGTATTGCCTGTCACTGTTACTGTATATTGTCTCTGTTCCTTTCTGGTCTGTTACTTTTAGGCTCTCTTTTTGCTTAGAGGACCACTTTCAGTATTTCCTATGGGGCTAGTTTGGTGTTTGCAATTCTTTTAGTTTTTGTTTGTCCTAGAAACTTTTTATCTCTCCTTCTATTTTCAGTGACAGCCTAGCTGGATATAGTATTCTTGGCTGCATATTTTTCTTGTTTAGTGCTCTGAATATATCATGCTAGTCCTTTCTGGCCTGCCAGGTCACTGTGGATAAGTATGCTGTCTTATGGCACTTCTCTTAATTCCAGTTACAATTTAACCATTATTGTTTCAAGACTTTTTTTTCATATAAAGACTTGATGGTTTGTAGTATTACCAGGTAGCCATGTTTTCATTGTCCATTGCATTTCACTGTGTAATTTTAGAACATCCATGCCGTGTGTTTGGACCTCCAACTGTGTGGCAAAAGAGAACATAACCTCTGTCTCCTACCTTAATATTGACAATTAATATCACAACAGGGCTGTTCTCCTGAAGTAAGTGATACTGTACTGACTACTGAGACATGTCATGGTTGCTAAGGAATCAGGAGGAGGAATGCAGGAAGAAGCAAGTAAAATGAGAATATCGGGGGCATCTGGGTGGCTCAGTTGGTTAAGCAACTGCCTTCGACTCAGGTTATGATCCTGGAGTCCCAGGATCAAGTCCCGCATTGGACTCCCAGCTCTTTGGGGAGTCTCCTTCTCCCTCTGACCTTATCTGGTATCATGTTCTCTCTCTCTCTTTCTCTCTCTCTCTCTTAAATAAGTAAATGAAATATTTTTTTTAAAAAATGAGACTATCGGATTGGTTGGGATCACATCTTACAGATGAGTAAGGGTTACCCTGGCCCACCTTTTCATCTTTTTGGGGTTTAATTGGGAACAAAAATAATAATGCTAATTAACATTCATATGATGTTTTAGTTTACAAAATGCTTCCACATGCATATCCCATTTGATCATGGATTACAGCAATCTCATGAACTAATGTACTTATCCCCATTTTAGAGGCATTGATGCTGAAAGTCAGGCCCGCCTGGTATATGAGAGAAGCAGGTTAGGTTGAAACCAGTACTGATCAGTTTAAGGCAGAAGAAAAGCAAGATGGGAATTGAGAAGGGATATGTATCAAGAGATTTTTTTAACTCAATTTCGGTAGCAAAATCTTGAGGAAGAGCAGTGTGATGTAAATGCAAGCTCTGTGCTGCTGCTTTCCTGAGCACATTTTGTACCCTGGCTCCTTTAATCCTCACATTGACCCCCTGAAATAGCAGCTCTTGTCATCCCCCAGTGTACACAGGAGGAAGCTGAGGTACAGAGAGTTTCAGAGATTTTCCAGGGACTCAGAGACAGCCAGCAGCAGGGCTGGGGTTCTGTGTGTGGCCCCAGAGTCTATGCTGTCCACCACTCCAATATGCAGAGGAACGGGAGACAAGGTTGGAGCTATCATGAGCACGTGAATTCCGATATGGTGGCTAGGCTACTAACCACATGTGGCTATTCAAATTTAAATTCATTAATACTAAAAGAGATTTCATATTTGGTTCCTAAGTCACAGTAGCCACATGTCACATGCTTGGGAACCGTAAGTGGCAAGTGGCTGTAATATTGGACAGCACAGATGGAGAACGTTACATGTATATCACTGAAGAAAGTTCTGTTGGATAGCTCTAGCCTAGATATAGTTATTCTTTCTCTCTAAATCATTTTTCCATTTCTCTCTTATTGGGTCTTATAAAACTAAAACTAAAGAGAGAGAGGGAGCATAGCTTCTAGAATGGGGCATTGACATACTGAGTATGGATCATTTAGAAAACTCAAGGGATTCTAGCTGTCCTGGAAAGAGCATAGAGCTAACATAAAAATGAGTAGAGAAAGGCAGCCAAGGGCTTTGTTATTGGTACTATGGGAGTGGTGTTTCCTACCTTGGGTCAGATTCAGTTTTCGGTCTGAATGTAACGTTAGCAAGTCTACCACTAGAGTAAAACTAAGTGCTGGGCACTCCCCATTCTCAATGTGAAACTTGAACTCGTTTAACCTCTTAGGAAGGCACTATTATTACCTCCACTTTGCAAAGGAAGAAGCTGAGGGTTTGGGCAATCAAATGTCTTGAGCAAGATCATAGATAGAACCCGATTCAAATCTAGGATGCCTAGAAACAACCACCACCCCCCCATCTGCTGCAGCCTCTTGACGTCACGACACCACAGTGTTATTATCCTGCCTCAAGGCACTGCTACACAGTCTGAATACTCAGAAGAGCTAAAAGTTTCTAGAAGAGCAGTCAGCAGTGTCCCAAAGTGTATGCTTTGTTGTCCTCCCCATCATAATAGTGATTGGGAAAGAGTCAGCTTATAAACTGGGGCAAGGGAATTGGGCAGGGGTGGAAGAGACCCTAGCAGGGCAGGGCCTGGTGCCTTGCAAGCTGCTGGCACTCGGCCAGGAAGCCCACTTGCTCGCCGTGCGCATGCTCAAATAGGCCCGTTCCCCTGCAAATGACCCAGTGCTGCTGGCCTTCAGGACACAAATGGCTTCTGGCAAGACTGCTGTGAAGTGAAAGCTCTCTGGAACACCAAGCTGGACGTCCGTGATTTCTCCGGGATTTCATCCAAGCTAACTTTTTAATAAACCAGAGCTCTTAGGCTTGTTCCAGGCTAACCTGAGTTCTACCTGAAATGTTTTTTTCCTGCCGTTGTCTCCCAGTAACACCTTAAACTGAGTATAGATCATTTCCATCAATTGACATGTAAGAATCCTATTTATCTCAAGAGTGGTTCTCAAACTACCTTGAACAATATTAGGCAGTAAAACAAATGTTAAACACCCAGTCTTTGCTCATAGGAAGCTCAGTATAGATGAGACCTCACAGTAGGCATTGTAGACGTTGGAGCTGAGTGTTTACTCAGAGGGCAACCCTGAGATAAGCACCAGCTGGTGTTGCCAGGAGGAAGTCGGGGGATGTCATCAAGGCCATTACCGTCCTGGAAATCATCCGCTAGGTGAGGCAAGGCAGACCTTGGATTTTACTCACTTCGGTGACTGAGTGGATTGGATCTTCGTTCTGTGCGTATTTGATCTTCACTTCACCAGGCCATCTGCTCACTGCAGTCAGAAGCCAGCAGTCTGATACTTGTGTGGGTGTCCAAGACAACTATCCCACCATCCTCTTTCTCTGAATTCTTGCTGATATTTCCTTTCTCCTCCTTTGCCCCGTATTTCTTTAGAGAAAAAGCCTTGTGTAGAACCACTGAATAAACTCAACACACTTCCCACCACCTGTCTTGGATCTGCTTTGTCACGACAGCAGGCTTTCCCCCAGCCCAGGTTAGTTTCCTTCCCCTGATCCCGGAATGCCACCAGCCCTTCCACACTGCCTCCGTGCTGTCTGCCAGTTGATCCACACAAGTCAACTCCCGAATGATCTAAGCAAACAGAAGAAGGTATGTTCGGCCCAAATACATAGCCCCGCATTCCCTCCAGAGATGAATAGCTCACTCCTGATCCAGTCACAGCTGTGACCGTGGAACACTACTGTCATGGCAGAGAATTCAACACTGATAGGTTTTAAATATACCTGAAAGAAGTCTTTCGGGAATTTCTTAGCATGAGCTGATTCTCATGGATTCGTTATAAGAAAAACAATAGGGAAAATCAGAAACCCTGGTCTCTAACTGGCACATTTCCAAGCTAACCGCTGCCTCATCACATGCTGTCACATTGCTTTCCGGTCCCACCTCACCTGCTCCTGAGGTCAAGGGGAAGGCAGCAGGCTTCCTCGGGGGTGGTTATATATGGATGCCCGAGGACATTAGGGTCTTGTGTTTCTTCTGACGGGTTCCTTGATTTTGAGAAAGTGCCATGTGACTTCTTGCCTTGCTCTCACTGAATAAGAGGATGAAAATCTTGGAAGCTGGCTTTCCTCTTGGAGAAAATTAGTGTCATCTTCCAGAGCAAATGTGCTTCTGACTTTTGCTGCTAAAAGGATGGAACTCCATTACCCTTATGGTATCGTGATGCGGTTTGCAATCAGATCAAGATCGGAAATGCTCATTACCTGATTGCGTCTGGGATGGGAATTGCCACCAAGAGCAAGTATTAGCTTAAAAGCTTTTAATGAAAACTCTAGGGTTACAGTGTCATTTCCAGCTCTGTGGGACTCCATTGCAAAGAAGAGATTTGCAGATGAGGTGGGTTGTGTAGATACCTAGTGTTCCCCCTGGGGAAGCAAGAATACAAAATTGACCTTGTTCATTCTTGTGTTTAAGGGCATTGTGCGCATGCTGCTCTAATTGCTTTAGGCATTCATAAGCCCCTGCCTCTAAAAGGCACGTGCGGCTGTACCCTTGGCATCCGTACATGAGGCACAGTGCACATCCCCACAGGCTTAAGAAAACACAGAGCTGATACTACATGGGCTAGTTTTGTTCTGTTTTTCTGTGGGAAAGTATTTTGCTGAGTCAATTCAACAGTGTATTCACACCGTGCCTTCCGAGGTGTCTGTTTCAGTGTTTCCCAGGTGCAGATGTTTTTTGAAAATAGTACTTGGCAAAGGATTCCCTTGGTGGCGGGGTGGCGGGGGGGCAGTCACTCCTGTCAGCCTGTCTTAGTCAAGTCAGGTTGCCATTAAAAAGCAAAACAAAACAAAAAACAGAGTGCCTTACACAACAAGATTGGATTTCTCACAATCCTGGAGGCTGGAAAGTCAAGATCAAGGTATCGGCCGATCAAGGTATTGGTAAAAGCTTCCTTCCTGGCGTTCAGAGGGCTGCCTTCTCACTGTGTCCTCACATGGCAGACAGAGAGACAGAGAGAGAGAGGCAGGGTTCTGGGATCTCTTACAAGAGAATCCCATCATGGGGCTGTACCCTCATGACCTTGTCTAAACCGAATCACCTCTCTCTAAAGGCCCCACCTCCAAATACCATCACAGTGGGGGCAGAGTTTCAGGAGATGAATCAGGGTGGGGGGGTGGATGACACACATTTTGTCCATAGCACAGCTTAAACGGTACCTGGGTGAAGGCCTTCCACTCTTTCCTTGAACAGATGTCCGTTGGGAGCCTGCTCTGCACACAGGGGCCTAAGAGCAGTGTACACCCTGTCCCTGTCCCCATGCAGCTCAGGCCTTCATTTTTTTAAATTCCAGAAATATTTAAATAGAAATGGCTATATGAAACATGAAGGCAGGTACATACCCAGGCCAGGGTAGTGACTTTGGGCTGGTTGAGTTAGAGGGACAGGTAGGGGAAGAGAGCTTTCCCAGCTAAAGAAATAGGAGGAGCAGAAACCCCCAAGTGGGAAAAGGAACTGAAACACACAGGCTAGAGGATCTGAGGACAACAGTCTTTATCTAGGTGAAAAGACACGCGTCATGTGAGAACTTCCCCAAGTGAAGCTTTTTACCCAGAAAGAGGGCTTTCTGAAAGGTGGGCTTAGTCATCAGAAAAGAGAGCGGCATGACTAGGGGTTGTGATCAGGGTTGGCTGGCCTTCTCTGGGTGGGGGTGGGGGCTGGGGGGAGCTAGGCAGCCTGGGCACCCAGGACTGTCAAGTGATCCTGGCATCCTTTCATCTCAGCCCTGACCGATTTCCATCTTACTGCCTTCCTAAGAACCATGTTCATGATTCATGAAATCTTTTTTTTTTAATATTTTATTTATTTATTTGAGAGAGAGAGAGAGAGAGAGAGACAGTGAGAGAGAGCATGAGCGAGGAGAAGGTCAGAGGGAGAAGCAGACTCCCCGTGGAGCTGGGAACCTGATGCGGGACTTGATCCCAGGACTCCAGGATCATGACCTGAGCTGAAGGCAGTCGCTTAACCAACTGAGCCACCCAGGCGCCTGAAACTTTTTTTTTTTTTTTAAGTGAAAAAAAGAAATGTGTCCTCAAGATAGAACATTTCAGCAGCAATCCCAGGCAAGTAGAAGTAAATACAGTAAAATGAAACTGGAATCCTTTAACCAGTTCTGCTTCATGCTAAATGACCTGTTTCTGACAGATAGCCATTACTTAAAGGAAACTTCTGGCCCATCCACTTTGTTTTAGATGCTTTCTGAGCAGGTCCATAGTCCTCTCTTCTGCCACTTCAGTTTTAGAACACTAAACTGTCTTCTCTAAAAACATACGCTTACAATTTGCAACCTTGTGTCCTGCAGACTCTCTGGAATATGGTTAGAAGCTGAAATCAGCTGAAGATGCTGATTGCCCCTGAAGATGCATAATATAATTGTATCTGGTGATACCCCCCCCCAATTTAATGACATGGATTGATATATCACTGTTCCTTTCACTGCTGCCTTTTTCTTTTCTCTATTTTGTTTCTTCTTAAATAATGGACACACTTTTGCCCTCAGAATCCTGTTTCATCACATTCTCTGAGTTCCTAACACACTGTTGAGACTCAGAAAAGAAATGATGCTATCCATCATCTTCTCATGGGCTGGTTCTGTGATTGAATTCTCACCTGCAAAGTTAGTGTCCCTCCTGGACCATCCAGTGGGAATCAGCTTCTCCATGAGCCCCTGAGAGCTTCCTGAGAAGGAGGTGAATCTTCCTTTCCTATGAATCCTTGGCTCCTCGCTCACAATAGATGCTCGGTAAATGTTTACTAAGTGACAAGCATCAAAGACCCACTCATGGTGTTGTACGAAAAACTCCATTCCTGGAAAAACAACATTTCTAGTGATGATTATTCCAAAGGCATGGGGATTGGTGCTAGTCCTGGAAGCAGGGCAGCCCTCAGTAGAGTGGATCCTTCTGGTTCTCAGTGCTCACCGCATCCACTCCCCGTTGTCCCTGCTTTGTCCCCACTCTCGCCTTCCGCCATCAGACCTTTATCCCTGGCTCCTCGCTGTCTGGCATCCAAGAGCACCTATGCTCCTGATTGTTCCCGTCAGGATGAATAACTCCCTTCTCCCCTCCCTCAAGGCCCTGCCATGGGCTTTCTAAGATGGTAGCAGGCTAAGAAGAAGCTGTGGGCCATGCATGGTCTGCCCCAACTTGCCTTTTCCAACCCCAGATTCCTCTCTCTGCCCAACACAGGCTGCAGGTAAGGAAGCGAAGCCTTACCCATGCTGTTCCCTCTGCCTGGTGTTTGCTCCTCCCTCCAGCCCTCTCCTGCTCAAGGACTTCAAATTCATGCTTGAAGGTGTAAGTCAAAGCAGAATGTCTTCTGCTGAACACCACTTGTCGTGCTTTGCTCTGCTTCCTGGGCAGTGTGATGTTCTTCCCCTGAGCACTGAGCTTCCTGCCTTCTATTGCATGTACCCATTTGCAGGATCAGCTCCTGTGTGAGACTGTGAGTCCTGTCTTTTGTCATTGATTCCATGAAGCCTAGCACACCCCCAACCCGGACTGCAGTTGATTCCTTGAAAGACAGGGAGGAAGGGGAAGGACATGAGAGCAGGAGGCAAGAGAAGGAAAGGACAGCCTCTCATTCCTTACTTGTTCTAATGTAGCCTGAGGGGCCATGTTGTGGCTGAGACTAAGAAGAGAAGAAAGAACAGGAACAGAGAGGGTTGGGTCTAGAAGGGGTTAACATTTTTCGTGGGCCTGAAGGCTTCCCCGGGTCATTTTGTGAGAGGTCTCTTCTGGGCTTGGGACCCACAGAGCAATGGAACTTCATATTACTAGCCTTGCTCACTTTGCTCCTGACTGGTCTGGAACCAAGGTGAATTTTTCTAATTCAATTCCATTTCTAGGGTGAGGCAGACCAACCAAAGCCCGGTGACCAGAGTATTACAGGAGCCTTACAGGAATGGGGAGTTTGGAAGGACCAAAGGGCTACGTGGTCTCTGTTGATGTCACTTTCCAAAGCAGTGATCGTTGTTGTCACAAGCAACCTCAGGCCTGACGGGTCCTCCCCCACATATTCCTGACACAGCCCGTGGCTGTGTGCTGGGAGGATTCCCTCCACACAGTGATGACATTCAGTTAAGCCGCAGTTTCCTTGACCCGGGAGGAAACCCGTGTGGTTTGGGCTTGGGGGTGTGGACGAGCAAGCGCAGATTTTTTCCCCTCGTTACCCCGTGGCTTGAAATTGCAACCTCTGTTTTAATTTTCCATTATGCATCAATTACATCTGTGCCAGAAGTGGACAAATGTATTCCGTCTGGGAGGATGATCCCAGACAGCAATAAATTAGAGTCTGTGTACAGACATGCCAAAAATGTGGCCGTGTGGTAGGGTGTCCCTGGGACCAGTCACCTCCTCCACAGTCTGCTTGGTGGCTGCAGGCCTTGGCCTGATGCCTCTGTCAATAGGTTCTGCTTTGTATTTGGAAACTGTCTTTCCATCAAGTCACCACAAAGGCAAGATGGGGAGGGTTGCCTGTGCGGCTTTCCTGGGCACATCTGTCCCAGGCAGCCTCAAGGAGCGTCTAGGACAGTGCCTTCCTAAGGGCATCTCTCTCTTCCCTGCACCAGAACAGCAATGACTTCAAAGCTGGTTTTCTCCCAAAACTAGAGCACGGCCCAAGAAAATCCTCCCCACTTTTTCTGGATTGAGCAGATAAACTACCATATAATGCATGGAGAAAACAACATTTTTAAATGTACGAGAGTAATTCCATGCTTCGTGTGGACAATTTAAAAGAGTGAAAAGAAAAAAGCCACCTATAATCCTACCTTCAAAGATAAATACTGTGAATGGTTTAGCATGACTTCTGTCAATATTTTTCCATGCCATGCTACCCTTTTAAAAATGCAAAAGTCTTTGAAAGCTGGTTGAGTCCAGCTCCTTTAGCTGCCCCTCACTTTATCCAATTGGTGCTTTCCTCTGAGTACTGGAAAATTTTACTTATTCCTCATGAGAGAGTTCAGCTGGTAGAGCTCTAGCCCCTCAGACTCGTCAGTGAAGTCACGCCGCTTTTCTGAAGAAGCTGGCCTGGAGGGGAGTGAAGGGAATGGCTAAGGCCTCCTCTAAGTCCAGCCAGAGAGCGCCGAAGGGCAGCACTAGCCTGGCTTGCAGCCCTGCCAATAGAGGGCCCCTGTGTACCGAGGGCTCTCTGGTCTGCCCCTGACTTTGATACCATTTTTCCTTATTAAACCTCTACTCGTCTGACTGCGTCCTGTCTTGTTGCTGGCATCTGTGTCCACTCTTCCCTGCTGGGACAGGGACAGAGATAGCGACAGCCTCTAATCTGTTCATCTGGTGACAGGCCAGGGGCCCCCACATGAACTAGACGGGTTGGCAGAACCAGGAGGCCGTCTTTCCATCTGCTTCCTTCCCTGTGTGACTTGAGTCCAGAAGGTATCCAGCAGACGTCTGTTGATGGATCGGCCTGGTGCAGCCCAGGATGGGTGCTTGTGGCGGGAGCCTGCAGACCAGCAGTTGTCCCAGTCCTACAACAGTAGAAAAGACCCAGCATTGACACAGAGCCTCACAGAAGCCCTCAGAGGAAGCAGGCGATGACTCCACGGGCCGCCAGCCTGCCCAGCCGGGCCTGCGCCAGCCACACGGCCTCACCGTGAGCCGCACAGCACACAGACCATGCTTTTTCAGAAAATTATTTTTCCTTTCTCACTTTCCATGGAAACTCAAAATAGCAACCAAAAGAAAAAAAAAACCCAAAACAAAACAAAAACCGGCTGAGCTTCCTCTCTGCCAGCAAAACCATCCCCAGGCAGTGGAGTGACCGTGGAGGCCCCGGGAGCAAGGGTTCTAGATGTCTCTGGAACAGCTTTCTAACTGGCACTGCACACTCATGAGGTGTGAGTGGGTTCTGAAGGCTATGTGTTTCCCCCCAATTTAAAAGAATGGTTTTCCCCCAGGTCTGAGAGTTCATCTTGCTGGTGGTGACCCAGAGGCTGAAACACAGTCCCCTCTCTCCGTGATATTGCTGAGGAGGTCCGGGGTGCCCAGCAAAGGACAACATGTCAGGGGACAGATGCCTTCCAGGGGCTGTTATTGGAATATTCTTCTTGAGATGCCTCCCCAGGCTGTGCTCTCTATGCCCAGCAACCACAGGGAAGCCCAGAAGAATGGGGACAACTCAGCTTGGAATCAGGAAACCCCAGTTCTGATATCCCGTCGGGGACCTGGGGGGCTCTGAGCACATCGTTTCTCCTCCCCCAGGAAATGTGAAGGGTGGACAAGCTGATCTCTAAAGGGACAGCCTCTTCAGCCTCAACGCTCTGTACCCCCAGCCCACTCCTGGGCTGTGCGCACCCATCCCCTTCCCTTTGCTGAAAACCAGTATTGTTTCCCTTTCAGCTGGCAGGGTCAGCTGTCATTGGTTTCGGACTATGGTTTCGGTTCGGAGGTACCATGAAGGACTTCTCATCGGCGGACAAATCCCCAGAGTATTTCTACATGGGTGAGTGACTTCAGCTTCCCTGAGGGTTAGCTGGAGCTGCCCCCAGGGGCTTAGAGCAGAACTCACCCCTGGACTTCTGGGGGAGGGGAAGTGAGGAGGCAAAACTGAGCCCTGTAGCCTCTACCTGGCTGGGGGCTGGAGGGACTGTGTAGTCATGGTGGGCGAGGGCACTGCACGCCTAGCCTGCCCCTCCCCACATGGTTCATCGAAATCAAGAAAGACCAGTGTCAGAGGACAGACCTGCCGTGCTCTTTCAGCCGCCATCCATTTCCAAAGAATTAGAAGACTCCCTTTTGCCCACTGAGCAAAATCAGTTATGCATCAATCCATCTGGGCTGATGGGGTCCCTGTCAAGTGAGGGGTTTATTTGTGATCTTGTATTTTAAGTTGTCGATGAGGGAGACATAATTCCAAGTACAGAGACATCTCGAGGTTTGGAGGTACTCAGTCCCTCCCTAACTAGGCACTGCAGAGGGCAGGGCTCATCTGGGAACGAGCCTCCTGCAGCACCAGCTGTGAGGAAGGGATGAGTGGTGAGGGGGGGTGGCCTGCAATTCTGAGACAACGTGGTAAGTAGGGGCTGAGCATTCTCCTGGGTTTAGTCCCTCTGATCTACTTCTCGTCCTCTTCTGTGGGCTGTCCTCACTCTCCAGCCGAGTACACCCGGACTCTAGATTTCAACAAGCCTGAGACTGTTGTCACTACAGGTCATAGTCCTATGTGTCTGGCCATTCCACGGTCTGCCCCAGCTACAGGGTACATAGAGTACGGGGAGAAGCAGGATCCTGGACAGGTCATCTGCTCCCAGTGCCTAGAAAAGCAGTGTCTGCTTCCCAGGAGGGACGGAGCACCCAGGCTCACTCCAGGCTTCGTAAAGGGTAGGTCCCACAGCCGAGCCTCCTGAGGAGGGCAGCCATAGTGGCAAAGACACTTCTAGAAGGAAGTAACCACAAACCTACTGTAAGATGGGCGGCAGTAAGGACAGTCCACAGTTCACCAAAGCGTAGATGTAGTCTTTTGTAAAACACATAGTTAGGGGCGCCTGGGTGGCTCAGTGGGTTAAGCCACTGCCTTCGGCTTAGGCCCTGGTCTCAGGGTCCTGGGATCGAGCCCCGCATCGGGCTCTCTGCTGAGCGGGGAGCCTGCTTCTCCCTCTCTCTCTGCCTGCCTCTCTGCCTGCTTGTGATCTCCGTCAAATGAATAAATAAAATCTTAAAAAAATAAAAAACCCCACATAGTTCATGTAAGTTCCCCTAAGAAAAGAAGAAATGCTGCCAATTCAGCCACGACACGCCATAAAATATGCATATCCCAATTTTAGGGACTGTAAAATGTGAATATGTCAAATGTATATTGAAATCGGTGAAACACGGTGGAGGAAATGCGGTGATGGGGACTCTCCAGAGTTCAGAGTTCCACACAGTTATCGAGGACCCAGGTTTTTTCCCTTCTTTCTACTGGCCGTCCTCGAGATGACCTCAATTGCATCCCGTCTGGTTTAAAAGAGCTGTGGTGGCTCTAAGTGTCATATCCTCATGCTGCCAAGTCCAAAAGAGAGAGGGAAAAAAGGCCAGTTTCACCTCACACGGTCCTCTTCAGGAATGAATACAACCTTTGTCGGAAGACCCCCGGGGGCCCTCTTCTTGCAGCCTGCTGGCCAGAGCCGCCTGTGTGCTCATGCCTGACCTAGTCACGGCCGCCAGGAGAGCTGCTGGGACTGGCTCCTGTGACTAAAGGAGCGTCACCCTGGGCTTGGGAAGGGGCCCAGGTGCCCCAGAGGGCCCCTGACACTTGGACCAAGTCAGAGTTCTGTCCCAAGGAAGCAGCACAGGAGTCTGTCATTATACTTAACACTGAAATGCTCTTTTCCACCATGTGGTTTCCAGGTAGCACATACCCCTCCGTCCAAAACTAACACACACATTCAACACATTTCTCCTTGAGGAACTCTGGGCCCTGCAAACTTCTTCAGAAGCGTTCTCCATCCCAGAGTGAGCCCCAGTGCCCCAGGACAGAGCTCAGCCTGTCCTTGTTCCCCGCCACCTTGAGGGGGACATGCAGGGACAGTCGGGGAAGGGTACCAGAAGGAACAACTCTCCCCTCATGTTGATCATGGTCCCGGGGCAGCTTTTTTTTATAGCTGTTCCCTGTGATTTCTAACTCTGTTCAGCATTGTCACACCTCAGTGCCCACAGGATGACCCACAGCAAAGGTCTGATCCCGCCGTAATGGGATTCTTGCCTCTCCAGGCATATGCAATGATAAATAGCAGACAATAATCACAACCATATGTTAAGTGCTCATGAGTGGTGCAAACAGCACCACTGAATTAAGAAGTGAGAAGGGACGCCTGGCTGGCTCCATCGGTAGAGCGTGCAACTCTTGATCTCAGGGTGGTAAGCTTAAGCCCACATTGGGTGCAGAGCCCACTTAAAAAAAAAATAAAAAGATCCTGTGGGAACAGTGGTGATATGCGCCCGTGAATTTAGTAGTCATGTTTTTAAAAAGCATCAAAGATTTAGGAAGAAGCTTCTAGCAACCACCTGGCTGGCTCAGTCAGTACAACATACTACTCTTGATCTCAGGTCATGAGTTTGAGCTCTACGTTGGGTCTAGAGCTTACATTAAAAAAAAAAAAAAAGTGAGAGAGAACACTGGGGGTCAGCAAGACAACCGTCAGGGTGGATGGGTGCTTGAATGGGGCTTCAGAAGACAATGGGGTCTCAGACGGACTGAGCTAGGGAGAGCCTTGTTTATGACTCTTGAGTTAGCGCTGGCCCGTAGAAGGCAGGCAGCGGCCCGTCATTTCTTTAGCCTGAGGAAGAGACAGCTCATCGTTCAGGATACTCTTTTAGGGGCTTCCTCCTAACCTAGCTCCTCTGACCACTTACAGCTGATCCTCAGGGTGAACATTATTTTCTCTCCCTACTCTGAATTCACTAGTTACTTATGTCCCAACGCAATGTCAGTCCCCATAAAATGGGAATCTTTTGCTCCTGCAGTTCAGGCATGAAGGGGTTCGGGGTATCAGCCTTCAGTCTGTCTTCTCCTCACGTGCTGCAGGCTCTGCACCGGAACCCAATTTATCTCCAGTTCCCCAGGTAGGACTCTCAAGACTTGCCCTCAGAAGCAGCAGTTGTGCCCTCAGGTGGTTGGGGAGGGAAGGGTCCGTCCTTCATTAGAACCAAAACGAGAGACAGCATCCCTGCCCCCCCTTCCCTTAGAGGCAGACATTCTCCTTCAAGTGGTTTGGCAAAAACTAACCACCTAAAACCGAGCCACCTAGCCCCTCACGACCCCCAAGAGTGAGGTTGAAAGATGTAAATCCCTATAATGTAATTCTTCATCCTGAACTGGGAATTTGGGGCAGCAGTAAAGAAACACCATTTCTAAAAAACTATGAAGAGCTGGGTTCCCTGAAAAACAGGTAAGAAAGGCTGTCTCCCTTTCAATGAGGGTAAACACCTGACTATCTAAAAATCTCTTCATGGTGTTTTTAATCTGGGGATTTCATCAAGTATTTGGGTTTATGCAAACATCGTTATGCATTGAAGCAGGGGCCCTTCTAGTCTTTCCCTCTTTTTTTATAGGCTCCTCTATTTAGGAAAACATATACTCTATTCATGGCTACATCAGCCAGAATCTATAGTCCTGGGCTCCGGAATCACACAAAAGAGGATGAGAACGCTGTACTGGCTCCCATGTATCTTTGCGATCTATTTGAAAAGACTCACAGAGTTAACAATTTAAATTCTAATGGAAATGAGCATGTAACTAAATGCCAGCTAAGTGGTATTTGCTGTGGGTGCATCAGGGGTCATTCTAAACCAGTGAGGCAAGAATCTGATTTCGGTTTTAAAGACCAGCTGTCATCAATGAGTGGAAGACAAACAAGGACAGCAGAGGTTGTGGGGCAAAGACCGTGCCAGGCATGTCCACGGGACAGTGATCAGCAAGCCCAAGCTGGGCAGAGGACTCTGGCTGGAGTGGAACAGATTGGGGCAAGGTGGGAGGTAGGATTAGAAGAGCAAGGGAAGGAGAGGACAAACACACAGGGCCCTGAATGTCAACGCTTATTCATTTGGTAAAGCAACAGAGGGATAATTCAGGGTTTTGGGGGAGGGATGATCGGGGCTGCATTTTTAAAGAGATTATTCTGGCAGCAGTGGAATGAGAGGGGAGACAGGAAAGAACATGCTAGGTGACTCAGACAGAAGGGCATCACCGTGGTGCTTGTCAACAGTAGGGACTGTGAAGAAAGACAAGAAACTTTATTAAACATTATTATTAAACAGTATTAAAGTCAGGGACAGAAGGAATCAAAATGATCAAAGATATCAGCGAGAGAAGAGTCAAGTCTAGCAGGAATCATTCACGAGCCTCAGTGGGAACCTGATTTGCAGAAGGAAGGGCTCCCACTCAGAGGGGGTACGATGTGTGGACCTGAGGTGCAGCGTGGGGAGCAGCCTCTGTCCGCCTTGTCCCACACGGTGCTGACCAGCAGTTTCACACGTGTCGATTTGGGTCCAAGGTAAGAAAACCTTTTTCATGCTTTTGTAAGCCCACGAAGCTAAGCAGACTCCCACAGGTAAGAGTGAACTTTCCCCTACGTTGCTATTTAACCACTAACTGGCAAAAATCAGAATGGAGTGTTTGTCAATTCAGGAGATTCCTGGGTTCAGTAGGAGGGGGACCTGTTCCGTGAGGACATTCGTATTCGCTAATCTAAACCGAAGCAATATGAGCGGCCCATGATGCAAGAAATGTCGTATCTTTATGGACATATCTGTCAGAACTTTTTTAGTTGCAAGTCACAGAAAGTTGACGCAGGCTGTCTTGAGCACAACAGAAATTTCTTGACTCGCCAAACCGAAAAGTCCAAGATTCATGCAAGTGATGGGGTCAGAGTCCCACCTGTACCCATGTCTTCCTTCTGCTTCCCTTAAGGGAAGGGCAGTTTTCCTCAAGACGTGACAACATGGCCGCTCCCAGCCCCAGGTGCCAGCTCCCTAGTAACCCTGGCAACGGAGGCCCCTCCTGCTTTCATTCCAGCAGCTCTGACTAAAATCCCGAGCATCAGTCTTGCTAGCAGTCTCAGGTCCAGGGCCTGTTCCCACACCAGTCATTGGGATGGGCTTGCTGGCCGAAGTCTGGGCTTCACGTTTGCCTTAAAGGTCAAAGTCCACAGGGACTGAGCAAAGGAGGTTGGTTTCTGTCACAGAGATGATGAGGAAGTGAATGCTGGCTGGGGAAAACAGTCCATACGGCAGGGCCTGAGTCCTTCTAGTGTGTTCTTGGTGGCCTGGGGCATGGATGTGGGTTCGCCCACACTTAGCTCTTCTTCCTCAGCCACACCTCCCCGCCCCAGGTCTGCCCTTGAGTGGCTGGTGGTGAAGATGCTCGCGGTCAGCGCTCAAAGTTCAGGGAAACGTGTTATCAGGAATCTTAGCACCAGGTGGAATAAGGAAACAGCACAGGGGAGAAGAAACGGGAGGTTGGCAGTCAGTGGTGGTTTTCCAGCTCTTCGTGGCGGGGCTCAGCCCACAACCCAGGTCTGCTGACGCCTCGGCCTGTGCTTGTTCTCTTTACCTGGACAGTGACAACAATAAACAGTCCCAGGAAGTCAGAGACCTCCTCTCCACTCAGGTGTTTCTTAGACTATAACTGGAGCCATATACATGTTTGCAGAAATCAGTACTTCTTTCTTCAATAAATAATTATCCAAATAGGAAAGATACCTGCTCTCTGGCAATAAAACGAGAAGACAAATACACCAGGACACCATTTATGGACTTACAGAGCAAACGGTGTGAGGTAATAGGACTTTAAAAAAGAAGCAGGCACAGGTTTTGGAAAATCTCACTTCATGTCACAGGGTGGCGGTCACTAAGCTGGGTGTTTTCTTTTCAGAATTAGTGCCAGAGCAATCAGCCCATGAAACTCTTATCACCCCTTTGTTAAAGAGTGTTGGTGAACAGGCAGGGGCACTTTCCTGTGGCTTTTAAAGAAAGAGCCTCACAGCCAAGAGGCCCATCTCTGAGAGCGACCTCAGGAACACATAGGGCCTAGCTCCCTGGTTCTGGGCAGATGACTTCCAGGCTTTGTAGGAGAACTTTCTCTCTGTCCTTGGTGGGGAGGATGCTTTCCTGTCTGGGATCCTTGCTTCTTCCTTGTGATGGAGAGAGGTTCCCTTCCTGTGATGAAGATCTACCCTGACGTCACAGCTGGGAACAGTGTGGAGAGATCCAGACCGGAGCCCTGAGCCCTGAGGGCTTCCCCCTGCCGCCCCTTCTCAAGGTCCTCTGAGTCCAGGCCAAGGTGTGGAGGTTGGGGCAGGATATCCGTGTCCCTGGAGTGCTAACGTGGAGAACAGAGAGCCTTAAAGAGAGGAACTGCTGGGATAACTTGGGGTTTCCTGCCCTCTTTCCACTGTGGTCTCTCTCCACAAACCCCAAGGGGACGCTCCCCTGCCCCCTGGCTTGCAAACTCCACTAACCTGCCCCTCAGAACTCCTGTTACAGTCCCTCTCCACGGCGGCCTCCTAGAGGGACAGACAGCGCAGGGGGCCCTTTCCAGGAGTGCTGAGCAGGGCACTGGCCTCCCGGGCCTCAGAAGCCTGGATGGGGCACTCATGCTGGGGGCACATGAAGTCGTGTTTGTGAGCCAAGGACGTTGGCAGGTTTTTTCCACAGAGGGGCGGGCTGCCCACACGGACAGCAGCCCTTTGGCTCTCCAGGGTCCCAGGCTGACCCGTAGCTTTCTCCCCCTGTTGAATTCAGAGTCAGGGAGCCTGGTTTCGATTGTGTGTAACATTATGTGTAAAGGAAAGGGTTCCAGGGCTGAACGCTGAGGGGCTGGCTTGCTTTTTTCAAAACTCCAACTCACTCCGATCATGTTTTGTTACTTCTTGGTTTTCAGCTGTCCCCGAGAATCATGGTGTCTTCAGAAGAGAGGTGCTGTAGCTTACCTGGTTGAGACAGTTTCTCCAAAGCATTTTTACAAGTGAGATTATTATTTCCATATCGTAGATAACAATACCCGAAGGTCAGCTGACAGGCCTGGATTTCTAGCTCCCAGCCCTGTATTTTCAGAGGAAGACCCAGACATCATCCCTTAGAGACTCTGCAGGCCCTCACCCTCCTGACATTTATAAATTGCAAAGTGAACAGCTTCTAGCTGAGAGTCCCCCTTGTCCTGGATTCCCGCTGGAATTGCACCAGCGGGGTCAGACCATGAACTTTACAGCAGACTCCCTAGCTTGGTTCCAGGTTTGCCCCTCATGAGCTGGGCAGTCCCTCTGGCAAACGCCTTCCATTCTCCGTGTCCCAGATTACCCAGCTGTGAGATGTGACTACTAATAAGCCACAGACCCCATCGAGCCAGGTGAGGCAGGAGAAGAGCACACTTACAAGCAGGACCTGTTGTGTGGGCTTTATTATTTTTATGTAGGGAAGTTACTGTGTTCCTCGGTGGAGGGAGGAGGCATGACTCCACGCGAGGATACGGGGAGGAAAGACCAGGGAGTGAGTGGTTTAGAGGCCATGCAGTCAGAAGGAGAGAAGGGTTGATGGTGTGGGGGCCGGTTCCTGGGCCAGTGCCCGTCGGGTGCACAGTGTGGCTGCTGCACAGAGAAGGCTGAGGTGCCAGGAAGTGGCAGTTGTCACCCCCGGGCTGAATGACTCCATGACTTATCCGTGTTCAGCTCCACACAACAGTACTCCATAACCAATGCTGTTACTCACGTAGAGCTCAAGTCTCTACCTTCCCCATCAGCTAAGCCCCATCCCGCACTCCACATACAGATGTAATTATGTGCAGCCCGGGTCAGCTGGGAGGGAGGGAGAGTGGCACCAAGGAGAGAAAAAATATTCTTGGATGAAAAATGGTCATTAGCCAGGTCTGTAAAACCGTCTGCCTCCAGAAAGTCACGGAAATGGATGACCGCGCCACTACCCAGTCCCGGAAAGTGGGGGAGCCATTTAAAAATGAGTTACTTCAGATAAGGCTTTTTGGTTGCTGGGGAGAGCCTCAGGGACTGGAGCTGCTGGGTCAGTCCCACAGTGTGTTTGCTCTGAGCTCTAGGATTCCGAGAGCCTAAGAATGGCCTATTATACAAATAAGCAGATTTTCTTGGTGCAGGGAGGTGGGGGGGGTGTCATTATTTTAGAAGGACAAGGATTGTTGCCGAAGGGGCTGAGTGAGCTTGTCTACAGTGCGGTACAATGTTGTCCTCCTCAGCCCCCGTGCCTGTGTCCACCACAACCCAGCCTCCCCAGGAGCAGCCCCCTCTTCCCTGCATTCTGGACTCCCGGAAGCCCCTTTTCAGGAGTGCGGCCACACACTCATCTGCCCAACCCTGAGAGAGCCAGGCCTGTGGCGGCTTCGTGGAGGTCTGCTGAGATGTATTCTTAGCGTGTATTTCCCGGCAAAGATGGGCAGTGGCAGACAGCCAAGCTGATCAAGAATCCTGTCTTGTGCTGGGCATATTCTAGATCGGGTGAGTAAGGTTAGGTGGTGGACTTCAGATACAGAGAAAGACAAATACGAGAACCTGCAAAAGCACCAAATGGAAAAGAACAGGTTGGGTCCGGTCCCGGTGAATTCCCCTGTGGCTGGAGCCCAGGCTACAGAAGGCTCCAGGGGGGCCCAGGCCCTTGACTGTCACTTGGAGCAGAATCTGTAGAGGGAAATCAATATAGAATGTCAGCCCATGCGTGTGACCCTTTGTGAGGGGACAAAATAAGGTGGTGCCACCGCTGCCTGGTCGCACAGGACAGGAGTCGGGTCTCCGGGCCCGACCCCTACTCACAAACCAGAAATAGAACCCTTGCCTCATCTAATGGGCTTGTTCAAGAAGCCGGTGAGATGATGGAAATGAAAGAGCTTAGAAAAAGAAAGTGTTTGAAGCAATAAGGTGTTGAGGCAGCGGAGTCAACATTTTTTTTTTAATTTTATTTTTTATAAACATATATTTTTATCCCCATGGGTACAGGTCTGTGAATCGCCAGGTTTACACACTTCACAGCCATTAGCCTGTTTTTAATACGGTGTCATTTCTCTCATGACCACATCCCCTTTCCACACGAAATTCCACACGAAATTCCACACGAAATTCCCTTTCTAGGAAGGGGCCAAGCCGGCTGAGCAGGAGAGAGAGAGAGAGGGAGGGAGGAACACCTGCCCCAGGCTGGCAGATGCCTCAGGGCTTCCCCAGCCCAGAGGCCCTGACAACAGCCTGGGGGAGACAGGAAGAAAAGCAGCCTGGCCTGCCACCCGGTCTCTGTCAGGGACCCAAGAGATCTGCCCACAAACCACCAGCAGCACCCAGTGGGGCCCCCGGAGACACCCAGCGGGCGCACTCAGGCCTCCTCCACAGAAGCGGACCGCTGGCTCCCCACCCTTTCAGAGAATGGGAGGGGTTTCCAGGTGACTCATAGGACTAAAATGCAAAAAATAAAATAGAGACAATTAGCATTATTCTAAGCAAGTCCAGCACCAGGCCTCACATTGTGTGCTAACTTATCTCTGGATCAGAAAAGGAAATACGAAAGGGCTTGGCTTTATTTCTCTCAACAAGAACATTTCTGTCCTTTTCTTTCTCTGTGAGCAATGGTTTCTATGGCTTGCCTTCAGTAGTAAGGGAAATTAGCCCCCAAATGGAGGTTGCTGTTGGTGCTGGGCTGGTGGGGCAGGTTAGGGTAGTGGTGATGTCATGGCTTTAAAAGCAGATGGGTATTTTTATCCCAGCTCTATGAACTTGGGCAAATTGCTTAAACTTTGGGGGCCTAGTTTCTCTAGAAAATGGATATAATAATGGTGCTTTGCTTAACGAAGATTAAATTAAGAAATCTGTGCCAGTTGCCGTGCCCGGAAAAAGTAAGCCCTTCATAAATGGAGCTAATATTGTATTAGTAACAGTATTTGGTGTGTGTTACCTTGTCACCTCCTCTCTTGGCTGTTTTCTTAGAACATTGCAACTACCCATGTGCCCAGCGTACAGTGATGCCCTCTAAAGTGTGTGATTCTCACAAAATTTATGGCCTTATTGCTGTGTCCTCCGGCCCCTCTCCGCTCTTCTGCCCCGCTGTGTCCGTGAGCCCTCCCAGACACTTTGTCCTCCTGGCCATCATAGATGGTGACAGCCATGAATTCCTGAGTGCCATGAGAGCCCAAGGGGCTCCTAGGGAGGTGTGGGTTTGTGCCCTGCCTCTGGCACTGATCCTGACCGCCCCTGGATCCAACTGCCTCAATTTCATGCAAATGATAGTAATGACCACTTGACAGGGGTGGTAGAGACCTGAAAGGTAAAGTGCCTGGCATGGTTGGGGGGGTGCAGGGAGAGGGCGTGTGGAGGTGGTTAAGGGCATATATGCTGTGGGAATCAGACAGAAGAGCTTTCCGATCCTTGCCACTCAAGTGAGGGTGAGGAGGTCCCTTCACTTGGATAAGTACCAACTTTCTCTCTTCCCTGGGGGTAACTGAGCCCCTGCCTCTCAGGATCCCTGCACAGGTTCTGGCAGGTGCTTTCAACAGGTGTCTCCCATCACATTAGCAGCAGCAGAAGACTCGCCGCAGAGCCCGACCAGGAGCTGACCCCTGCAGCTGCTGGGCAGCCAGTGGGCTGAGGGTCAGCCGCTCCTCTGACTCTTCCCCGCAGGGCTGTACGTGCTGGTTGGAGCAGGGGCCCTGATGATGGCCGTGGGCTTCTTCGGGTGCTGCGGAGCCATGCGGGAGTCGCAGTGTGTGCTTGGATCTGTAAGTAGGGCATGGGGGGAGGGAACTGGTCTGAAGGGGGCCCCCAGGTCTGGCCTCCAGCATCAGCTCCTGGACCTACTGAGACCTTGGCATTCACTCCTTCTTCCTTGAGTCTCCATTTCTCCATTTCTTCCTTAAGAATAATATTATCTTTGTCCCCGCCTCATATGGAAAGTATGAAAAAAAAAATGAGGTCACTGGCATGAAGATGTTTGGGGAGGAAAAGTGCCTAATAATTGTAAGGGGTAATTATGATTGCTCTTTCAAAATTATTTCACAGTGAGGGAGGCAGCCAAGGTTCCTATAGGTAGGGAAGTGTTACGAACTATAAGAAAAGAATTGCTGTTTGAGATCAGTAACATCAAACATCCCTCTTGTGGTTTCTTTTAATAAGTAGGCTCTGTCTTAAAAAGAAAAAAGAAAGAAAGAAAGAAAAGAAAAGAATGAATTTCAGTTATTGCTCTACATCCAATGCCAGAGTGACCCTAGAGAAACAAGAAGGAAGAGGGGCCGGAAGAGAGAAAGATTTTGTCTTTCTCCGTGAAGGATCAGAAACAGCAATTTTAGGGGCAGTCTCTCCTTCTTGTTGCAATCTTTGATTTTTAACTGTGGCTTCTGCTTCTGATCTTTTGCAGGGTAAAATCTCTAACTCATCTCCTCCATCCTCCATTCTTCCTGTCTTTCCTGTGTTGCTGAGCTCCCTGTCATTTATCACTGAACACAGAGCAGACCCAAGAGAGCAGAACAGAAATCTGTCCAGGAGGCTGCCCCTCACCAACACTCCCACTCCCCAGAGAAGCATTACAGTCCGCAGAGTCTGGACCACACCTTCCCCAAGCCTAGACCCCACCAGTCACTTCCTGTGTCCTGGCCTTGTTTTATATCTTTATGGAATCTCTTTCATTCATCAAGAATTCATTGACTGCCTAGGGGCCAGGCACTGTTCTAAGTGACAGGAATTCTTTTTCCTTCTTTTTTTAAAATTTAATTATTTTTTGTTAACATATATTGTATTATTTGCCCCAGGGGTACAGGTCTGTGAATCATCAGTCCTACACGATTCACAGCACTCATCATAGCACATACCCTCCCCAATGTCCATCACTCAGCCATCCTCTCCCTCCCCGACACCCGCAACAACCCTTAGTTTGTTTCCTGAGACCAAGAGTCTCTTATGATGTGTCTCCCTCCCTGGTCCCATTTTGTTTCATTTTTCCCTCCCTTCCCCTCATGAACCCCAGCCCTGCCTCTCAAATTCCTCATATCAGAGAGATCATATGATAATTGTCTTTCTCTAACCAATTTATTTCTCTTAGCATAATACCCTCTAGTTCAATCCACATCATTGCAAATGGCAGGATTTAGGGGTTTTTTTTGGTGGCTGCATAGTATCCCATTGTGTGTGTATATATATATATATCACCTCTTCTTTATCCATTCATCTGTCAAAGGACATCTGGGTTTTTTCCATAGTTTGACTATTGTGGACATTGCTGCTATAAACATTTGGGTGCACGTGCCCCTTCAGATCACTACATTTTTATCTTTAGGGTAAATACCCAGTAGTGCAATTGCTGGGTCATAGGGTAGCTCTATTTTCAACTTTTTGAGGAACCTCCATGCCGTTTTCCAGAGTGGTTGCACCAGCTTGCATTCCCATCAACAGTGTAGGAGGGTTCCCCTTTCTCCGCATCCTCACCAGCATCTGTCATTTCCTGACTTGTTAATTTTAGCCATTCTGACTGGTGTGAGTATCTCACTGTGGTTTTGATTTGTATTTCCCTGATGTAAGTGGTGGGATTTCTTTATCATTACCTGAAATTATCTAACTCACTTTTTTATTGCCTTACTCATTTATCATACTTCACATTTTCTTTTTTATTATCATGTTTAGTTAGCCACCATATAGTACATCATTAGTTTTTGATGTAGTGGTCCATGATTCATTAGTTGCATGTAACACCCTGTTCTCAGCACCACACGTGCCCTCCTTAATACCCATCACCGTTACCCCATCCCCCCATCCCCTCACTTTGGTTCCCAGAGTCCAGAGTCTCTCATGGTTTGTCTCCCTCTCTGATTTCTTCCCCGTTTGCCCTCCCTTCTCCTGTGGTCCTCTGCTCTATTGCTTATGTTCCACATATAAGTGAAACAATAATCTCCTCCAGTTCTGTACATGTTGATGCAAATGGTGAGTATTCATCCCTTTTTTCTAATAGAAGGTCCACGATAGCAGAGATGTGGGGATCCTATCTTATCACCACTGTATACCCAGTGCCAAGGACAGTGCCTGGTGCAGAGTAGGTATTTAATGAACAATTGCTGAATGAATTAATGAGCAAATGAATGAATGAAAAAACTTACAGGGGAATGGTAGTAGATGATTCCTACCAGATCAATTCAAACTAATAATCTTGCCTAATGTTTTGGGTTTTTTTTTCAAGTGGAACTAGCATTAAAGAGGCCAAATAAATTGAAAAGGTATTGAGTTAATGAAGTGAGTATTTTCTCTCCTCTACAGTTCTTCACCTGCCTCCTGGTGATATTTGCTGCTGAAGTAACCACTGGAGTATTTGCTTTTATAGGCAAGGGTGTAGTAAGTAGAAATTACAATTTATTTTTATGATGGTTAAAGTGTTTTTTTATGGCAAAAGCTATGAGAATATTTCACCCACAATGATACTGAAAAACTAAATAATCCCCACAGATATCCTTTACACAGAACTTTTTAACCTACATGTATTGTGCAGACCTGTGCATACTGTATGTGTAAGTATGCATACATTTATTTGCACACATTTTTCTGAGAAGATGATAGTTCATTAGATCTGTAAAAGAGTCTATGATTTCTTTTAAAGGATCTCTAGTTTAAGATGATCCCATTTGTAACAGGGAAGCAGATAGATTGCACACATGAGAAAGAGGGATGGAGAGGAACATGTATTTTTACCCTTTGTTAGATTATCATTTGTCCACAGGGCTTGGCCTGAAAAGAGGCCACATCATCCTCAAAGTCTGAAGTCTGACTTGCTGTGTGCTAGGAAATCCAGTTTATTTAAATTGGTGCTCAAACTATAGGTATCCAAAATACGTTATCAAGAGAACCCACAGAGGCCACAGAGGAAATAGCCTTTTTAGAAGGGACACACTGTGGGAAAGAAGGGCATGAAAAGGAGGAAGAATGGAATCTTAAGTTTACTGTATTTCCCATAAATTCATGTGCTATCAGTATTGTGTGTATGAACTTTGGATTTTTCTAAAAAATGGTAAACATGTAGAATAAGTAAATATCACCTCCTTTAGAATATTTCTAAAGTAACCGGTTCTTTCTATAGGTTGGAGGAATTGGATTTTAGGACTTTTTGAGATCATTAGGGACATCAGAACACATGCTGTTATAACCAGAAAAAAACATTCTCTAAGTTTCATGATATTTGTATGCTGAACCAGTTTTCCTTGGTCATGAACATTTTTCAAACCATGTCATGGATAGACTTGAGTACTTCTAACAAATAGGGTACCAAGAACACGTAAGTCCCCACTCTGACATACGTCAGAATGTCCTGGGGGGGCCCAGGAGCCTGGGGGCTGATGGATGCCAATGTCTATTTAGGTTTGAGAACCTCCGCTTTAAGAAATTTGCTAGTCTATGAAAGCTGTTCTTGGTTAGTCTATCCTTCCATCTCCGAAAGTGTCTGAGAAACTCCAGAGTCTGTAATTTTTCCCATATATGTAGCATTGTCTTTAAATATAGATAAACATAGGGCAAGGCTGTATTTTCCAAGGATAAGGAATGGGGGGGTTTTCTTGATGAAAGGAGAATGTTTGAAATTTCCCCACTTGTTGTCCCCTTGGTTTTTTAGGCTATACGACATGTTCAGACCATGTACGAAGAGGCTTATAATGATTACCTGAAAGACAGGGAAAGGGGAAATGGGACTCTCATTACCTTCCACTCAACAGTAAGTAACTTTACTTCTTCCTTGAAATCATCTCTTCTAAAGATCATGCATTAGCCAGGTTCTCTCTCTTCACCTGGATCAGAATAAATTTGGTGAAATGAAGCTGGAGCACTATATTTCAGCCCTCTCAGGAGACACAGTTGGCATTCTAGGTAGAACCTAGAAGAGGAAGAGGCCTAGCACAGAGGCTTTGCAAGAGGAAGTCAGGAAATGTGCCCCAGGAAGACAAAAGAGCACAAATAAGAACACCCAGAAAGCCTCCCAATTAAATACCAAGGTCTCTCAAAAGGCGGCATAGTGGTATAACAAACAGCCATGACCTTCAAGTCAGAAAAGCTCATTTCTAGCTGCAGGCCTGCCACTTAGGCACGTTCCTTGTCTCCCTAATAATCGCTCAGCTCCCCATTTGTAAAATGAAAGGGCACAGAGACAGCCATGCTCCCTTTATCCTGGAACGTTCCGTGGGACTGTGCTGTCAGTGCAGTGCTGAGGGCTGCACACAGGCAGCCAAGGAGGAGGTACAGAGGAGATGGGCCAGGCCAGAGTCTTAACCTTTCCCTGCAATATGCAGAAGTAGCTATGAACTCCTGGGCCAGGTGCTTTCAGGTAGCCCCATTCTTGTTCATCGCAGGACTGTCCTGGAAGTACCAAACATTTCTCCTGCTCAGCCTCAGCTGCCCCTGAGACATCAAGCCGCACACATTCTCCTTTGTCCTTGAAGGGCCAGCTATAAAGAAGGACACCTGTTTGCTGACCAGCCTTCAGGCCCTGGCCTTTCAGTCCCAAGGGTTTATTTGCTGTGGTCACTTTTCCTCTCTGTCCCAGACTATCCTGAGCTAATGAGCCCTTCCTGAAGCTCATAAAACTTCAGCCACTCAGTAGATTAAATTACTCCAGGCTGAAAAAAAAAAAAAAGAATCTAAAAACCCAATACCTGTCTAAAAAACAACAATTTACACAGATACCATCCATTGGCTTCTTGCTTTGTTGGGTTGCCTTGAGTCACTTCCCAACGTGAAACTCAGAAAACTTGACGGAATTCCTTTCCCTGTTTTGCTAGCATGATTATGTGACTCTTCACTATCTTTCTAGAAATGGCAGCTTGGGTTGCTCTGACTGGGCCCCATAGCTGCTTTGCTGCCTCAGTCCCCTGGTCCTCAGCAGCGATGCCCAGACTTGTAGCTCCCACTTCTCCCTCCTCTGCCCTAAAAACTCTTTTCTGACTCTCCAGTTTCAGTGCTGTGGAAAGGAAAGCTCTGAACAGGTCCAACCCACATGCCCAAAGGAGCTTCTAGGGCCCAAGGTAAGCTTCTATGCCAGGGTCCCTATCCTACTTTTGTGTAAGATGGTTCTAGCCGGAGGCGGCGGGGGTGGGGGGGTTGATGGGTGTGATCTAGGAGGCCCTCTCCCAGTGGCTTCTGTGCCTCAGCTCTATTCTGCATAGAGTAGGAAGCAATGCTGAGTCCCAGTTTCTTGGTCCCCTGGGAAATGGTAGTATGCGGCCTTGCCCATAAGGGTGCAAATGCTATGGCATTACTTAAACTTGCCAGGTCCAAGGGTGTGTACCCTGAGAATGTCATGCAAGACCTCTCTGTGGCGTTACTGATAAATGCTTCATTTATTAAGTGCTATGTGTCAGGCACTGTGCCTGTTTCTGAAAACTCCAAGATGAAAAACGAGGCCCTTACGTCCATGGCATCAAAGTCTAGTCAAGGGAGAAAGTTCTGTGCCTGGTCCATACAGAGTACAGTGCAAACAGGGGCATTAGGAAAGCTTCACAGAGATTGGAATCCTCGAGCTGCATTTTGACAAGGGACGGTCATCCCAGGCCGAAAACAGCAGGAACAGAAGTGCGGCCGAGTGGAACTCCAGGGAATAGGGACTCTGGAGGGCATGGTAAGGGACATGCTTGAGGAGGTAGACAGAGGCCTGATTGTACACCTGGAAGTTTGGGAAAGGTGTTGCTTTTAGCAGAGGATTAACATGGTCAGTTTTGAGTTGTAGAAACAGTACTCAGGCTGCCAGGTGTGACAGATAGATGGTTGGAGAGTGATGGAGGGAGGCCACTTCAGTGGCACTTGTGCACACCCTGGGAGGAGAGGATGAGGAGCTGATGCAAGTGACGGGCAGTGGGAAGGGAGAGGAAGTAGCAGATTCTGAGATGTTCAGGGGTGGAATCCACAGGCCTCTTGCATGTGAAGGGGAGTTGAGGGGAGGAAATTAAGACTTCAAACTTCTCTTTGGGCCGAATGGGTGGGTGGAGGCTCTGCTCTCCACAAGAGGTGAATACAGGGAGAGGAGCAGATCCTGGGGCAGTTTTGGTCAAGTTTTTCTTTAGGTAACTGTGGGTATTACACATAATCCGAGCTCAGGATGGGTGTAGGGATCCCAGCATGGCGGTAGTAGCCGAAGCCATAGCAGTGGAAAGGAACACCCATGGGGACTGTGTGGAATAAGATAGAGGTGGGCTGACAACCCTGTCATTTAAGGGGTAAGCAAATGACTAGAAGCCAGAAGACTGAGTCCAAAGACAGTGTGGCTGGGGCAGTGAAGGCAGAGATGGTTTGCCCATAGAGTTCAATGCTGGGAAGAAGACAAAGAAATGAAGGCCGGAAATAACCTGTTGGATTTGGTCTTAGGAGATAGTTAAATGTGTTTGCTCTGCAGTTTTAAGGAAGAGGTCTGGGAAAGAGCAGACATAATGTGGGAGGTAATGGGAGGGTATGAGAATATGGGGACAATGACATGGATGCTCTGGGCATGCAGCTATGAAGGCACCGAGGAGACATTAGCTCCAGCTTGTGTCATGAGTCAGGCATTGGACACTTACTGACTCCCTGTGAGTAGGATGGTGTGAGTAAGGCAGAGCCACTGCCCTCACAGCTCTCCCCATCTGCTGGACAGGCTCACAAGGGAGCCAGCTCCACCACCCAGCAGTGCATGAGTAAGGCTACATGAGAGGAGCACCACAGACTCAACAGGGGGCACGTGATCTGAAGGGTTGTGGGAGGCCCTCCCGATGTGATTCGTTTTTGTTGTCGTTCAAATGTCATTGACATACAGTGTTAATTTTGTTTCAGGTGTATAATGATTTAATACTTTTTTTATTTTTTAATATATTGCTTTATTATTTTTTTTACATGTGGTAAAATACATTTAATAAAATTTACCATTTTATTTTTTTATTGTGCTATGTTAGTGACCATAAAATATATGATTAGTTTTTGATGCAGTGTTCCAAGATTCATTGTTTATGCACCACACCCAGTGATCCATGCAATACGTGTCCTCCTCAGTACCCACCACCAGCCTCATTATCCCCCCACCCCTCTCCCCTCTAAAACCCTCAGTTTGTTTCTCAGAGTCCAGTCTTTCATGGTTCGTCTTCCCCTCTGATTTCCCCCAACTCACTTCTCTCCTTCTCCTAATGTCCTCCATGTTATTCCTTATGCTCCACAAGTAAGTGAAACCATATGATAATTGACTCTCTCTGCTTGACTTATTTCACTCAGCATAATCTCCTCCAGTCCTGTCCATGTTGATACAAAAGTTGGGTATTCATCCTTTCTGATGGCTGAGTAGTATTCCATTTTATATATATATGGACCACATCTTCTTTATCCATTCGTCTATTGAAGGGCATCGCTGCTTTTTCCACAGTTTGCCTATTGTGGACATTGCTGCTATGAACATTGGTGGCAGTGCAAATTGGTACAGACACTTTGGAAAAAGTGTGGGATTCCTCAAAAAATTAAAAATAGAGCTACCCTGTGACCCTGCAATTGCTCTACTGGGTATTTACCCCAAAGATACAGATGTAGTGAAAAGAAGGAACATCTGTACCCCAATGTTCAATACTTCTGTACATTACTCAGTGCCCATCACTAACAACTCCTTAATCCTCTTCATCTATTTCACCCAATTCCCCACTCACCTCCCCTCTGGCAACCACCAGTTTGTTCTCTGTATCTAAGAGTCTGTTTTTTGTCTCTTTTTTCCTTTGTTTGCTCATCTGTTTTATTTCTTAATTTGCACATATGAGTGAAAATATATGGCATTAGTCTTTCTCTGTGTTTCTCTGCTTCACTCAACGTTACACCCTAGGCTCATCCATGTTGTTGCAAATGGCAAAATTGCATTCTTTTCTATGGCTGAGTTATATTCCATTGTGTATATATACTACTTGTTTATCTGTTTGTCTATTGATAGACATTTGGGTTGCTTCCATATCTTCACTTTTTTTTTCAATTTTTTATAAACATATAATAAATTTTATCCCCAGGGGTACAGGTCTGTGAATCGCCAGGTTTACACACTTCACAGCACTCACCATAGCACATACCCTCCCCAATGTCCATAACCCCCCCCCCCTCCTCCCAACCCCCCTCCCCCCAGCAACCCTCAGTTTGTTTTGTGAGATTAAGAGTCACTTATGGTTTGTCTCCCTCCCAATCCCATCTTGTTTCATTTATTCTTCTCCTACCCCCTTTATCTTCACTTTTATAAATAATGCTGCAGTGAACATAGGGGTGCCATATATCTTTTCAAATTAAAGTGTTTTTCATTGGGTAAATACCAACAGTGGAGTTGTTGGATCATATGGTATTTCGATTTTGGATATTTTGAAGAACCTCCATTCTGTTCTCCATAGTGGCTTCACCAGCTTGAATTTCCACCAGCAGTGCACAAGGGTTCTTTTTCTCCACATCCTCATCAGCACTTATTTCTTGTGTTTTTTATTTTAACCATTCTCACAGGTGTGAGGTGGTATTTCATTGTGGTTTTCAACTGCATTTCCCTGACGCTGAGCGATGCTGAGCATCTTTGTGTGTGTCTGTTGGTCATCCCAGTGTCTTCTTTGGAGAAATGTCTATTCAAGTCCTCTGCCCATTTTTTAAATGGATTATTTGGATTTTTGGTGTGGAGTTCTACCAGTTCTTTAGATATTTTTGGATATTAACTCCTCATCAGATATACCATTTGTAATTGTGTTCTCCCATTCATAGGTTGTCTTTTCATTTTGTTGATTGTTTCCTTTGCTGTGCAGAAGGTTTTTATTTTGATGTAGTCCCAATAGTTTATTTCTGCTTTTGTTTCCCGTGCCTCAAGAGACCTATCTAGAAAAACATTTCTTCAGCCAGTGTCAAAGGGATTACTGCTCATGTTTTCTTCTAGGAATTTATTTTTTCAGGTCTCACATTTTGGTCTTTAATCCATTTTGAGTTTATTTTTGTGTATAATGTAAAAAAGTGGTCCAGTTTTCTCAGCACCATTTATTGAAGAGACCATCTTTTTCCCATTGCATATTCTTGCCTCCTTTGGCATAGATGGGTTGATCATAAAAGCATGGGTTTATTTTTGGACTCTATTCTTTCCCATTGATCTCTGTGTCTTTTTTGTGTGTCAGTACCATACTGTTTTGATTATTGCATCTTTGTAGTGTATCTTGAAATCTGGTACTGGTTTTTCTCTGGCTTTGTTCTTATTACTCAAGATAGCTTTGGCTATTTGGGGTCTTGTGTGGTTCCATAGAAATTTTAGGATTATTTGTTCTCATTCTGTGAAAAATATTTTGTATTTTGATAGGGATTGCATTAAATGTGTAGATTGCTTTGGGTAATATGGACATTTTAACAATATTTGTTCTTCCAGTCTGTGAGCATGGAATGTCTTTGTGTCATCTTCAATTTCTTTCTTCAGTGCTTTATAGTTTTCAGAGTACAGATCTTTTACCTCCTTGGCTAAGTTTATTCCTAAGTATTTTATTATTCTGAGTGCAAAGGTAAATAGGATTGTTTTCTTAATTTCTCATTCTGCTACTTCAGTATTAGTGAAGTAGCGTAGTAGTAGTGAATCTGTTGCATTAGAAATGCAACAGATTTCTATATACAGATTTTTGTATCCTGTGACCTTACTGAACTTATTTATCTATTCTAGTACTTTTCTGGTGGAGTTTTTAGGGTATTGTATGTATAGTATCATGTCATCTGCAAAGAGTGAAAGTTTTATTTCTCCCCTACCTGTTTAGATGCCTTTTATTTCTTTTTGTTACCTGATTGCTATGGCTAGACTTCCAGTGCTATGTTGAATAAAAGTGGTAAGAGTAAGGAAAAAGAAAAAAGAAAGAAAATTGTAAGAGTGGATATCCTTATCTTGTTCCTGATCTTAGAGGAAAAGCTCTCAGTTTTTCACCCTTAATTATAAATTCAGCTGTGGACATGTCATATGTGGCATTTATAAGGTTGATATATGTTCCCTCTACACCTACTTTGCTGAGGGTTTTTATCGTGAATGGATGTTGTACCTTGTTAAATGCTTTTTCTACATCTATTGAGGTGATCATATGGTAAAACCTTTCTCTTATTGATGTGATATATTAAGTTGATTGAGTTATGAATATTGAACCAGCCTTGCATACCAAGAATAAATCCCACTTGATCATGGTGAATGATTTTTTTAATGTATTGTTGGATTTGGTTTGGTATTTTGAGGATTTTTGCATCTTTGTTCAACAGAGACATTGGCCTGTAGTTCTCTTATTTTGAAATGTCTCTGTCTGGTTTTGGTATCATTTTGGTATCAGGGTAATGCTGACCTCATAGAATGAATTTGGAAGCTTTCTTTCCTCTTCTACTTTTTTGGAATAATTTGAGAATAGGTGTTAACGCAGGGAACCTGGGTAGCTCAGTCAGTTAAGCATCCGACTCTTGATTTTGGCTCAGATCATGATCTCAGGGTCCTGTGATTAAGCCCTGCATCAGGCTCTGTGCTGAGCATGGAGTCTACTTAAGATTCTCTCTTTCTTCCTCTGCCTGTCCCCCAATTCTGATGCAGGCTCTCTTTCTCTCTAAAAAAAGGGGGGGAATACTAAAAAAATAAAATAAGTATTAACTCTTCTTTAAATAAGTGGTACAATTCACTTGAGAAGCCATCTGGTACTGTACTTTTGTTCATTGGGATTTTTAAATTACTGATTCAATTTCATTGCTAGTATTCAATCCATTCAAATTTTTCATTTCTTCCTGATTCAGTTGTGGGAGGTTATATGTTTCTAGGAATTTGTCCATTTCTTCTAGGTTGTCCAATTTGTTCACATAAAATTTTTCTTATTCTTTTATAATCTTTCATATTTCTGTGATATTGCTTTTTCTTCCTTTGTTACTGATTTTATTTATTTGAGTTCTTGCTCTTCCTTTTTTGATGAGTCTGGCTAAAAATTTATCAGTTTTCTTGATCTTTATCAAGAACCAACTCCTGTTTGCATCGATCTGTTCTACTGCTTTTTTAGTCTCTATTTCATTTATTTCTGTTCTAATGTTCATTATTTCCTTCTTTCCACTGGCTTTGGGCTTGGTTTGTTTTCTTTTTTCTAGCTCCTTTTGTGCAAGTTTAGTTTGTTTGAGATTTTTCTTGCTTCTTGAGGTAGGCATGTATTGTTATATTCTTTGCCCTTAGAAAAGCTTTTGCTGCATCCCAAAGATTTTTAGGATGTTGTGTAATCATTTTCATTTGTCTCCATGTATTTAATTTTCTCTTTGATTTCTTGGTTGACTCATTCCTTGTTTATTAGCATGTTATTTGGCCTCCATGTATTTGTGTTCTGTACAGATTTTTCCTTATGATTATTTTCTGAATTCATACCATTGTAGTCAGAAAATATGTATGATTTCAATCTTTTTGAATTTATTGAGATGTGTCTTGTGGCCTAACATATGACCTGTTATGGAGAATGTTCCATGTGCACTTGAAAAGAATGCATATTCCATTCTTATTGGATGGAATGTTCTGAATATCTCCGTTAGGTCCATCTGGTCCAATGTATCATTCAAAGCCACTGTTTCCTTGTTGATTTTCAGCCTGGATCATCTATCCATTGATGTAAGTATGGTGTTAAAGTCCCTTACTATTACTGTAGATCAATTTCTTCCTTTATGTGTGTGAATGGTTGCTTTATGTATTTGGGTGTTCCCTTGTTGAATGCATAAATGTTTACAATTGTTGTATCCTCTTGTTGGATTGTTCCCTTTATCATTATGTAGTGACTTTCTTTTGTCTCATATTATAGTCTTTGTTTTAAAGTCTATTTTGTCTATGTATTGCTATCCCAGCTTTTTTTGCTTCCATTTGCATGGTAAAGTTTTTTCTACCCCTTTATTTTCAATCTGCATGTGTTTTTAAGCCTGAAATGGGTCTATTTTAGACAGAATGTAGATCGGTCTTGTTTTTATATCCATTTGGTCACCCTGTGTCTTTTGATTGGAGCATTTAGTTTGTTTACATTCAAAGTCATTATTGATAGGCATGTACTTATTGCAATTTTTTTACTTGTTTTATGGTTATTCTGTAGCTCATCTCTGTTCTTTTTTCCTTTTTGTTCTCTTCCTTTGTGATTTGATTATTTTCTTTCATAATTTACTTTAATTCCTTTCTCTTTATTTTCTGCATATTATTACAGGTTTTTGATTTGTGGTTACCGTTAAGCTCATATAACATCTTGTGCATATAGCAGTCTATATTAAGCTGGTGGTCACTTAAGTTTGAATCCATTCTAAAAGCACTAAATTTTTACTTTCCCTTCTCCACATTTATATGATGTCACACTTTACATTCTTTTATTTTGTGAATTCTTTGATTTTTATAGATAAAATTGATTTTTCTGCTTTTGTGCTTTATTCTTTGTACTGCTTTTATAAGTGTTTAATCTACTGATTTTTAAAAAATTTTATTTATTTATTTGACAGACAGAGATCACAAGTAGGCAGAGAGGCAGGCAGAGAAAGACAGGGAAGCAGGCTCCCCACCAAGCAAAGAGGCCAATGCAGGACTTGATTCCAGGACCCTGGGATCATGACCTGAGCCGAAGGCAGAGGCTTAACCCACTGAGCCACCCAGACGCCCCTAATCTACTACTTTTATTATGTTTGTATTTACATGTTAAGTTTTTTGCCTTTCATAATTTTCTTATTCCTGTTTATGGCCTTTTCATTCCACTTACAGAACTCCTTTTAATGTTCCTTTTAAGTCCAGTTTAGTGGTGATGAACTCCTTTAACTTTTGTTTATCTGGGGAACTCCTTTTCTCTCCTTCTGAATGGTAGCCTTGGTTGATAGCTGATAGCCTTGGTTGCAGGTTTTTTTCCTTTCATCACTTTGAAATGTTCATGCCTCTCCCTTCTGGCTTGCAGTGTCTCTGCTGAAAAATCAGCTAGTAATCCTATGGGGTTTCCTTTCTATGTAACTTTACTTTTCTCATGCTGCTTTTAAAATTCTTTTATTATTATTATTATTATTAACATATAATGTATTGGGGCACCTGGGTGGCTCAGTGGGTTAAAACCTCAGTCTCATAACATATAATGTATTATTTGCCCCAGGGATACAGGTCTGTGAATCATCAGTCTTACACCTTTCATAGCACTCACCATAGCACATACTCTCCCCCAATGTCCATCACCCAGCCACCCTATCCCTCCCACCCCACCCCCCAGGAACCCTCAGTTTGTTTCCTGAGATTAAGAGTCTCTTATGGTTTGTCTCCCTCCCTGGTCCCATCTTGTTTGATTTTTTTCCCTCCTTACCCCCATGACCCCCCCCACCCCGCCTTGCCTCTCAAATTCCCCACGTCAGAGAGATCATATGATAATTGTCTTTCCCTGATTGACTTATTTCATTTGGCATAATACCCTCTAGTTCCATCCACATCATTGCAAATGGCAAGATTTGGGGGTTTTGATGGCTGCATTGTATTCCATTGTGTATATATACCACATCTTTTTAACCATTCATCTGTTAATGGACATCCAGGCTCTTTCCATCATTTGACTATTGTGGATATTGCTGCTATTAACATTTGGGTGCACTTGCCCCTTCAGATCACTACATTTGTATCTTTAGGATGAATACCCAGTAGTACAATTAAAATTCTCTATCACTATTTTTTGCCATTTTAATTATTATGTGTTTTGGTGTGTATCTCCATGGGTTCACCTTGTCAGGTGCTCTTGGTGCTGCCTGGACCTGTTTCCCCAGATTAGGGAAGTTTTCAGCTATTATTTCTTCAAATAAATGTTCTTCCCCCTTTTCTCTCCTCTTCTCTGGTATTCTTATAATGTGAATTTTATTATGCTTGATGATGTCATTGAATTCCCTTAACCTATTCTCATTTTTTATTGTTCTTTTTTTCTTTTTGCTATTCAGCATGGTTGCATTACATTACCCTGTTTTCCAGCTCCCTGATCCATTTTTCTGTTTCTTCTAATCTACTATTGATTCCCTCTAGTGTATTTTTAATTTTGGTTATTGAGTTCTTCATATTTGATTAGTCTTTTTTTAATTTTTCTCTTTGTTGAAGATATCAGTGAGATCCTTCACTCTTTTCTCCAGTCCAGTGAATATAGCCATTGCTTTGAATTCTTTATCAGGAATATTGCTTATCCACATTTCAGTTCATTCTTTTGCTGTGTTTTTGTCCTGTTCTTTTATTTAGGACATCTTCTCCTAATGGTGTCTAAATATTTGTGTTTGTATCTATGTATCAGGAAAGTCCGTTACATCTCCTGACTTTGAAAGTAGTGGCCTATGAGGACGAGGTCCTGTGGTGCCCCATAGTGCAATGTCCCCTGTTCACCAGGACCAGGAGCTTCAGGGGTGTCTTCCATGTGGGGTGCATAGGCCCTACTATTCTGGCTGAGCCTTGTTTATCTTCAGTCCAGATGACTGCAGTGGCCCACTTTGCCTATGGTGGGCAGGATCTGCTCCCTGTGTTGTTACAGGACCAGTCTGGGACCACAGTGGGCTTATTGTTGGGCAGTGTCAGCAGTCAAACCAGATGTCTGCCCTCCTCTCATCTACTGCAGCTGTGGTCATACCAAACTGCAGAGCACTATGTCTGCCTTATCCCCTAAAAGGCTTTCATTTGTGGGTGAGGCCTGTAGTCAGCCCAGATATCTGTTCCCAGTCCATCTGCTGATGCTGCAGGGACCATGAACTACAGGGCTCTCTTCCTGTGAGGTCCTCAGGAGGTTTTTGTTGGTGGGCAGGGCCAGTAATGAGATCAGATGTCTGCTCCCAGTCTGTCTAGTGGAGCTACATATGCACTGATTGGCAGAGCTTGCTCTCTCTCTAAACTGCCAGTTATAAAGGTTTGGCTACTGGGACTACAGTTGAAATGGTGTGTATGGTTATCTTGCCCCTTCCCATGGCAGGAGTCACTTTGGGGTGGTGGCGTCCCTGCCTGGGCTGATTGCAGGTTGAGATATGGCAGGAGCCACTCTGGAGGGACTCCTGTCAAGTGGAGCTAATTGGATGGGGCGGACCCAGATCCACAGGAGAACACAGAGGCAGGCAATGTGCTGTTAGCAAACTGGATGGCAAGTGTTCTCACTGGTTCTTGCAGGTCCCTAGGTATCTAGGTATTTAGGCTGGAGAGCAGAGGGGAGAGAAAAGGTGCCCACCAGGAATTTGTTCTTGGAAAAGTCTCCTGAAGATCTCTGCCCCTCCAGCTCATGTTCTGAGATGTAAATAAATCTCCTTCCCATATACCCAGGTACTTTTCAAACTGCTGCTTCTGTGCTGTATCTCAGTAGGCCTGTTTGCTATGCGGGCTCTTTAAGAATAGTGACTCACTTTCCTAGCACCCTCTGGCTCTCCTAGAGCAGAGCATGCTGCTTTTTAAAGTTCCTGGTGTTAAACCCCACTGATTGTAAAAAAAACTCTCAAAGTTAAACCCTTCTGGTTTTCAAAGCCAAATGTTATGGGGACTTATCTTCTCAGTGCCAGTCCCCTGTGATGTATGTTATGGGGTCTGTCTCTCTCCATTCTCTGTGCTTGCAGTACCCCTCCTGCTTGTGGTTAAGACTAACCATCCCAACTGTATCTCTGCCCTCTCTACTCTTCTCAAGGTAGCCTTCTCTCCATGATTAACTGTGGAAAGTCTGTTCTACTAGTCTTCAGGTTTTCTGGGTTGGTTGCCCTGATGTAGCTGTTATCTAGGTGTGTCTGTGGGAGGAGGTGAGCTTAGGAACATCGTACTCTGCCATCTTTCTAGAAATCCTTTCCCCTGATGTTGTTCTTAGGATGAGTTTTAAAGGATGAATTGGAGTTTAGCAAAAAAAAAGAAGGGTATTCCAGGTAGAATGGGTGGGGTAAAGCATGGAGGCAAGAGAAGGTAGTTGTATCCCGAAAAGTATCAGCAGTGGGGAGTGACTAAAAGCTCAGATGCCTGTGGATATGAGTCCTTCAAGGAGGAGGGGCATGTCCTTGAAGGGCCTTAAATACTCCTGTGAAGCCAAAAGTCTAGATTATATGCTCAATGCTTAGGAAAGCACCAAAGGTAGAATCTGGGGTGGGATTTGCATTTTCCTGAGTTTGCTGTGGTAGCAGTTTGGAGAATTGATGGAAAATGAATAATCTGGAGCCAGGGAGACCAGTTGAGAAGACTGCTATCTCACGGTCAGCCAAGAGATGTTAACGGTTAACAAGCTGGACTGAGCACCAGGAATGGAGAGAAGGCCATTTAGAAAGTAAAATCTGCAGGCCCTGGTGACTAGACCAGTTAGATATTAAGGAAGAGGGGTAGATACCAGCTGAATAGATGGTATCCTTTATTGAACTGAGGAATAGAAAGAAGGAACAAATTTTGGAGAAAAGAAAGTGAGTTCAGTTCTTAACATGATAATTTTGAGGAGCCAGTGGAACTTCCAACTGGAAATGTCCAATAGATAGTCAGAAAATGTAGTTTGCAGCGCAGGAGAAAGGTCTGACTGTCAGTATTTTATGGGAATCTTAAAGCTGTAGGTAAGAATTTGATTCATTAGGTTTGGAATAAAGGACAAGGAGAGAACTCCAGGGAACAAGAGCATTTAAGAATGGGGAGAGAAGAGCTGCCAAATAAAGAACATAGAAAAAATAAACACACATGTGACAAGACATATGCTGTGGGGAGGGAATGGTTACCAGAGTCAGGTGGTCAGGTGCTGCCACTGAGGTCAGCTCAACATTTATCAATAACTACCTTAGGCCCGGCACTGCACATACAAAGGTGAATGATACAAAGTCCCTACTGTCAAGGAATTTGGAGTTTAACAGGAAAGATAAGCACAGAAATGAATAAAGTGCAGGAACAGAAGTATGCACAGAGTGTACAAGTGCTATGAAAACCCAACACGTTACTTAGGCCAGAGGCTAGATGAATCAGGGGAAAGCTGATTGGAACAATGATGTCTCAGTTAACTCTTCAGGTGTGAGAAGTAACTATAGAAGCATTAGACAGCAGAGGGTAGGGGGACATCTCTCTGCAGAGGAACTAGCATAAGCCATGGCACAGAAGCAGAAAATATGATGGTTTGTGTAGGGAACTAAAAGTCCAAGGAGGTCCAGTAAGATAACTACCAAATTATTGACAGGATTGAGCATTTAAAAAGGTGCCTTTGTGTCAGCAACAGAGCCCATGCTGAATGAAATGAGATGTAAGGAATAAAGGTGCTCTTTCAAGTAGTCTTGGGGCAAAGGACAGGAAAAGAGAGTTCAGAAAAGATGAAATCCAAATTACCATTAAACACATAAAAAATAGGCAATTAATAGCAATGTTTTTTAAAAATTGTAAATTAAAGAGCTGCCATTGTTTAACCTATGAAATTGGCTAAGTTCTTTTTTCTTATTAATTATATATTATATTGGCAAAAATGATCTAAAATGAGCATTTTCAGAGATATCGGTACAAAATTTTTAGAGGTCATTATGATTGCAAAATTTGTGAGTTAAGAGAGTTTCTTAGGGGGCAGAGTACGAAAACCCTGGCCTCACCTTGTTTACTGTTAGCTATCACCCACATCCAAGTCAGTAAACTGGAGAGCAGTCCAAAAACTGAAAAAACGAACTTCACAACAAATATAGAAAAGCTGCATCTGAAGAGTTAGGAAGGTCAGAAAGGCAGAGGGAGGCTGCCTACAGCAGGGAGGGAACTGCATGTACAGAAAGGACAGAGAAATGGACTCTTGCACCAGGGAAGACTAATCCCCAAAATGTTTGGTTTTAAAAACCAGAGAGGCTGACTTCCGTGAGTTTGTAAAACCTGTGGAACTTGGAGCCTGGAACTTTAGAAGTCAGCTGACTCAGCACTGGGCAAGATGGGAGAGTTAGAGATAGCTGGGTCACCACCCTTAAAGAGCAGCCTATATGAAGAATCAACAAGAAAATAGCAGTTTACACAGTGCCAGAGGCAAACAGGAGACAGATCTGTTCATACTGATTTCAGAGCATGTTGGGTGACTTTGAAAATAAAGGAGCTGGCAGGTGCCATTTTCCTCTATCACCCCCCAGCGTAAAACCAGAGTCCCCTGCATAAAGCAGGACTGCACAGATACCTGCTACCTAACCTTCTAGCAGTGCACCATGACCACAAGATCTCTTGAGGACTCACCCACTCCAAGCCTGCTAACCTCGGCTCTGGACAAATTTTGTTAAAGCTGCCCACACTACTACCCAGCCTCTGAGTGCCCAACAGCTGCACCATATCCAGCTGAGTGTCCCTAGCCACTGTCATTTGCCAAGTCACAACTGCATACTAAGCCCAGCCTCATACTCCTGGCTGCCCTGGCACATAGCCCCCAACTCCCACAATGCCTCAGGGGTGTAGCATAGGACTAGTGGCCTGTTGCAAATTTGGCTAACACTGTTAACCCTGCTCCGAATTTCCCTGGCAGGCATGCATACTCAGAGCTGGCTTCCCTGGGTCCCAAACACCACAGAGAGCAAGCACAACACACAACAGGCAGAAAGTCAGTGCAGATGATTGCATGGAAAGGAAAAGTGACTCAGACACAATAACAACATAAGCAACATACATAGGTTACTCTTCTGAAGTGCCTGCTCCTTTTTATAAAAGAGCAGTTTCAAGAACAGAAGACACAGCTGACTTTCTTAACACAGAGAAACAGAGAGAGGCAGACAAAATGGGGAGACAGAAATTTATCTCAAATGAAATAACAAGACAAGGCCATATCTGGAGATCAAAGCAAAACAGATATAAGTAACATGCCTAGTGGCATGTTTAAAGCAATAATCATAAGGATACTCACTGGACTTGAGAAAAGAGTGGAAGACCTGAGTGATAGCACAGAGATAAGGAAAAATAGAGCAGAGATAAAGGACTCCATAAACAAAATGAGAGACATGCTTGATGGAATGAACAGCAGGATGAAAGAAGCAGAGGAATGAATTAGTGACCTAGAAAACAGAGTAATGGACAGTAATGGAAAGCTGAATAAAAGACAGAGAAAAGAATTATGCAAAATGAGAATAGACTCAGGGAATTGAATGACTCCCTCAAATATCATGCCATTCCTATAATAGGAGTCCCAGAAGAAGAAGAGAGAAAAGAGCAGAAAATTCATTTGAAGAAATAATAGCAGAAAACTTCCCCAATCTGGGGAGGGATACAGGTATCCAGATCTAAGAGACACAGACAACTCCCATCAAAATCAACAAAAACAGATCCACACCAAGACATATTGTAACTAAATTGGCAAAATATAGTGATAAAAAAATTTTAAAGCAAGACAACAGAAGTCAGCACAAGAGAAAACCCATAGGCTAGCAGGAGATTTTCCAGCAGAAACCTTCCAAGACAGAAGAGAATGGCATGAAACAATCCAAGTGCTGAATGGGGAAAAGTCTTTAGCCAAGAACACTCTATCCAGGAAATAATACTCTATCATTTAGAATAAGAGAGATAAGGAGTTTCCCGGGGTTGGGGGGGCACCTCACAAAAACAGGAGTTCATGACCACTGAACCACCTCTTTAAGAGATATTAACAGGCCTTTGAGTGATATAGAGAGACCAAAATTGACACCATAGAGGTAGGATATACAAAAGGAATAAAAATGAATATTTCTGTAAAAAAATCAATCCAGCAACTCACACAAAAAAAGATATAAAATATAATAAAATAATAACATATAAAAACATGGGAGGAGAAGAAAAAGCAATCGGTTCAAACTTAAACAACCACCAATTTAATATAGACTGCTATATGCTGAAGAGGTTCTGTACAAACCTAATGGTAACCATCTATCAAAAACCACTAATAAATATGCAAAGAATAAAGAGAAAGCTAAATATATCACTAAAGAAAAACAGCAAACCATAAAAGACAAGAAAGTTTCAGAGAAAATCTTCACAAAGAACCACAAAACAATTAATAAAATGACAATAAATACACATCTATCAATGATTATCTTGAATATAAATACACTAAATGCTCCAATCAAAAAACAGAGTGACAGATGGATTAAAAAAACAAGACCCATCTATATGCTGCCTGCAAGAGGCTCATTTTAGACCTAAAGACACATGCAGATTGAAAGTGAGGGGACAGGGAAATGTCCAGCATACAAATGGATGTCAAAAGAGAACGGGGGTAGAAATACTTAAATTGGACAAGCTAGATTTTAAACCAAAGACTGTAACAAGAGATGAAGAAGGACATTATAGTATAATAAAGAGGACAATCCAACAAGAAGATGTAACAATTGTAAACATTTATGCTTATAACAAGGGAACACCTAAATACATAAAACAGTTTAAAAAAACATAAAGGAACTAATCAATAAGAATACAATAGGAGGGGACTTTAACATCCCACTTACAACAATGGACAACTCATCTAAACAGAAAATGAACAAGAAACAATGGCTTTAATGATACACTGGACTAGATGGACTTAACAGATACATTCAGATCATTCCATCCTAAATTTGTTAAAATACAACAGGGAACATTCTCCAGAATAGATCACATATTAGCCCACAATAAAAAGCCTCAACAAACTGAAGATCAAAATCATACCATGCATATTTCTGACCACAATCCTATGAAACTAGAAATCAATCATAAGAAAAATTCTGGAAAGACCATAAATACATGGAGGTTAAATAACATTCATAAACAATGAATCAGTCAACTGGGAAATAAAAGAAGAAATTAAAAAGTACATGAAACAAATGAAAATGAAAACACAATCGTCCAAAACCTCTGGGATGCAACAAAAGCAGTTCTTAGAGGGAAGTTTATAGCAATACACACATACCTGAAGAAGCAAGAAGAATCTCGAATAAACACCTAACCAGACACCAAACAGAACTAGAAGAAAACAAAGCCTAAAGCCAGCAGAAGAAAGTAAAAAAATAAAGATTGAGCAGAAATAAATGATATAGAAACTAACAACAACAACAACAACAACAACAACAAAACAATGGAACAGACCACTGACACCAGAGCTGCTGCTTTGAAAAATCAATAAAATTGATAAACTTCCAGCCAGACTTATCTAGAAAAAAAGAGAATGGACTCAAATAAGTCACAAAAGAGAGAGGAGAAATAACAACCAACACCATGGAAAAACAAACAATTTTAAGAGAATATTATGGAAAACTATATGCCAACAAATTGGACCATCTAGAAGAAATGGATAAATTCTTAGAAACATATAACCTCTCACAACTGAATCAGAAAGAAATTTTTTTTAAAAATGTGAAAAGACTGAATACTAACAGTGAAATTGAATCAGTACTTTAAAAACTCCAAAAAACCCCCACGAAAATCTAGTACCAGATGGCTTCACAAGCAAATTCTACCAAACATTTAAAGAGGCAATACCTATTCTTCTTGAATTATTCCAAAAAAATAGAAAAGGAAAGAAAACTTCCAAATTCATTTTATGAAGTCAACATTACCCTGATACCAAAACCAGATGAAACACCATCAACAAAGAGAACTTCAGGACAATATGCCTGATGAACATGGATGTAAATATTCTCGACAAAAATACTGGTAAACTAAATCCAACAGTACATTTTAAAAAATCACTCACCATGATCAGCTGGGATTTATTCCCAGGTTGCCGGGGTAGTTCAGTATTCACAAATCTGCATCATATCAATAAGAGAGAGGATAAGAAACATAATCAGAGAAAGCATTTGATAAGGTATAAAATCTATTCATGAAAAAAACCCTCAACAAAGTAGGTTTAGAGGTAATATAACATAATAAAGGCCATGTATGAAAAACCCACAGCTAACACACTCAATGGGGAAATAACAGACATTTCCCTTAAGGTCAGGAACAAGACAAGGATGTCCACTCACCACTTTTATTCAAAATAGTACTGGAAGTCCTAGCCACAGCAATCAGACAGCAAGAAATAAAAGGCATCCAAATCAGTAAGAAATAAAACACTCATTACTTGCAGATGACATGATATTATATATAGAAAAACTTTAAAGTCTCCAACCAAAAAACTGCTAGAACTGATAAACAAATTCAATATAGTCTCAGGATACAAAATCAGCACACAGAAATCTGTTGCATTTCTACACACCAATAATGAAGCAGCAGAAAGAGAAATTAAGAAAACAATCCCATTTGTAATTGCACCCAAAATAAAATACCTAGGAATAAACCTAACCGAAGAGGTGAAAGACCTGTACTCTGAGAACTATAAAACACTGATGAAAAAAATTAAAGACAATTAAAGAAATGGAAAGATATTCCATGATTATGGATTGGAAGAACAAATAGTATTAAAACATCTATACTATGCAATGCAATCTATACATTTAATGAAATTCTATCAAAATACCAAAAAAGTTTTTCACAGAACTAGAACAAATAATCTGAAAATTTGCATGGAACCACAAAAGACCCTGAATAACTAAAGCAATCTTGAAAAAGAAAAGCAAAGCTGGAGGGTGTCATAATTCTGGACTTAAGCTATAGGGCAAAGCTGTAGTGATCAAGACAGTATGGTACTGGCACAAAAACAGACACACAGATCAATGGAACAGAATAGAAAATCCAGAAATAAACCCACAACAAGGCCCATTAATCTTCAACAAAACAGGAAAGAATATCCAATGGGAAAAAGTCTCTTCAAGAAATGGTGCTGGGAAACTGGACAGCAACATGCAAAAGAATGAAACTGAACCACTTTCTTACATCATACACAAAAATAAACTCAAAATGGATTAAAGACCTAAATGTCAGACATGAAACCATAAAATATCCTAGAAGACAACACAGGCAGTAACTTCTTTGACATTGGCCATAGCAACATTTTTCTAGATATGCCTTCTTTGGCAAGGGAAACAAAAGCAAAAATAAACTATTGGGACTTCACCAAAATAAAAATCAGCTGCACAGCAAAGGAAACAATCAACAACACTAAAATACAACCTAAAGAATGGGAGAAGATATTTGCAAATGACATATCTGATAAAGGGTTAGTATCCAAAATATATAAAGAACTCACAAAACTCAACACCCAAAAAAAACAAATAATCTAATTAAAAAATAGGTAAAAGACATGAACAGACATTTATCCAAAGAAGACATACAGATGGTCAACAGCCACATGAAAAAATGCTCAACATCACTAATCATGAGGGGAATGCAAATCAAAACTACAATGAGATATCACCTCACACCTTTCAGTATGGCTAAAATAAACAACACAAGAAAGAACAGGTGTTGGTTAGGATGCAAAGAAAAAGGAATCCTCATGCACTGTCAGTGGGAATGCAAACTGCTGCAGCTGCTGTGGAAAATATTATGGAGGCTCCTCAAAGAGTTAGAAATAGAGCTACCTTAAGATCTAGCAATCGCACTACTGGGTATTAACCCAAAGAAAACAAGAACACTAATTCAAAGTGATTCATGCACCCTGATGTTTATCGTACCATTATCAACAATAGCCAAAATATGAAAGTAGCCCAAATGTCCCTTGACTGAGGAATGAATAAAGAAGATACGGTGTATACACACAGACACACACACATGGAATATTACTACGCCACTAAAAAGAATGAAATTTCTCCATTTGCAATGACCTGGATGGAGCTGGCGAGTATAATGCTAAGTGAAATAAGTCAGAGAAACACAAATACCATATGATTTCACTCATATGTGGAGTTTAAGAAACAAGCAAAAGGGAGAAAATATAAGAGGGAGAGAGACAAACCAAGAAACAGACTCTTCACTAGAGAGCACAAACTGATGATTACCACAGAGAGGGGGGTGAGGGGCTGGGTTCAACAGGTGATGGGCATTTCAGAGGGCACTTGTGACGAGATGGGGTGATGTATGGAAGTGTTAATTGTACACCTGAAACTGATATAACGCTGTATGTTAAGTAACTGGAGTTAAAATTTTAAAAGAAATTTAAAGACAAGTGAGTTAAGTATGTTCATGCCCTCTGATTCAGAAATTCCACTCCTCAATTTATTTTAAGGAAAAGAAATCAGAGATGTGGTATCATTGCAGTGTTATTCATAAGAATAGAGTACTGAATTGGCCACTAATATGAAAAAATAAAGGATTGTCTAAATTATGTACTATCTTATGATGAATTATTTTATAATCATTAAAAGCCAGTATTTCAAAGAATTTTTGAAGAAAGTAATTTTGAAGTCATAATTTTAAGTCTAAAAAGCACATATGAACTAAGTGTGTGTTTGTGTTTAAGAATATACCAGGGGTGGGGCACCTGGGTAGCTCAGTGGTTTAAAGCCTCTGCCTTCGGCTTGGGTCATGATCCCAGGGTCCTAGGATTGAGCCCCATATCAGGCTTTCTGCTTCCTCCTCTCTCTCTTTCTCTCTCTGCCTGCCTCTCTGCCTACTTGTGATCTCTGTCAAATAAGCAAATAAAATCTTAAAAAAAAAAAAAAAAAAAAAAAAAAGAATATACCAGGGGCGCCTGGGTGACTCAGTCAGTAGAGCGTCTGACTTCAGCTCAGGTCATGGTCTCGAGGTCCTGGGATGAGCCCGGCATTGGGCTCCATGCTCAGAGGGGAGTCTGCTCTTCCCTCTCCTTCTCCCCCTGCACCTTCCCCCCTGCTCATGCTCTCTCTCACTCTCTCTCAAATATATAAAATCTTAAAAAAAAAAAAAAAAAAAAAGAGAGAGAAAAGAATACACCAATAAAGGTGGCTGGCTGACACAGTTGGTAGAGCTCTGGGGTGTGAGTTCTGGGTCGTGATCTCTGGGTTGTAAGTTCAAGCCCCACATTTAGAAAAACAAAATCTTATTTTTCACATTTAGAAAAATAAAATCTTTAAAAAAAAAAAAAGAATACACCAGCAGTGTAAGAATACAAATATGTCTTATTTTCTTTTCTTTAATAATCTGTAGTAGTTCCCCCTTATCGGCAGGGGATATGTTGCAAGACCCCAGTGGATGGCTGAAACATGAATAGTACCAAACCCTATATATACTGTCTTTTCTCCTATACATAATATCTAAAGTTTAATTTATAAATTAGGCACAGTAAGACATGAACAATAACAAATAATAAAATAAGCAATCATAATAATATATTGTAATAACAGTTATATGAATGTGGTCTCTTTCTCTCTTAAAATATCTTGCCATACCATACTCACCCTTGTTCTTGGGATGATGTGAGATGATAAAATGGTGAGATAACTAGGTCATTGGACTACTAATGACCTAACAATATGTTAAGAGGATCATCTGCTTCCAGACCCATGGTTCACCAGAGGTAGCAAACTGCAAAAGCAAAACCACAGATAAGAGGGAACTAATGAATTTCCCAAATTTCAACAGTAAGCAAAAATAAACCATATTTCTCTTACAAAAAGAAGCTGGTGTGAAAGCAAGGGGGGGATATGGGTAGAGCGAGAGGAGGACAACACTAGAGAGGATTGTTTTGTTTTAGACTGAAGTACACAGGCATGGCATTATATGATGAGTGGAAATGTCAGTGGAAAAGTAGAGGCTGAATGTATGGAAGACAAGAAGATAACTGACAGCATAGGCTTCCTGAGAGATAAGAAGGAATGAGGTCTGGCTCTAGTAAAAGAGTTAACTTTCAACAGAGAAGGGTACTTCTTTGACTTTATGAGAGAGAAGGAAGTAAGGAGCAGAGCTCCCTTGTTGACTTTGCATGCTCACTGCCTTCAACACTGCCTGGCCCTGAATGGAGCATGTAAGTTTATAGGTGAAGGAGAAGAAGGTTGGAGGATTTCCTATAGGTTGACTCCCATTTTCTCCAGTGAGAGAGCCAAAATCTAGTATAGTGGTTCTCAAACTTTTATTAGAATGTATTTTTTGTGGTCTATATCCTTTTCTAAGCTGTGAGCTCCCTAAGGGCAGAAGAAATCATGTATCTCCATATCTACTATATCATTCCAGTGACTGACTGATGCAATGTAGATGCTCAAGAACAGTTTGTTGAATGAATGATTGAATGATGAATGAATGCAGTATGATAGGAGACACAAAAATAGTGGTAAGGTTTCATATAGCTTATGTGAGTGTTAAAGGGAGTTGACCAGTGACAAGTAAAAGGACCTGGGCAGCCTAAAGACAAAATTGCATACCTCTGTGCTTAAGAGGATTCCAAATAGAAACTGGAGAAACTAATTATAATTACAAATGGTCTGCTCTGTTCTCTGTCCAATAACCCCTTTTCTTTGAACCTGCCCTGCACAAGTCTCTATGGGGCAAATGAAAGGATAGAGATACATGCAGCCCAGCCATCATAGAAAAGAGTGGTCCTCTAACTGCTAACATTCAGTTTTCCTTTGTTTAATTTGAACCTGTACAGACTTTTAAGCCTCTTACTAGGTAATACCTACTTTGCATAGTAAATTGGACCAAGTATGCAGAAAGTCTTTTAAGTTATTAATGACAACACAAAAGCAAGGGACTACTATTTGGGGGATATTTTACTTATTTTTATATGCCGAAAGCAAGAAGATGCCCCAAATTTTTAAATGCTTCAGGTCCTAGAATAGCTTCCTCCAGCCAGGTTTTAGGTTCTGAAGCAGTCGTTGGCCTAAATAGGAACATTCCACCAAAAGAAGAGGATTATATTTTTTTCCCCAATACACACTTTCGCTTTAAGGTTATCAGAATGGTGCTATCTATGAGAAGTGGTTTAAATGTGAGCAGAAGCTGACACGGATTAACTTTAACAGAATGCTATAGAGAAGGAGAGGGTTGGATCAGAGTGATAACTCACAGATATCATCATTTGTTATTCCTGACTTTTTTTTTTTCCAAAACAGAATTGCATTGATGAAATTGAGGCCATAATCAGTGTTAAGCTCCAGCTCATCGGAATTGTTGGTATTGGGATTGCAGGTCTCACGGTGAGAAAGTTCCAGAACTTAACTTTTTTGCTTTCTAAGAAGCCTTTGCATCTTATTTGTCTTCAAGTGTGATACGGCAGTATCTTAGGAGAGATTTCTCATAAAAGACAGATGGTTGTTGACAGGACATCTTCTAAGAACAAAGCATTTGATTATCAATACTCAGTTCTCTCAAATATGATACCAATTTTAACTTGAACCTAATTATGACCTTGAGTTTATCATTGCAATAACTTCCCACATTAAGACCAGCAAGCTTAAACTAGACAAGTGATTTCCAATTCTGGGTCTCTTCTTACTGTTAGAAATTTAAAATAGCCCACCAGGTAAATCTCTCTTACCTATGATTTGCAGAAGTAGTGTAGTGTAGGGAGTAATAGTGCAAGCTCTGGCACCCCGGTCTGGGTTCACCTCCTAGCTCCACTACTTACAAGCCCTGGGATCATGGGAAAGTTTTTTAGTTTCTCTAGTCCTCAATTACCTCATCTGTAAAATGAGGATTTTAATGTTCCAACCTCCTAAGATTGTTGTGAAGATGAAATGGGATAATACATATAAAGTATTTGTAGGCATTAACTCATCTGAAGTGTCTGGAAGATAGCACTCAATGAATGCTGGCTCTGTACACAATCTGAGCCTCCCAAACCAGAACCCCGACAGAAGGAATAACATGCAGAAGCGGGAAGCACAGTGCATCCGGGCACCTGCAGATGGCTCTGGGCCTCCAAAGCACACGAGCGTGCAAGAGCTGGTAGGGGCCCGCGGGAAGAGAGGACAGTGAGGAGGCTGTGAGAGTCTGCAAAACTGTGGTCTTTGTGTGCCCTTTTGAGGGATTGGGCTCTGTCTTTAAGGTAGAAGGAAGCCGCCGAGGGATAGAAGGACCTGTGTTGCCCTGTGGAGGTAAGCTGGAGGGAAGCAGGATTTGAGTCAGACTAGGAAAGTGGTGATTTCCACCGTCCAGGGCTGAGTAATAACAGCTGATGCTGAGGTAGTACTTACCCTCTAGTTCTGTATGTAGATGAACTCATGGCATCAGCTAAGGCGGGGGCAAAGGGAATTGCAAGGAAAATCAAGGAATTGGCAGCTTTCCAGGACACACACGCACTTTCCCTCTCTTCTGTATTTAGAGTGCAGCAGGATGGGGCAACAGGTGAAATACTATACTGAGGGCCTCCCAGCCCAAGGGACATCTCTCAGGCCCTCCTCACCTGCTCTGGGGCTAGCCTGCTCGCTATTCTGTGGCTTCCTGAGAACAATTTTGAGGCAGAAGATTTGAAAATGGGCTGCATAATGGAGGTACCAAAGAGACACCCCTAACAATTTCATCATCTCAAAGAGTGAGCATCGTAGAGACAGTCACCTGTACTCATGACAGTGGCAGGACAGTGCTAAGAAAGTTCCTTTCTGAGGGGATCCCTTTAGGGTACAACCAGGACGAAGCAAGTGTTGTATCCAACCTGACAACCACACTACCGGGAAAGGCCCTCTATTGGTCATCTTGAATCCGCACCCCCAGATCTGATCCTTTTGTAACTCCTTTCTTCTTAGGGTAAGAGTTGCAATCAGTGAGCCAGATGTCCTGAGGTGTCTCCTCTGCCACACACTGGTACTGAGTTCTGGCAGCCAGGAGCTTAGAGCCCTGCTCCAGGCTGCTTTTATTAAGCCTACTTTCTCCCTTCCATATAGCAGATAGTACATGGCTTTTTAAATTGAACATTTATAGATTCTAGTCTGATGAAGGATGGATTAAGGAGAGAATCATAGGGTTATGGTACAGATTTCTTTAAACAAACATTGACAGTAGTTTATAAACATTGCACCTGCTGATAACATTCTATGGGGTCTAGGAAATTGTTGGGGAAATGATTGAGAACAAGAAAGATCTTTTGACATCCTTCTATTCAAACTATACCAATGGCTATTGGATTTGCCAAGTATTTGGCTTTTCAAAGAATTATCCAAGAGGCAGAAGACATCAGTAATACCATAGTTCTAACACCTTAGTTTATGCTTTGGGCAAACTACTGAGTTAAATAGTGAAGCATCATTTGTACCTTAAAATGGAGCAGGAAAAATGAAAAGATGCTCTACTTTGTAATATGTGGTCACTGTTGCAAAAGTTCAGAGCTTTTCCAACAACAGGAAACTCTTTAGACCTAAGTGTAAACAACTAATAGTTCACATGTTAATATGGAAGTCTTTAGCCAGCAACCATAATTAAGTAGTATATATAAAAATGTCACTTACAGTCAGTAATTTTTGGCTTTAATTATCAGACACCCATGCAGTTTGCTTTTCTTTTTTTTTAAAATCAGTTTCTATTGTTTGAAAGTCATTAACAAGTGGTTCCTCCTGCTGCAGATCTTTGGCATGATATTCAGCATGGTGCTTTGCTGTGCAATACGAACCTCACGAGATGTGATATGAAGCTACTTCTACATGAAAATTGCAACCTAGAGCTTCCATACGGCTGTCACCGGAAGTGTCTCCTGACTCATTTTTAATATTCAAAGGACATTAGGATCTAAAATAATATGCTGTTAATTGTACATTTGCACATGTATGTATGTTTGGCTCATTACTCATTTACCCCTTGAGTGAATGCTGTGTGTGTTGACTGAGATTCATGTGTGATCTGTGAGCTTCTGGTGTATGCATTGTACATAATGAAATCTGTTTTGCTGGAAATTCCTGGTTCTTACTCTATCAGAGGAATGACCTATTTGACTCTCAGAAAAAGATCATCAAATTTTGATAAACTTTAAAAACTTGGCTATTTAGAAGAAATGATCATGGGTCATTTTCCCAGATTCTAGCCAGAGAAAGTTAGATACAGAGAATTCAGGATTTCTGGTTAACGGAAGCAATAAGCTACAGGACTTGAGAGATCATGGTGTAGGATGCACTGACTGCATCTGAGTTAGGTGTAAGGGTTTCCTGGGATTTTTTTATATACATACTCCCCAGAACACAGTAAACCACAGTTTTAGAACTAAACATATCTGTGAGACTAAATACAGCATGGAAAATCTAATTTGAATAAGTCATACTTTCCTAGTATTTAAAAACAAAAAACTCCCTCTGGAAAGAGTGGTCACACAGACAATCATGAGCCCTATAAAAGTGAGTGTTTTTAGGACTTAAAAAAAAAAAAAATCTTTTAGTAACTTTTTAAGGATATTTTTTGTTCTTATATAAATACATTTAAATATTACTTTATAACTTTCTTTTTCTGACTCCGCTCTGAACTATAGCAGCCCTCACATGAGCAAAAGGGCTTTTATCTCAAACTTTTCCACGTTTCTTCAAGTGTGCAGACAGAAAGACTAAAGCAAGAGCTCTGGCAGTTGCGAATAGTGGGAAAGAGCATTTTTACTGGCACTGTATCTCTGAAATACCTCATAACTTGAGTTTACATATTTTCCTAATTTTTTTGTATTTTTCTTATTCACCTAGAGAACTCTTCTTCATGGATTTTGACCTATAGTTTTTACCACTTAAGCTAAAACAAAATCCTTCCTAATTCAGATATTATATCAGAAGCATCCCTGGCCAAAGAAAGAAAGAAAGAAAGAAAGGCATCTACTAGTTGTGTGCACACAACAGGAACAAGCTAACTAAAATAAAACCCACAGAACAGAAATGTGTTTTTTTCTGTGTAAATCTCCTTATAAAAATAAAATTTTCATATTCTTTATGGTCTTGATGCTTCAACTGAGGTAGGTAAACCCAAATTTAGAATCTAAACTGGTATCTTTGTCAATTTTTAACAACGTAGTACATTTATTAGATCCTAGAGAGTTTTTTAAATTACATTTTAAAAGGCCATACAAAAGTGAAAGTACTGGGGATTTTGGAAACCTACTTAAGCTCATCCACCTGTGAGAACACAATCTTTGGGTATGCACTAAAGAAAAGTGTGCACCCCAAGAAACTTCTACAAAACGTTTTGCTGAAAAGACCTAACGACTACAAATAGTCTCATTTGCATAGAGAACCACACTTCTGCTGTTGCTTACTTGCTACTGCTACTAACGTTGGAGGAAGCTTTTCTGGGAAAAAAGTCAGATTGGAAGCAAGCTAAAAATTTAATTGTACATGGCTACCTTACTGTGTCTATAGCTGAAGAAAAGATTATTTTAAGAAAATCATTTCATGAAATAGATGTTTATACTCCAGTATAGGTGAGAAATATAAACTTTTAAGCGAAGAACAAACAGTCCATCTCTCTTCATGGCTTTAGTTCATCCTCTACCTGAAGACAGGCCCAAGTGCATAGGTTTCTTCCACCTCAGAATTGTCTCTAATTTAAAAAAATAAATAAATAAAAAAGTTTCATTCTATACCTGATTTAACAACCTTAAGAAGAGTACAATACTTAAAAGTGGGGGAGTAGAGATCTGTTCCATCTATGGTTAATGTGTTCCTTTTAGGAGTAATTTTTCCAAAATCTGTGCCGTGAGTAAAGCTGAAGAATTCCACCTCCGAGTGAGGGCAGATTTTTATATATCGTAAATCTATATATATCTTGAATTCCTATATATCTTGAATCTATATGTGTCTTGAATTTATAACTCTTGAATATATACATAAATAAGTTAATATATGTATGCATGAATGTGTATACAGACATACATACATGTATACATATATGGGTACATATATACATATTCATATATATAAATTCTTGGTTATAGCTATTTATCTGAACTGATTTGAGATCAGACCCAAACTTACCCTGAAGCATCTGGTACCGAGGCACTGAATTAAAATTTCTTGATGAACTATTTTAAGTTATTTTAAATTAAATTTTCTATGTACTGGAATTCTTGTTTGATTTCTCTTAAAATTCTATTGTATCTTTATACACATCTTTACACAACTTATCTAAATGTCCAACTACCAAATAATATGGCTAAAAAAAAAAAAAAGTAGTAACCCTTCTGTAGTGTGACTATGAGGAGCTAGATGTAAAAGTAACATCCTAAGGACTTTTGTGCAAGTAGTTAGATTTCGATTAACATTGTCTCATCCAGATTATACATCTTTTCCCCAGAATATCTCCTTTGTTGTCCAGGGTTCAATCGGTAAAGCCATACACTGATACAGGGACCAGTGTAATCCTACACACAGTCATCCAGGAGAGTTGCTCTCCTTTCCCTGTGTGCCCCATTAATAGGTTTACTTGAGGAGAAGAGGCTTGTGGGAAGAAGACAGTGAAGGAGATAACATATCTTCCCTTCTGAAATAACTATCAAAGATTAAAAGGAAGAGGCACCCTTGGGTGTTCAAGAACTTGCCTGGTTCACTACTGTGTTGACATCCCCTTTGACCACCAGCCCCCTGATTTCAGCAACCATATCTTACACATCCCTGTGAGAGAGCATTTGTGGGCCCTGAGGCCATCAATTAACTACATCATCTTATTTGAATTCCTCAAAATCAAATTTCTGTTAAGGTGTATTTTGAGGGGCACAAAAATTTCTACTTTCAACATGATTATTTTTTCCTATAAAATGTATCTCTAAGTTATTATGTATACGTGTTCATTGAAAGGTAAAAAGACTTAATTAATGCAAAATGTTATTAATCATTTTGTTGGTATCCTCACTGTCAACAAAAGTTAAATACATCCCAGGAAACCACTTTTCCAATGGCTGTCTCCTGAGGATATGGAAAGCATAAAGTATAGAAGTAATATGTCCTGAATGTTGCAAAGCAAAATTTATGCTGATTTCATAAAATTTTTAGTTAATGTGCCGGAAACCCATCTGAAGCTTTTGGGATTTGTTTTGTTTTGTTTTCTTGCATAATTTACTGATGATTTTACTTATATTAAATAGAAGAAACTTAAAATAACCAACTTTGAGGTAAGCAAACCTGGCAACTAATGAATATTATCTAAATTGTTATAATTATTACACTGATGAAAATTTCTGTTAATTATAAATCAAATATGCATCATCTTGCACAACTAAAGGTACTTCTGCATGATGCCAAATACCTATTTGAAAATATTAATTTATAGAATTAATGAATAGCTTTTGATGTATTTCCCAATTCTATTTTAATTCAAAGATTTGATATCGATAGCCATAGCCAGAGTCCCTATATTTTCCTCTGGACCAGCTCTGCCTTGTAAGATGCAACCTACTCTAATATTAGAATTTGTTTTACTTTGTTTGAGGACTACTATTTTATACATTTGACAAAACTCTTTAGAAGATAGTGATATGCTAAGATGAACAAGAGAAGTCTGCCTTCAAGGAGTTTAGAGTAAGGGGAAAAAACAGGCAAATATAATTCCCATGAGGTAAGTGCTATGATATTCATTAACCAAAAGTAGACCCTCTCTACCTTAGAGAGGATGGTCAGGGGAGAAAGATTTTCTGAATTTTGAGGTCTCTAAACTGAGTCCTGAAGAACCCATACAAATTATCCAAATAAAAAGTAACAGCAGTAGAGAAGAAAAGCGGATCACTTGGGGAACAACATCAAGAAGACCCTGAAAGAGATAGCATGGAAGAATTCCAAGAGAGCATGTCAAGAACTGGGAAGATGAAGGGTCCCATTAAACTGATCCAAGGAGTCTTATCTTTGTACAACTATCACGGCAAAAATTTCAAACAATGAGTTACAAAATCAAATTTGCACCTTTCAAAAATCACTTACTATGAACAATGGTTGGAGGGCAAAGGCCAGAGGATTTCATGAGGATTTCTAACTTACATACTGGGATTCCTACCAAGAAGTAGATAGATAGGATGCCTGGGTGGCTCAGTGGGTTAAGCCTCTGCCTTCGGCTCAGGTCATGATCCCAGGGTCCTGGGATCGAGTACCGCATCAGGCTCCTTGCTCAGCAGGGAGCCTGTTTCTCTCTCCACGTCTGCCTGCCTCTCTGCCTGCTTGTGTGCTCTTTCTCTCTCTCTTTCTAACAAATAAATAAAATCTTAAAAAAAAAAAAAAAGATAGATATAGGGGCAATGTAGAGAAAGAGGAACCTGGAATCATTCCAGGTTTCCTGACAGCTAAGGGATGGTGGTGCCCCGGAGAAAAAGCAAACTACAGTTGGAAGGAAGTTGAAGCCAGTTGGAGAGGACTATAGGACATCCAAGAGGATACATAATCAGGCACTAGATACACACACTGAAGCTCAGGAAAGGAGTCTGAGCTAGAATTCTAGTCTAGGAATCTGCAACATAAAAGTAGTAGTGCCCATATTTGAACAATATGGGTAGCCTTTCATGTTGAAGACCTCAGTGAGAAAGTTTCAAAAACTAGAATCCTCTACTCCAGTAAAGTTTAAATCCCCCAAAAGTTCTTTACTCCCCATCCATTCCTCCATCTCAGGCTGGAGGGTCTCCATCAGCTACCTGCATTCTTTCAATAGGTGCCATCTAAACCATCTTTTATTGAAATGGGTAGTTTCTCATTTGTTCTACATTTAACAGTGTCCAAGGGGTCAATAGGATAGATTATATAGATATATACATGATAATGTAAGATTATCACAGCCCTAGCCCTTCTTTCACAAAATGTGCAAACTTCACTCTTACAGCACAAAGCAAAATTACATTTCCAGAAAAAGTACAGTTCAGAACTACATTACAGTTGACTGCTAGACCATAGCATGGATTTCTACTCATCACAGAGAAGGGTAGCAAGAAAAGGCTTGAAAAGAAAAAATGTTGACGTCGGCCTCATTAGGACTGATTACAAATGCCATAGATGTATTATGTTTTGAATCCAGATATATGACCTCCACTGGGCCCTCTAGGGTAGCACAGAGTTCAGCGAAGATCAGAACCCATATATTGGACTATTAGTAAGTCATTGTTAACCTTACTAGAAACAGTTTCAAAGGAAGATAGGAGTGGAAGTCATATCATAGTGGGTTGAGAAGAGAATGAGAAGTGAGGAAATAAAATGGTCAGTATAGGAAGCTTGCTGTAGTCTGAAGTTTTTTCTCCCTAAAATTCATGTGTTGAAATCCAAATGCCCAATATAATGGTATTAGGAGGTGAGATCTTTTGGAGGTTACTAGGTCATGAGAGTGGGGGCTCCACTCTCATGGGATTAATGTTCTTATAAAAGACCCCACAGAGATCTCTTGGCCATAGCTGAGAAGGACCAGTTATGAACTAGAAAAAAATCTCTCACTCGAATAAGACCATGGTGAGCACCATGACCTTGAACTTCCCAGCCTCCAAAATTGGTTTCTGTCCTCTATAAGCTACCCAGTCTGTGGTATTTTGTTATAACAGCCCAAACAGATTAAGATGGAATTTTTACACACACACACACACACACACACACACACACACACACACACACAGAGGAATAAGAATTCAAAGAGAGAAGAGCAAATAGAAAGTTGTGCAGGCCCACAAGAAGATCCTAAGTCTTCTAAGATCCTAAGATTATTTAGTTGTTTTTGCTTTTTCTTTTTTATTCAGGAAGAGTTTGAAGAATGATTCTTGCTGAGGAGATCTTGCTGAGGAGAAAAAGTCAATAAATAGGAAGCAAGAGAAGAGAAAAGAGAAAACAGCAAAGTCCTGGAGGAAATGCAGAATGGGATCTCTTGAAACTAATGGGAAATATGCCAAAATGCGGGATGGGATCTTTTGAAACTAATAGGAAATATGCCAAATCAGTCAGTACTCTTCAGTTGCTAGTGTCAGAAACCCAACTCCCACTAGCTTAAGCAGTTCTGATTAAAAGTTACAATTTCATTTAGAATTGAAGCCAGCTTCTGATTAGACTCAAATGATATCATTAGGTCTCTCTCCTTCACTCTGTCCTCTGTGTTGGCTTTATTCCCAGGCTGGCTGTTTCCAGGAGATGCCAAAGATGGCCAGTAGTGGCTCTAGGCTCATAGCTTACAAATCCCAACAGGGTTTTGTCCTCTTTGCCCAACAGTTACAATAAAAGTCCTGAGACTGACTCCGACTAGAAGAGATCAGTTCACATGCTCATCCCTCAATCAGTCAGGGTCGGTTGAGCCTAAATATCATGTCTACCTCCATCATCTGAATTGAAAATGTTGGTTGGGGTGGTACAGGGTGAGGGGCACTTAGAGAAAGGACACACTATACTTGTCGTCCCAATGAGAGTCAACCCCTACTCAATCATCAACATCCTACCTTTCCAGGAGGAGCAGCCCCCACCCCCAGACCCAGATGCTGAAGAAGCAAACATGAAACTGCCCACGCCCAGCAGGTACTCCATGCCCTGTGGCTGTGCTGCACCCTACAACCTGCCACTCCACCTGCTGGCCTACTCCACCCCTGATGTCATCTCTGGGTCCCTGAATGAGGAATTGCACTCCCAGGAGACAATGACCTTAAGTATCATAACTCGCACCCTGGGAATTTCATCTGTCAGGAAAGACACCTCCAGAAAGACTTTTGACCTCGCAGGACAGGCCCATAATTATCAGGAATTGCTAACCACCTTTGTGCTGCCAAACTTCAGGTAACAGACTCTTGGATTCACATGATGCTTCTGAAGAAAGGACCACAGCCTGACTGCACACCATCTGGTGACCTGAAAGTAAATATTTCCTGGAATTGAAGTAGATACATCTGATGAGACAGCTTTTCCAAGATGTCTGGACAGGCCTATATACCTTTTTCTTACACTGTTTCTTTTCTCTGCTTCTTCTGTGGAAAGACTCCTTTTCTGCATTTCCCAAGCCCTTGCAAAAGAGAAGAACCCGGTCTATTGATTATCGCCTTTCAGAAATCACTTCATTATTCACTTCAAATTCACACTAATTCTCACTTGCTTTTTCTGAAGGGTTAGAATTTTCAGAGTTCACAAAAATTTTCTTTTATCTAAACTATTAACTGACTTTGGATTTTTATCCAGACTTATGGTTTATGAATTTGCAACCTTATGGGTTGTGTTATCAATAACACATTTGGTTTCAAACAGTTCTTTTGAGATAGTGTTTTAAAACATCTTTGAAGTTCTGCTATTTTTCAAAAAGTTCATCAACTACTGCTTCATGCTTGTATCTGCACTCTGTCTTCCCAAATGCACTCAGTTAATTCTTCCACGGCGCTTCTGCAGTACTCACTAGTCTGCTTTCATGGTCGCTTTAAGCAGAGACTTCTAGGAGGCATGCATGACTCCAGGTTTGCCTTCACAGGGAGAACAATTCTCCCCATAACTGGAATAAATGCCAATAAATATTTCAGTTGGTTATTTTCAGATCTAGAGTCCTGGTTTAAAACCATCATGCAATTTGGAATTGTTATTTCTTTTGCATATAATTATGTTAAGTTTTGTATTTTCTTTACCATCAAACTTATTTTAAAAACCACTTATCCAATAAAGTGATGTTACCTTCTGGGTTACTTCCAACACTTAAAACCTTGAAAAAAATAGGCTTTTTTTTTTTTTTTTTAAAGATTTGCTTACTTGAGAGAGAGAGAGAGAGCATGGGGTGGGGGAGAGAATCTCAAGCAGACTGCCCACTGAGCTCAGAGCTTGGCACAGGGCTCAATCTCACGACCCTGAGATCATGAACTGACCCAAAATCAAGAGTCAGGATACCTAACCAACTGAGCCACACAGGTGCCCTGAAAAGATAGACTTTAGATGAGAAGTACCTGAGAGTTTCTCCCTACTAACCTTCCTTGCTGCTCAGATGTGACCAGAAGTGGTTTCTAACTGTTGTGCACATTCCCTCTGACATAGGACATGACAACCAGGAAAAGTCCTTCCTGGTACCAAGGGACAAAACCATACAATAGAAAGAACTTGACTTTTGATCAGTGATGCTTTCAAAGAAAGGTCTTGATCAAAATGTGAAAATTAATAAAAGGAAATTTTGTTCAGAGGGGGAGCTCTCATGCCCCAACATGGTTTGTCAATTTCAGGTTCCATGAAAGTCATATGTGATTAGTGCCAGTTAGGTTTGAACATCAGACATTTTACTCATTAGTCAAAGATCTATGTTTGATACACAGTTTTTAGAGGGGATGTTATAATCCTGCAGCTTTAAGTGTTCATGTTATCAAGTGATATGAGAACTCAAACTTCCAGATTAATATTTAAAGACTACGCAGATGTCAACCTCAAATATTAAAGTAAGCATAATGTGGACCCCTGACTTGGTATATAAATGTACAACTATTCCCTCCCCATTGGCAGAACATGAGCTTGGCACTAATCCATTGACACTACCATCTGTACACACAGAGAGAGAGAGAGAGAGAGAGAGAGAGAGAAAGAGAGAGCTACACACACTATGTACTGAATGCATGTAGACATTTACAAGATGCCCCTCTGAATGCAGCCAGTGACTGTGGGATACAGCAAAGCCAACCATTCCAGCTGATAATTGATTTTTACCCCAATGGTAGCAGTTTAGACAGAGAGAAATGGGCAAATATAGGATAAATCATCTTTTTGAGGTCAAGTCTGCAGGGCACTAGGTCTGTCTCACTTCACGCATCTATTGAAACCATGAAAGAGTACCTAAGGAAGGAAGAAAAAAAATAACCACTTACCAAGTGCATTTGCTGGAAAATAGTGTTTCAATATTGACGAAGGTTTAAATTGGAATTTAGGATGATTCTATGCTATTTAATCCCTTAGCACTCTCCCCGATCCCTAAAATCTTTCATAACCATACTAATTTTTCAGGACATCAAAAGCCAAAGCAGCACAAGTTGCTTTTGGTATAAATACTGAGAAGTGTCTCCTATTACTTGAAAAAATACAAAGGATTAGACTTCCACATGTAAAATGATCATGGCCTCTTTTCTAGGCTTTTGGGGTATAACTTTCATAAGTCAGTTGGCCCATCAGAGTAATTAAATTAAAGAGAACAGTTTTTAGAATAGAATATACTGTCTGCTGAGTTTTGGTTAAGATCTATCCTGTGCATTTGAATAACTAGAATCAAGTGCTATGTTGCAGATTTCACATATTTTTTACCTTCCATGTCCTCTCCAGTCCCGCTTCTAGCTTGTGGATGCAAATGTCTCTGAAACACTGATGCTCTGTGTTGCTTCAGTTTCTGATCACATTACACTTATAACTCTGCAGCATCCCTACATCCATTTTCTATGTCAAGACAAACCTCATGTCATGGTCTTCTGTTAAAGAAAGCCAGCTCAAGGCTGCTTTTCGTTAGTATTTCATATCCCTCTTTGCCATTTTACCTGCACTGTGTCCTTTCATGTGGAAACTATCCCTCATATGAGTTCATAAGGCTCTTTCACTCACCTTTTCTTCTAAAGCCCATAGGCTCTCTGATGCATGTGTGGGTATGGGTTTGGGTGAAAGAGTACTCAAAATGTACACAATGTGTTGTGAAATATATTCACATTTTATTAATTTTATTCCAGGTGAACACATTTAACTGAATTGCAAGTTACATCACTATAGAAGTTAGATAGAAAATCCCACCACATAGGACTTCTGAGGTTTGGTACAATAGTTTGTCTTGATGGCCTCATGTATACACTCACTGGAGTCAGTATTACACTTGCCACACTTACAGCTTACAGCTACGGGGTAGGAGAAATAGGGAGTGACATGGCGTGGGCATCCTGGTATTTCTACAGTCTTGTACATGAAGTCTCTATATGTACAAACATCCTGGGACAGAGCATATTTGGGAAGAAAGAGCTTGCCATTGATATCCTGAGGAAAGAACAGAGCAGAAAATGGAGTATAATGTTAATTCACTTATATTCCTTTGACACAAATAAGACTGGGGGAGGATTCCTTAGTCCCATTCCCCAGTACCAATTCAATATATTCACACTGAATCCTTTATCACACACACACACACACACACACACACCTTCCTTTTATCCTGATCATGAGAACAATATAAGGTTTAAATAAATTCTGGGAGTAAAATCTGTACCAATTGTGTTAAGTAGATCCATATAATATTATAACCTGGGGGCTCTACCTCTAAGGAGCCAATAACCATTAGATTTAGGAAATAACGTTGTTATTTATCTCATTTCCTTTCTGGATAGAAATGGACTGAGTCTAGGTTTATCTAATTTACAGCCAAAAGAAGTGAGATGAACTACATACCCGTGTCATACAATATCCAGCACAGATGGTAGTGTTGATGGTTAGGCAATAAGCGCACTCGTTCCTTTCGACATGCATTGTATACTCAGTTGGAAAACAAAAAGACATTACTTGCCCACATGCAAGGCCAAAAAGCATGGACATCAGGTAGATAGCAGTCATGCTAAATCAAAGAAAAAATTAAAGAATCTATTACATATATCCTTTAGGACATACAGAAGGGACTTTTTTTCATTTCATTTTATTTTATTTTATTTTTTCAGTGTTCCCGCATTCATTGTTTATGCAGCACACCCAGTGCTCCATGCAATATATGCCCTCCTTAATACCCACACTGAGCGAAAAATGTGTGTGTGTGTGTGTGTGTGTGTAAATATTTGTAGCTATTGAATGCTTACTTCGTTCTATGCCCTATGTTGGGTGCTTTTGCATAGTTAATACTCTTAGTAACCTTTCTTTATGCATTTAGATGTGACTATGAGCCACATACCTTATAACGTAGGAACTCACACAGTGAAGGTCCTACTTGCAAGTGCCACTTAGCAACACTGGGCAGTGGAAAGGAAAGCCTGAAACATCACAACAGAACAGTGGCAGAGACACATAATGTCAACTAAGTGTAAAACAATTTACTCAGTGGAAAAAATCCAAATACCTGCCTCTAATTATAAGAAGTCCGCTAAAGGGGCACCTGGGTGGCTCAGTGGGTTAAAGCCTCTGCCATCAGCTCAGGTCATGATCCCAGAGTCCTGGGATCGAGCCCCGCATCGGGCTCTCTGCTCAGCAGGGAGCCTGCTTCCTCCTCTCTCTCTGACTGCCTCTCTGCCTACTTGTGCTGTCTGTCAAATAAATGAATAAAATCTTAAAAAAAAAAAAAAAAGAAGTCCGCTAAAAGTGAGACCTCAGTAGGGTCTTTCTCAGAACTGTAGTTTTCTTTTTTTTTTTTTTAAAGATTTTATTTATTTATTTGACAGAGAGAGATCACAAGTAGATGGAGAGGCAGGCAGAGAGAGAGAGAGAGAGAGGAGGAAGCAGGCTCCCCACTGAGCAGAGAGCCCGATGCGGGACTCGATTCCAGGACCCTGAGATCATGACCTGAGCCGAAGGCAGTGGCTTAACCCACTGAGCCACCCAGGCGCCCAGAACTGTAGTTTTCTAAAAACTTTACTTCCTTAACTTAAAAGGCCAACAAACTGGTTATAATCAGAAAGTCTAAAGAAACCAAGAAAAAGTATAATCCAACTTCATTACCATCTCAACACAAATCATCTTGCATATAATTCTATCCAATGTCTATAAAGGAAGACAAAACAAAGCTGGAGAACATTCAGAATAGGTCAACTAAAATCACCACTGGTGATTTAGATAAAGGGCTAACCCAGAAATCTAGAAACTCCCCTTTTTACAACCCTGAGGATATTCTTTGATGGATGAAAGAAGTGGAGTTGGACAAATAAAAATTATTTTACTAAGAAAATGTATGGAATGTATTATCTTAAAAAAAACTATAGAAGCAAAAAATATAGGTTGACACAGAGAAATACTATCAAGGACATACCCACTGTGGGTTAGCCAGGAAAAGTAGAGTAAGTTTTGGCTGCATGGACGACAACAGAGGGTCCATTGTGAATCAGACAGAGGAGAATATGTATCTCAATAGAACCTGTGTAATGAATAGTTTGTTCAATATCAATTGATTATTATAATGAGCTGGGTAATATTATTATAACTAATGGTAGATAAATTAGATAAATATATCCTGAGCATTTGAACCAGGCAAAGAGAAATATAAAATGGATAAGCTATGGTCCTTCACATCAAGGGCTGACAATCTAAGCAGAGGAGGTAAGTATGAGCACTAATAAGAAAAATATTGTTCTAAGTGCTCTGAAAGAATAAAATAATGACTCTGAGACACAAAATTATCAAAAATTTCATCTGTATAAACAAGGAAGTGAAGTAATACATTAAAAAGTTTTCCTGGTTAACTCCTTTAGATAAAATGTTGCATATTGAAGTATTCTTCAGAATTTTTTGTATTTCAATTAAAGAGAAAAATGTAAGAATCCCTTTGCTCATGGAGTCTGGCTTTCTCAAGTGCTTCACAAATGTGAGGTCCCTCTATGGTACAGAATTGATTTCATTATTTTAGAGCCATAGACCTAGAGGATCCTCTAAAAATGACAGAAAATACTCAGCCATCATGATCATATGGTTCTTGCCTCTCTAGCCAGCCAACTACCGGGTTTTTGCACAAAAATAATTAGCTCTGTAATTCTACATAAGGTAGATGTGTGGTGATCTAGTGTAGAGTCCTCGAGTTAAGGAATAGAATTCTATTTCAAGATCTCTCATGAAGCTATTAGAAATTGACTAAAAAAAAATTTAATCTGTCTGGGCCTTATTTTCTCATCTGGAAAACACAGAGAGACAAGTAAACCCAACCCTATTTTTTTTATTGTGTTATGTTAGCCACCATAGAGTAGTACATAATTAGTTTTGATGCAGTGTTCAATCATTCATTATTTGCGTATAACACCCAGTGCTCATTACAATGTGCCCTCCTTAATATCCATCACTGGGCTCGCCCCTTCCCCCCGACACCCCTTCCTTCTGAAACCCTCAGATTGTTTCCTGGAGTCCATAGTCTCTCTCTCGTGGTTCATCTCCCCCTCTGATTCCCCTCCCTTCAGGTTTCTCTTCCTATTTTTAATTATAGGATAAAACACCATTTTAGAACTTTTACCCATTGTTGTCATATTCATTATGGATACTACATTTTTTCAAAGTTCCTCTTTGTAAATGTAAATCTCTAAACTTGCAAAAGGAAAAACTAGAAGTGCTGAATTACTAGCAATGTTGGCTGTATAATTTTGTGGATACAAAAAAAGTAAGAATTATTCTTTCCCCTTTATTGCAAATAATAAAACTTTACCTACAGAATCTTTCTGAGCCTCAATTTCCTCATCTATAAAAGGAGGGCTTAGAACCAGAAGATGATTAAGAGGGTCTTTTCAGACAAACAGACTGTGATTCTATGTGATAAATTAGTATTAGGTCCCTATTCTATAAGAGTCAGTCATCTGTCTTACTTGTGGAGCATAAGGAATAACATGGAAGGCATTAGGAGAAGGAAAGGAAAAGTCAATCGGGGGAAATCGGAGGGGGAGACAAAGCATGACAGTCTGTGGACTCTGAGAAACAAATTGAGGGTTTTGGAAGGAAGGGGGAGAGGGGATAGGGGAGGCTGGTGGTGGGTGTTAAGGAGGGCATGTATTGCATGGAGCACTGGGTGTGGTGCATAAACAATGAATCTTGGAACACTGAAAAAATTAAATTTAAAAAAAAAGACTCAGTGATCTAGAATTCTGCTTCTAGATTTCATTATAATTATGTGTAACTGAGCAACTTAATATCTTTTGCCTTCATTTTTGCATATGTTCCTTCCTAAAATCATTAAAAGAATAAAACAATATATGTGAAGTACTTGGAATGGTATGGAAGAAAGCCTAGTAATAACACTATATAAATCAGTATTAGTTAATACTTCCCTATATTATCTGCCATAATTTCTCCTTTATTGTCACCTGGACTCCAATCTCTGCAACTTAATTGCCTCTTTTAAAATCATGATAGATGATTTATTTAGAACTTAAATACAGAAGACCCTAATATGATATGATTTCAGGCCCTGAATAATGAGAGATTCCTTTTTCAGTGGCATGACCATCTGTCTACACTTTCAACATTTTTCTTTATTATATGTTCTTTCCTTTGCCACTTACACTGCCTTAACCTCCTTTCCTCCTTTTTTTTTGCTCTTACTACCTTCATTCTTAATAAACACATTGCTCTCTATTCTTCTAATTTTCTTTGCCCATCTTTTCTCACCAAATTCCTTATTATGCTATGAAAAGAATCAATTGTCCACCCTATGAGCAATCCAGGAGCTTCTAAACTAAAACAATATATTTTTCTGGAAAACAAAATGTACTATAAGGCAAGGAACGTACATTAGACACTATCCAAAGTGAATTTACTATAAGTTCTCACAGAAGTATATAATCATCAAAGATAGCCATTAGTAATTGACATATTTTAATATACAGATAATTTAATTGATAAAAATGTTGAAATCAAAATATAAATAGAAAGAGAAAGCCAGGTACATCAATTAGCCTTCATTAGGGAATTGACCAGTTGTTCCTCTTATTTTAAGTCAATGAAATTTTTCTTTTCCTGATATAGCTCATTTACCTTTACTCACCACTGAACAATTTTGGAGAAATAACTCGAGTTCTTAGATTCTATAGAAGCAAATTACCACTTATCAGTTGCCATTTTTGAATATCAACTAAAATGGTGAAAATGAAAAAAATAATTAGAATAAGAACGTTTCATTTCACAAAGCCTTCTCAGTGTAGACACCTACCTTACTTTGCATTGGGGAGCTGATCATATAATGACCCAGACTACAAGCTCTTGGTTCATTTTATATCCTTCAGGATAAATCCTCTCTGATCTCGTTTATATAATTGAGTTTGAATTACTGCTTTCTTATCTGAAAAAACATCGATTGAAAATTCATACTGAACCCCAAATAAAATGTGTTTAAACAAACAATTTCACAACATACTCCTCTGGAAACTCTGACATTATTACAGCATGAATTTTCCTCTCTCCTATTTCAAAATAAAATTACCCTTTTAAATACATCCTTTATAAATATTAACAAAGGATATACACAGAAGGAGAAAAAAAAAACAACATCATCTAGTAAGTCTTGGGAATAAAGAACTTATTTTAGGCTTGAATGTCCCAAATTTTGCCTAAATGCTCATTTACAGATATATAAAATTATTGCTTACCTATAATACAAAGGCAATTTTCAATGGAAACCCGGGCAAATAAAATATGTGTTGCTAATTAAAACAATAAAGAAATCATTAATATTTTATTGTTCTCAAACAATATTTTATTTTATTGTTTTATCTTTGGATTTTAAAAAATAATAAATACAATTTATATGTGTGAAAGAACAGTCATTTAAGTAAATGACCAAATCTGACAAGATGTCAAACTGATCTGAAATCAAATCCTGGCTCTGCCATCTACTCTGACATTAGCATATTTGAACTTTATTTCAGTTTTGTCACCTATTTAAAGGTAGTATCAGCGTCTATGTAAAACACTTAACACAGCATCTGCATATAATAAGTACTTAATAAGTGATAGCTAATTTAATAATTCAACACTTATTTGTTTAGTAACTATTTAGTCAGAAAGCCTAGTATGTAACAGACCGTCATTATATATGCTTAATATGTAAATTGCTGAGGGAGTACATGAATAAATAATTACTGAATTTTTTAATAATTTTTTTTTTTTTGACAGACAAAGATCACAAGTAGGCAGAGAAGCAGGCAGAGAGGCAGGCAGAGAGAGAGGAGGAAGCAGGCTCCCTGCTGAGCAGAGAGCCTGATGTGGGGCTTGATCCCAGGACCCTGAGATCATGACCCGAGCCAAAGGCAGAGGCCTTAACCCACTGAGCCACCCAGGTGCCCCAATAATTACTGAATTTTTTAAAACAACATACACTTTTCTCCATTTCCACGGCTATAACTCAGTTTTACTTCTTTCAATCCATTTTCCTCTCTATGCAATGTAATATGACAAAAGTTCAATAAGAATTTTCCACTGCCCTCAGAAAAAAGTCCAAACTCCTTAGTATCATTTACAAATCCCTTGGAATACATCTTACCTCTCTGATTTTATCTATTACCCTTCCCCCTATCATCGCCATCCTCCCTCCACTTTTTAGGTTCTTCAGCCAAACAAGATGGAATTCCTCAAATTTGCCACTTTCTTTCTTGCCTCCAAGCCCTTTCATATGCCATTCTCTGTCTAAAACATCTGCCTGATGCCCCACCCCATGCCTCATCTCACCTAATTCCTACTCATCCTTCATTAGTTAACTGAGAAAGCAGACCTTCTGGAAAGTCCTCTCTTGATTCCCCAAGGCCTTCCTCATGGTTAGTGGTATTAAAAGAATTAGAGAAAATAATAGAACCTCTGCCACATGGAAGATACTCAATAAATCATAAGTATTATTCTTGATTATTGACAACCCCATTGATTTTGATTTATCCTAGTCTTTATCAAAGTTAATGAAAAAAATGAAAGATGGTTAGATGAGTCTCCCTGGAGGTGACATGGAGAGATCAAGGCAGAATCTGGTATATGTACCAGGAATACTCATTCCAGAGGTCTCCAAATCTCAGAAATATAAGTTACCTTATAGCAAGAGAAAAACTCTGAAAATAGGAAAAGTGGAAATAAAGATACCAAACTTAACCTGCTTCATGTTATTCCAAGCATGTTAAGACAGGAGTATACAGGAAAAAAATGAGGGTTGCTGGAGGGGAGGGAGGTGGAAGGGATGGGGTGGCTGGGTGATGGACACTGGGGAGAGTATGTGCTATGGTGAGTGCTGTAAATTGTGTAAGACTGATGAATCACAGACCTGTACCCCTGAAACAAATAATACACTATATGTTAATTTTAAAAAAAGAGTACAATAACTGGGAACATTAGATGTTTGTTTCTAGTAGAAGTAGTACCTCTGTTGTACAAATTATTGATTCAGGAACTCAGTTACTAGCACATTTACATACATACCCCTGAGAAATATATATACATATAACAGAACTGATATAAACTTGGCCTATTACTTTTAAAAACTATTAATACATATCATATATTTAGATAATTATTTTCTTTTAAAGGGAATATCATGTATAGGATCTCATACTCTTAAAACAATCCAGGCAGACTGAACTTTCACTTCTGGCCCAGATTTACTATCTCATCTAAGATAACTGTAAGCAGGACAAAATATATGAAACAATGCTTTACATACAGTGGACATTAGGCAGCAACAACAACAAAAGTGCTTCCAGAGAGACAGGAAACAAACAAGAGAACTACAGCTTACTGCCTGAAGAAAGTTTCTGGCAGGTGGTACAGGGAGATGTACTATGCATGGCTGAGGACAGAACTATCCCTAAATTGAGGAGATGGACTTGGGAGTCCATGGAATCCAAGGTCTTAAGAGTTCACAGAGAGGAATATTGAAGAGGAGAGAACTACACACAGAATTCTGGAGATCTGCAGAGGATCTCTTCAGTATTCAGCTGAAAATGAAAAACTCATGCATGTGAGAAAATCAGATGAGGCTAGGAAAAGAAATATCTAAAAGGATTAAAGAGAACAGTCCTGAGATTCACACAGGGATAGGCACAATGCTTGTATCTACCAACAACAGTGAAAAATCTCCTAATTCATGGGAAATCAGGTAGTATCCTCAGAAGGGTTTCGCATCAATTAGGGGAAAATTAGCCCTAAACTAAATGCTGCCCAAAAATGCTTAAAAACAAGAACTAAAAGGATCAACTGTTTGCAGGTAATAACCATCAGTGAACAAAGCTGAAGAATATTTATAGGAATGCAACAATATTTGGAACCAAAGAAGGTATAATCTCCAATATGTGGCATTTATTTAAAAAGTTGGTAGTCAGGCAAAGTAGCAAGAAAACACAATTCATAATGAAAAGGAAATTAATTAATTGAAATTGACCCAGAAATGGTACAGATAACAGAATTAGTAGATCAAAAGAAACAAAAACAAACAAACAAACAAAAATCAAAACATGACTCTACTAAAGGAATACAAAATTTTCTAGTAACTAATCCCAAAGAAATAGAAATTGGGGAGTTACCTGAAAAACAATCCAAAATAATTATTTTAAGGAGACTCAGGAAGATTCAAGGGAATGTAGGCAATTCAATGAACTCATGAAAAAGCAAGAAGTTTAACAAAGACACAGAAATAATAGAAAATAACAAAACAAGGGTTCTGGAATTGAAGAATCTGTAAGTCATATTGAACTTTAGTATGTAAGTTAGAAGAGAACTGCTGAAAAAAATTTTGTTAACGGATACACAATATATAAATTGGGGCACCAAAACATAAAATGAGGGAAGTCAGTAAATACGCAGAACTTTTTATGCAAACGAAGTAAAGCTGTCAGCTTAAAAAGACAATTACAAATATTGGATATTTTATATAAGTGTCACGGTAATCACAAAACCAGTAATAGATATACAAATAATAAAAAGAAAAGAACCAAAGCATACCACTATAAAAAATCACCAATTCACAAACAAAGATGACAAGAGAAGAAAAGGGGGACAGAAAAAGAACTAAATGAGAAAACAATTAACAAAGTGGAGATAGTAAGTGCTTATCTATCAATAATCACTGTAAATCTAAATGGTTTAAATTCTCCAATTAAAAGACATAGAGTAGCTGAATGGAAAAAAAAAAAAAAAAGAAGAAAAAGACCAATGATATGCTGCCTATAAGAGACTCACTTAAGCTTTGAGGACCTTCATAGGCTAAAAATGAAGGGATGGAAAAAGACAGTCCATGCAAATGAAAACCAAAAGAGAACAGGAGTAGCTATACTTGTGTCAGAAAAAGTAAACTTTAAGTCAAAACTATAACAAGAAACAAAGAAGGTCATTATGTGATGATAAAGGGGTCAATCAAAAGTATATAACAATTGTAAATATACATGCATCCAGCATCAGAGTACCTAAATACATTAAACAACAAAGAACAGATCTGAAGGCAAAAATAAATAATAATACTTGAAGGCATCAAAATCCTTGAGGAGAACACAGGCAGCAACCTCTTCAGCCTTAGCCACAGCAACTTCTTCCTAGAAACATCGCCATAAGCAAGGGAAGCAAGGGCAAAAATGAACTATTGGGATTTCCTCAAGATCAAAAGCTTTTGAACAGCAAAGGAAACAGTCAACAAAACCAAAAGACAGCTGACAGAATGGGAGAAGATATTTACAAATGACATACCAGATAAAGGGCTAGTATCCAAAATCTATAACAAACTTATCAAACTCAACACCCAAAGAACAAATAATCCAATCAAGAAATAGGGAGAAGACATGAACAGACATTTCTGCAAAGAAGACAGCCAAATGGCCAACAGACACATGAAAAAGTGCTCCACATCACTAGTCATCAGGGAAATACAAATCAAAACCACAATGAGACACCACCTCACACCAGTTAGAATAGTTAAAATTAACAAGTCAGGAAACAACAGATGCTGGTGAAGATGCAGAGAAAGGGGAACCCTCCTACACTATTGGTAGGAACGCAAGCTGGTGCAGCCATTCTGGAAAACAGTATGGAGGTTCCTCAAAAAGTTGAAAATGGAGCTACCCTATGACCCAGCAATTGCACTACTGGGTATTTACCCCAAAGATACAAATGTAGTGATCTGAAAGGGCATGGGCACCTCAACATTTATAGCAGCAATGTCCACAATAGTCGAACTATGAAAAAAAGCCTAGATGTCCATCAGCAGATGAATGGATAAAGAAGATGTGGTGTATATGTATATATATACATACATATATATACACACACATATATACATACAATGGAATATTATGCAGCCATCAAAAAATGAAATCTTGCCATTTGCAACAACATGGATGGAACCAGAGGGTATTATGCTAAGCAAAATAAGTCAGTCAGAGAAAGATTATCATATGATCTCACTGATATGAGGAATTTGAGAAACAAGACAGAGGATCATAGGGAAAGGGAGGGAAAAATGAAAAAAGGCAAAACCATAAGAGATTCTTAATCTCAGGAAACAAACTGAGTATTGCTGGAGTAAAGGTGGGGTGGGAGGGGTGCAGTGGCAGAGTGATGGACATAGGGAAGGGTATGTGCTATGGTGAGTGCTGTGAATTGTGTATGACTGAGGAATCACAGACCTGTATCCCTGAAACAAAGAATACATTATATGTTAATAAACAAAACAAAATGAAACAAATAGCAATACAGTGATAAAAGGAAACTTAAATACCCCACTTTCAAAAATGGATAGATCATCCAGACAGAAAATCAATACAGAAATAATGGACTTGAACTATAAGCTGGACAAAACAGACCTAACGGATGGATGGATAGATAGATATATCTATATATATCTATCTATATAGATAGATAGATAGATAGATAGATATAACATTCCATTCAACAGCAGGAGAATACACATTCTTCTCAACCACGTGCAGAACATTCTCCAGGACAGAACATATGTTATATCACAAAACAAGGGTTAGCTAATTTAAGAAGACTGAAATCATAACAAACATCTTTTCTGCCCACTAGAAATCAATAATAGGAGAAAAACTGGAAAATTCACAAACAAGTGGAAATGAAACCATACACTCCTGAACTGCCAATTGGTCAAATAAGTGAAAAAAATCTTTAAACAAATGAAAATGAAAACACAACATATCAAAACTTACTGGATACAGAACACAATCCAGAATGGTCAACATGGTGGTCACTGTAAGATGCCTCGGTAGAGTCTTGATACATCATCAAAAGCATAGTCTTTCCAAGATGGCTTATCGGACACCTCTTTCTCCTTGTTCTGTATACGTTCAGGGGCCCAGCAGACATTTTGCTGCTGCTACAAAGCCTGCAAGGAAAACAAAAAAATGTGTGAAAGACAAAGTATCAGATGAGAAAAAAGATGAGATTGAAAAATAAAGTCATACTCCTTTATGGAAGGTAAACCTGAAGATGATGTCTACTTAAAGCGCTTATATCCAAGACAGATATATGAGGTGGAGAAAGCTATTCAGTTACTTAAGAAATTTCAAATTCCAGACTTTACTAATCCAAAGCAAGGGGGTTTATCTTGATTTGACACTGGATATGGCACTGGCGAAGAAGAAAAAAGTGGAGCCATTTGCCAGTGTTCTTCATTTGCCATACCCATTCCTTTCAGAAATCAATAATGTTCTGTATTTACAGGGAATGCATCAGAGATTAAAATAGCAGAAGAACATGGAGCTGCATTTGCAGGAGGAATTAATCTGATTCAGAAGATTTTGGATGATGAAATTCAATCAGACTTTTGTGTAGCTGTTCCAGAAATAATGCCCAAGATTAATCCATTAAAGGAAAAGCTGAAAAAAAGATTTCCAAAATTAACTTGAAATTCCATTGGCTATGACATCCCCAAAATGCTTGAATTATTTAAAACAGGACATGAAATTAAGGTAGATGAAGAAAGGGAGAACTTTCTCAAGACCAAAATAGTAACACTGGATATGCCAAGTGACTAGATAGCTGCAAATCTGCAAGCAGTTATCAGTGAAGTTTGTAAGCACAGACCAATTTGGGACCTTTCACGGTACAAGCTTTCCTTTGTAGTTCAACAAGTGAAAGTTTGTTACTAAAGATCAAGCCATTGTTGCCTAAAGAAATAGAAACCAAAGAAAGTAACAGAGAAGATGCCAAAAATATTATATTATGAAATTATTTTTAGTGGATTAAGAAGCAATAGGGAAAATTATAAAACTATATCATTTCTACAAAAAAAGTCTTCTGCATACAGCAAAAGTAGTTCTAAGAGGAAAGTTATAGTGATAAATGCCTACATTAATGAAAAGATATTAAATACACAACTTACAACTATACCTCAAGGAACTAAAAAAAGAACAAAGCCCAAAGCTAGAAGGAAGAAAATAATAAGTTTTATTTCTTTATTTTATTTCTGAAATAAATGAAATAGAGACTAGAAAAAAAAAGAAAAAGAAAAACAATAGAAATCAATGAAATTGGGCCCCTGGTGGCTCAGTTGTTAAGCCTTTAGCTCAGGTCATGATCTCAGGGTCCTGGGATTCACCCCCTAGTCGGGCTCCCTGCTCAGTGGGAAGCCTGCTTCTCCCTCTCCCAATCCCCCTGCTTGTGTTCCCTCTCTGGCTGTGTCTCTGTCAAATAAATAAATTATATCTTAAAAAAAAAAAAAGGAAATCAATGAAACTTGAGAGTTGAGTTTTTGAAAACATAAAGAAAATTGACAAACCCTTAACTAGGCTCACCAAGAAAAAAAGAGAGATGACACAAACAGTAATTACAAAAACAAACAAACAAAACAGTAATTACAAATGAAAGAGGAGACATTATAACTGACAACGGAAATGCAAAAGACCACAAGAGATAGGTTGAATAATTACAAACCAACAAATCAGATAACCTGGAAGAAATGGATAAATTACTAAAAACATACAAGTTACAGTATACAGTATACAGTATACAGTAATAGAAAATCTGAACAGACCAATAACAAATAAGGAAATGGAATCAGTAATCGAAAATCTCCCAATGATAAAAGCCCAGATGGCTTCACTGGTGAATTCTACCAAATATGTAAAGAAGAATTAATATCAATTCTTCTCAAATTCTCCTCATAACCAACACTACCCTGATACCAATCTAGACAAGGACACCATAAGACAAGAAAATGATAAGTCAACATCCCTGATTAACAAAGATGCAAAAATCCTCAAAGAAATGTTAGCAAACCAAATTAAAGAGCACATCGAAAGGATTATACAGCATGATCAAGTGCAATTTATCCTTGGGATGTAAGGATGGTTTAACATATACAAATCAATCAGTGTTAATCTATTAACAAAATGAAGGCTAAAAATCACATGATCATCTCAATAGAAGCAGAAAAAGCAATTTGACAAAATTCAACATTCTTTCATGATACAAACTCTCAACAAATTAGGTATAGAAGGCATGCATTTCAACATAATAAAGGTCATTTATCACGAACCCACTGCTAACATCATGCTCAATGGTAAAAAGTTAAAACCTTTCCTCTAAGATCAGAGATAAAACATCGAAAACATTATTGTCAAGTCAATAAAGTACTGGAAGTCTTAGCCACAGCAATTAGTAAAGAGAAAAAAAATAAAGACATCCAAGTCAGAAAAGAAGAAATAAAATTATCTGTTTGCAGATGACATAATCTAATATATAGAAAATCCTAAAGTCTCTACCAAAAATGTATTAGAATAATGAATTCAGTAAATTTGCCAGATATAAAATCAACACACACAAGTCACTTGCATTTCTATACACTAATAATAAACTCTCAAATAAAAATTAAGAAAGCAATTCCATTTAAAATAGCATCAAAAAATAACAAAATACTTAGGAATAAATTCAAACATGGAGGTGAAAGACCTATACGCTAGAAACTATAAGACACTGATGAAAGCAAATGAAGAAGTCACAAATTAATGGAACAACCCTGTGTTCATGGATTAGAAGAAATAATGGTGTTAAAATGTCCATTTACCCAAATTATTCTACAAAATCAATGCAATCTGTGTCAAAATTCCAAGGGCACTTTTCACAGAAATAGAAATGATCCTAAAATTTGTACAAAACCACAAAAAACTGAAACACTAAAGCAATTTTGAGAAAGAGAAACAAAGCTATAGGCATCACACATATTGATTTCAAACTATATTACAAAGATACAGTAATCAAAACAATATGATACAGATATTTTTTAAAAAGCATATATAACAGTGGAACAGAACAGGGAGCCCAGAAATAAACCCACATGTATATGGTCAACTAATCCTTGACAAGGAGGCAAGAACACACAATAGAAAAAGGATAGTCTCTTGAATAAATGATACTGAAAAAAATAGGATAGCCACATACAAAGAAATGAAGCTGGATCCTATCTTATACTATTCAAAAACATTAACTCAGAATGGATTAAAATTTATTTTTTTTTCATTGTGATAATATCTATGTATTTTTTTAATCATTTTTTAATTTATTTTCAGCATAACAGTATTCATTGTTTTTGTATCACACCCAGTGCTCTATGCAGTCCATGCCCTAATACCCACCACCTGGCTCCCCCAACCTCCCACCTCCCCACCTCTTCAAACCCTTCAGATTGTTTTTCAGAGTCCATAGTCTCTCATTGTTCACCTCCCCTTCCAATTTCCCCCAAATGCCTTCTCCTAACTCCCCATGTCCTCCATGCTATTTGTTATGCTCCACAAATAAGTGAAACCATATGATAACTGACTCTCTCTGCTTGACTTATTCCACTCAGCATAATCTCTTCCAGTCCCGTCCATGTTGCTACGAAAGTTGGGTATTCATCCTTTCTGATGGAGGCATAATACTCCATAGTGTATATGGACCACATCTTCCTTATCCAGAATGGATTAAAACTTAAATGTAAGACCTGAAACTAGAATTCGTGGAAGAAAAGATAGGAAAAAGCTCTTTGATACATGTCTTAGCTATGATCTTTTGGATCTGACTCCAAAAGCATAGGTAACAGAAGCTGAACTAAATAAGTAGGACTCTACCAAATTTTTAAAACTTCTGCAAAGTAAATGAAACAGTCAATAAATTGAAAAGGGAACCTACAGAATGGGGGAAGATATTTGCAACCCAGGTATCTGTTAAGGAGGTAATATCCAATGTATATATAAACTCATACAACTAAATAGCAAAAAGCAAATAATATAATTTAAAAATAGGCAAATGACCTGAATAGACATTTTTCCAAAGAGGGCATACAGATGGCCACCAATAGGTACACGAAAATGTACTCAATATCACTAATCATTACGAAATTCAAATCAAAACTGTGAAATATCACTCCATACCTGTAAGAAGAGCTATCGCATCCAAAAGACAAGAGATATAAAATGTTAGCAAGGATGAAGAAGAGAAAATCCTTAAATATTGTTAGAATATAAATGGGTATAACCGCTATGGAAAACAGAATGGTGGTTTATTAGAAAGTTAAAAGTAGAACTAGCATATGATACATTAATCCTAGTTCTGGATATAAATCCAAAGGAAATGAAATCAGTATCTCAAAGAAATATCTATACTTCCATGTTCAGGGAAGTATTATTCACAATAGCCAAGATATGAAAACAACCTAGGTGTTTGTCAACATATAACAGATAAAGGAGATGTGGTGTATATGTATGCAGTAGAATATTATTCAGCCATAAAATAGAGGAAAATCCTGTCGTTTTAACAATATGGATGAACCTGGAAGATCTTATGCTAAGTAAAATAAGCCAGACAAAGACAAATCCTGTATGGTATCACTTATATGCGAAATCTAAAAAGAAAAAAGAAGCCAATTTCATAGAAATAGAATAAAATGGTGGTTTCCAGGAGCTGAGGATAGAGAGAAATGGGGATATGTAGGTCAAAGTGTATGAAGTTTCAATTATAAGAAGAATAATTTCTGAGGGTCTCCATTACAGCATAATGGGTATAGCTAATAATACAGTATTGTAAATACTTGAAAGTTGCTGATAGTGGGTGTTAAGCATTCTCAATACATAATAAAAAAAGACTTAACTATGTTAGATGGTGGTTGTATTAATTATCTGGATCTTGGTAATTATTCCACAATGTGTGTGTGTGTGTGTGTGTGTGTGTGTGTGTGTGTAAGATCATCATGTTGTGTAATTTTAACATATACAATTATTTTGTCAATTATTCTTCAATATATAAAGTTAGGGAAAAGATATTATAACTAATTTCCATATATTCAAGTAGTTAAAGGAAAGATTAAGCATATAGAAACATGGAGATATAAAAGACCCAAATTGAACTTTTATTTATTTTTTTAAAGATTTTATTTATTTACTTGACAGATAAGTAGAACACAAGTAGGCAGAGAGGCAGGCAGAGGGAGAGGGAGAAACAGGCTCTCCACTGAGCAGGGAACCTGATGTGGGACTTGATCCCAGAACCTTGGGATCATGACCTAAGCTGAAGGCAGCCACTTAACCTACTGAGCCACCCAGGTGCCCCCAAACTGAACTTTTAAAAATGAAAACAATGGTTGTGATGGAAAATACATTTAAATGAGTTGACAGGAGAGGAGACATTGCTAAGAAAAAAATTAGTAAAGCTAAAGACATAGCAATTCAAACTCTTCTAAATAAAATACACAGAGAAAAAAAAAATGAACAGTAAAGATTCAGTTCTGGAACAACTTCAAGATCCCCAGAATATATATAGTTGGACTCCTAAAGGTAAGGGATACAGAAAAAAAAAAAAAACCCACAAAATTTGAAGATATAATGGCCAAAAAAGTTTACAAACATGATCAAAACTATAAATCTACAGATTCAAAAAGACCAGTGAGCCCTAAACATTAAAAATGTGAAGAAAATCAAACCAAGACACATTGTAATTAAATTGCTTAAAGCCAGTAAAAAAGAGAAAAATCTTAAAAGCATCCAGAGAAAAAGACACATAATGCAGAGTAGAACAAAGATAGTGACAGGAGATTTCTCACTGAAATGTGAGAAATTAAGTCAAACTTAATTGAAACAATTAAGTCAAACTAAAAGGCAGTTGACCGTCATCTTTAAAGTACTGAAAGAAAAAGAAAAAAAAAACTATCAACACAGAATTCTTAAGTCAGCAAAAATATCTTTCAAAAATGAATGGAAAATAGATTTTCCCAGACATTCACAATCACAATCTGAAAGAGTTTATCACCAACAGATCTGCAACATAAGCAGAAGGAAATGATACCAGATGGAAACTAGACAAAAGAATAAAGAGCACTGGAAATGGTAATTACATGGGTAAAAGATTTTTGTATCATTATGTACATATCTTTAAAAGATAATTGAATGCTTATGGAAAAAATAACAATACTATAGGGGTCATAATATATGAAAAAGTAAATTACATAATAATAATAGCACAATGGCCAAGAGGCAAAAATGTTATAATGTTCTTATAACCCATGTAAAATGATATAATATCACCTAGGTAGGCTAAGATTAAGTTAAAGATCAATGAAGACATAATACTTAAACTATTAAAATAACAAAGAATTGTAAGTATTAAGCCAACAAAGTAAATAAAATTGAATTATAAAACATGCTCAATCCAAAAGAAGTCATAAAAAGAAGGAAAAGGTAACAACAACAACAAAACAGATGGGTCAAATAGAAAACAAGATGATAAATTTAAATCCAACCATATCAATAACTGCATTAATTTAAATAGTCTGTGGTAGGCAGAATTTCAGAAAGCCCCTGAGATTCATGACTCCTATTATGTATACTTTGTATAATTCCCTCCCCTTGAATATGGGTAGGTTCTTTTAAAAGATCAGAAACTGAAAAAGTCAGAAAGACTCAAAGAGATAGCAGATGCTCTCCTCTTACACTTGAAGAAGCAAACTGTCATGTTGAGGAGAGCGCCAAATGACAAGGACCTTAGAGTGGCCTCAAGGAGCTGAGAATGACCCCTGATGATAAGCCAGAAAAAGAGAACTTAACTCATACAGTTTCTAGGAACTGAATTATACCTACAACTTGAGGGAGCTTGGAAGCAGATCTTTCCATAATCAAGCCTCCAGGTGAACGATGCAGCCTACTGGCAACTTGATGTCAGCTTTGTGAAGCCCTGAGCATAGAGCCCAGGTAGGATGCACCAGACAAGTGATCCGTGTAAACTATGAGATTATAAATTTATGTTTTAAATTGTTGTTTGTGGTAATTTCTCACTCAGCAAATTAACACATGTTATAAACACACCAATTAAAAGGCATAGACTGTCAGAGTGGAGGGGAAAAAACCCTACTCAATTACATGCCACCTATAACAAAATTACTTTAAACATGAATAAACAAGGTTACAAGTTAAAAGAATATAAAATGATATACTATACTAGCATCAATCAAAAGAAAGCTGGAGTAACTATATTAATATATTACTATACTATATATATTAATATAGTTACTATTATATATTAATATAGTTGATATATTTTATATATTAATATAGTTAATATATTATATATTATATAGTAATATATTAATATAGTTACTCCAGTTGATATATTACTATATTATTAATTATTATTATTAATTATAATTAATTATAATTATTGTTAATATATTACTATATTACTAATATATATTATATGATATTAATACAATATTTCAAAGACTATTACCAGGGTTTTTTAAAAGGGTCATTTGAAAATGATAAAGAAGCCAATCTATCTAGAGGGCATGTAGTAACAAACCTTCAAATTATATGAAACACTGATAGCACTTCAAAGAGAAATTTGCAAATCCATAATTGTAAATGGAAATTTCAACACCTCTCTCTCAACAGTTGATAGATAAGAACAGCTGATAGATAAGATAGATAGAAATTTACTAAAGATAGAGAAGATTTAGGGATGCCTGGGTGGTTCAGTCATTAAGCATCTGCATTCAGCTCAGGTCATGGTCAGCCCAGAGTCCTGGGATTGAGCTCCACATCAGGCTCCCTGCTCTGCGAGGAGCCTGATTCTCCCTTTCCCTCTGCCTGCTGCTCCCCCTACTTGTGCTGTCTCTCTGTCAAATAAATAAATAAAATCCTTAGAAAAGGTAGAGACAAAGATTTAAACATTATCCAACATTTCCTAATTGATATTTGTAGAACATTCCATCCAAAAAAAACCACATTCTTATAAAAAGATTCAAGTCATACAAAGTATAATCTCTGACAAAAATGGAATTAAATTACATATCAATAATAAAAAGTTATCAAGAATAACCTCAAATATTTAGAAACTAAATAACACACTCTATATAACCCCTGGGTTGAAAAAACATTTAAAGGGAAAATTAGAAAGTATTTTGAATAGAATGAAAATTAAACACAACACATAAAAATTTGGGATATGCAAGTAAAGCACTTAGAGGGAAATTTATACCACTGCATGCCTGGGAAGATAATACCTTAGAAAAGATAATGTTCTCAAATAATGACTTTAGCTTCCATCTTAAGAACTATAAGAACAAAATAAGCCCAAAATAAGCAAAGGAAAGGAAATAAAGGTCAAAAAGAAAAATCCATTAAATAAAAAATAAGAGTAGAAAAACATCAGTGAAACTAAAAGTTAATCACTTGAGAAGATCAATAAGATCAATAATCCTCTAGCCATACTGAAAAGGAGAAAGATAAACACCTTTAACTAGGATTAGAAATAAGAGAGGTGACATCACTATAGACTCTACAGGTATTAAAATCATAAGTGGCAGAGGGCTGGCTGCCTCAGTCATAAGAACATGCAATTCTTGATCTCAGGGTCATGAGTTTGAGCCCCATGTTGGATGTAGAGATTAGGTAAATAAAACTTAAAAAAATAAAAATAAAAAATAAAATAATAAGGGAGTATTACGAAGAAAAAAATCAACAATTCAGATAAAATTGACAGATTCTATGAAAGACACAAACTACCAAAACTAATGCTAATAAATAAATAAATAAATAAAAATATTAACTTGAATAGCCCTTTATCTATTAAAGAAATTGAATTTGTAGTTAAAAACATTCCCACAAATACTATTTCAGGCTCAAACGATTTCACTAGGGAAACTCCACAAAACTTTTAAAAAAGAAATACAACAAAATTTACAGAAATACAGAAGGTAACAGACAATGGAACATTTCTCAACTCATGTGATGAGAACTACATTACCAATTGTATACAAACTCATTTTCTTCAAAAACGTGAAGAGAAGGAAGTACATCACAATACATTATATGAAGCCGACATTATCCTGATACCAAAGCTAGACAAAGACATTACAAGAAAAAAAAGGAAAACATAGACAGTAGCCTTCATGAAATTCTTCATAAAATTTTAACAACTCAAATCAAATAATATGTAAAAGGATAAAGCATGACCAAATAGAGTTTATTCCAGGAATTCAGGTTTAATTTATATTCAATCAATGTGATTCTCTATACTAACAGACTAAACAATAAAAACTATGCACTGTGAAAAACAATAGAGAGGTTCCTCAAAAAATTAAAAATTGATATACCACATGATTCAGTAATTCCATTACTATTTACCTAAAGGAAAAGAAAAAAACACTAATTTGAAAAGATACATGCACCTCTATCTTTATTGCAACATTATTTATAATAGCCAAGATATGAAAACAACCCAAGTGTCCACTGATAAATGGGTAAAGAAGATATGGTATATATGTACAATGGAATATTCAGCCATTAAAAAGAAAGAGATCTTGCCATTTGCAACATTGATAGACTTTGAGGTTATTATGCGAAGTGACCTAAGTCAGACAGAAAAAGACAAATACCATATAACTTCACTTACATGTGGAGTATAAAAAACGAAACAAATGAATAGACAAACAAAAAAACAGAAAAAGACCCTTAAATACAGAGAACAAACTGATGGTTGCCAGGGAGTAGGGGGTGTGAGGCAGAATGAGTGAAGGGGAGTGGAAGATACAGGCTTCCAGTTATAGAATAAGTCACAGGAATGCAATGTACAACAAAAAGATAATAATCAATAGTATCATAATAGCATTGTATGGTGACAAATAATAGCTATACTTGTGGTGAGGATAGCATACCTATAAATCACTTTGTATACCTGAAACTAATATTGCATTGTATGTCAATAAATAAATAAATAAAAGTTCTTCATGAGTCTTAGGAATATACAAATTAAAACTTAAGTGATGTGCTACCACACAATTCTTGGGATGTCTAAAATTTTTAAAATGACATATCAAGTGTTAGCAAGGATGTGGAACAACTGAAATTCTCATACACTGCTGGTGGAAATATGAAATGGTGTCATTTGTCAAATAAGCAATTTCTTAAAAAGTTAAACATTCACCTATATTATGACCCAGCCATTACACTCTTAGCTACTTACCCAAGAGAAATGAAAGGACATGCTCCTACAAAGACTTGTACACATTCATAACATCTTTATTTGTAAAAGCCAAAAACTAGAAACAACCCTAATGTCCATCCAAAGGGGATAAAAAATAATGACATATACATACAATGGAATATGTTTTCAATAAATAGGAATAAACTATTGATACAGTAATAACACGAATGAATCTCAAAAAATAATTATGTGAAAAAGCCAGACCCAAAAGAAAAAAAGTATGTCTCCATATGACTCTGTTTAGAGGAAATTCTAGAAAATACAAATTAATCATAAAAGAAAAAGCAAATTAGTGAGTGCCTAATATGGGGAACAGGAAGAAAGAGCAGAAAAGAGGTTGCAAAGGAGCAGAGGAAACGTTGAGGGGGGATGAATATATTTATTATATTGATTGTGATGTTATCTTGATTGTGATAGCATATACATATGTCAAAACCCACCAAATTGTGTCCTTTAAATATACGCAGTGTTATGGTTTGAATTGTGTACCCCAAATTTCACATGCTAAAGTCCTAACCCCTAATATCTCTGAATGTGACCATATTTAGGAAACCGGAGCATTACAGATGTAATTAGATGTCATTCTGGAGTAGGGTAGTGCCCTAATTCAAGATGATTGGTACCCTTAGAAAAAGGGGAAATCTGGACACAGACACATGGACAGGGAGAATGCCATGTGATGATTGGAATTATGCTGCCACGAGGCAAAGAACTATCAGAAACTAGGACACAGACCTGGAACAGATCCCTTCCCAGCACCTTCAGAGGGAGCCTGGCCCTACTAACATCTTATCTCAGACTTCTAGCCTCTATGACTGTGAGACAATAAAGTTCCATTGTGTAAGCCACTCAGTTTGTGGTACTTTATTATGGCAGCCCTAGGGAAAAAATACATGCAGTTTATTGTATGTCAGCTATTCCTCAACAAAGCCATTTTTAAAAATCCAGTCTGTAGAAATGATCTGTGCCCACTTCTCTGGCTTCATGTCATACAACTCTCACACTCTACCCATTACTTACAACGTTCCTTTGAACATTTTTTTTTTTTTAAAGATTTTATTTATTTGCCAGAGAGAGAGAGAGAGAGAGAGAGAGAGCGAGCAAGTGAGTACACACAAGCAGGCAGAGAGGCAGGCAGAGGCAGTGAGAGAAGCAGGTTCCCCGCCGAGCAAGGAGCCCGATGCGGGACTCGATCCCATGACCCTGGGATCATGACCCGAGCCGAAGGCAGCGGCCTAACCCACTGAGCCACGCAGGAATCCCTCCTTTGAACATTCTAAACTTGTTCTCGCAACAGGACTTTTTCATTTGCTATTGTTCCTTATGAAGAGCTTTTCCACGTTATCCAAATGGCTTCCTCATCAGGTCAGTTTAAAAACTACTTCATCAGGGCACGTATTTTCATGGAGCACTGGGTGTGGTGCATAAACAATGAATCTTAGAACACTGGGGGAAAAAAAAAGGAAAAAAACCCTACTTCCTCAGAAAAGCTTTCCTTCACCAACTCTACTATAGCACCTTGGACCTTTTATTTTTTTTAAAGATTTTATTTATTTGAAAAAAAAAAAAAAAAGAAAGCATGAGCAGGGGGAGGTGGAGGGGCAGAGGGAGCAGGACAAAGAGATTCCCTGCTAAGCAGGGAGCCTGACACCAGGCTCAATCCCAGGACCCTGAGATCATGACCTGAGCTGAATTCAGATGCTCAACGAACTGAGCCACCCCAGGGGGCCAACTCTGTCATTTTTTAATTATCTCACACTTTCTTTATAGAACTTAAAACTTTGATGTTTTGTTATTTGTTTACAGGTTTATTTTCTATTTCTCCCCTTCCAAGTAGGATGTTAGCACCCTACGTGGAGGGGATTATCTGTCCTGGTCATCACTGTATCCTTAGATTTCAAACTAACCTATTATATATACTAGATGTTCAATTAATATTTATTGAATGCATAAATAAATGGAAATAGATAGCTTTCCCCAGAGTTTATAATTAGAAACATAGAGATGTTATTAATTACTTGAATGTTCTGGATTTTTTTTTTTTTGCATTTTTTTTTTCTTTTTAAGTAGTCTCTGCCCAACATGGGGCTTTAACTCACCACCCTGAGATCAAGAGTCACATGCTTTACCAACTGAGCCAGCCAGGCACCCCAACTTCTCTGATGTTCTATAGATAGTTACAAGCAAAGGCAAGCTAAAAAGTTTCCTGATGTCCTTATATTGCATTCAAATTTTAACTCATTCTCAAAGGAAAAAAAAAAAAAGCCACCCACAATCTTCAATTAGCTAAAGAGAGGAGCGACATTGGAATATGAATCAGACTTACTGATTTTCTAGTTTGCTCTACTTCCATAAAGTTCTAAAAATCTTGTGCAACAGTTTTTAAAAAATCAGTTTATCTATCTGAATTCTGAGTTATCAGTAAGAGTCATGTTAGAATAGTCTTCCAGGGGCGCCCGGGTGGCTCAGTGGGTTAAGCCGCTGCCTTCGGCTCAGGTCATGATCTTAGGGTCCTGGGATCGAGTCCCACATCGGGCTCTCTGCTCAGCAGGGAGCCTGCTTCCCTCTCTCTCTCTCTCTCTCTGCCTGCCTCTCCGTCTACTTGTGATCTCTCTCTGTCAAATAAATAAATAAAATCTTAAAAAAAAAAAAAAGAATAGTCTGCCATTTGAAGCAAAACCTGTTTATTAAACTCTTTCTAATGCTTTCTTTTAAAACAATACAGATAAATGATAGCAAGTAGAGTTGGACCTAATGTGCATGTTGATCATTTCATTATCATGAAACTCCCAAGTAGAGGGACAAAATTGATTTAATATGTATAAAAATTATGTCAATTTGCTTTTCTTTTCTGGGAACATATTAAAGCCCCTAAAATGCCAGATTTATATGAATTTACATAAACTTTTTCCATCCATTTGAAAACATTTTTGAAATTAAGGTTATATATAAATGTTAATAGGAATTGCTAGCATCTTCAGTAATAATATTCATAGTGTTATAAAGTCAGATCAGTATCAAGTTTTCTTTCCTGTAAATAAAAACTTATCTGTTGATCCCTTAGTGTAATATCATTCACTCTATTTTTGTTACTTTATATAAACTCTTGGTAATTAGATATTATTTCTCTGGCTGAATAATATGAGCAGTATTAACTATACTCATAATAACATGTGCAGCCATTTCCTAGCAGCTAATCAACAATATTAATCAACAATGTTAACACAAATTTTGGGTTATTAACATCGCCAAAAATTATTTCAACTTTCCTCATCTTTGTTTAGTACACCTTTTATTTTAAAAGAAGTTCATGCTATTTTATATGCAAAAATCAATAAGATTCTATTAGCAAACTAATCTGCAGTAGCCAAGAAATAATAAATAGTGCAGTTAACTTCCTTTGCTACATGTGTGTATAAAACAACTGAAGTGAGAGAAGCTAGACACAAAAGATCACATATGGTGCAACTCCATTTATCTGAAATATACAAAATAGGTAAATCCATAAAGACAGGGCACTCTGCCAGTTACCAAGAGTTTTAGGGAATGGGGAATAACAGCAAGTGGGTACAGCAAATGGATATTCTTTTGGGGTTATGAAAATGATTTGGAACTAGATAAAGGTAGTGATTGCACAACATTGTGAATGTACATTTTTTACAGAACAAAAACAAACAGTCCTAAATTTGTATGGAACCACAAAAGAGCCTGAATAACTAAAGCATTCTTGAAAAAGAAAAGCAGACCTGGAGGCATCACAATTCTGGACTTCAAGTTATATTTAAAAAGCTATAGTGACTGGCAGACAGTATGGAGTTTCCTCAAAAAGTTGAAAATGGAGCTACCCTTTGACCCAGCAACTGCACACTGGGTATTTTCCCTAAAGATACAAAGGTAGTGATCTGAAGGGCTATGTGTACCCAAATGTTTTTAGCAGCAATGTCCACAATACTCAAACTATGGAAAGAACCTTGATGTCTATCAACAGATGAATGGATAAAGATGATGTGGGGTGTGTGTGTGTGTGTGTGTGTGTACACGATGGAATACTAGGCAGCCATAAAAAAACCCAAAATCTTGCCATTTGGAATGACGTGGATGGAACTAGAGGGTATTATGCTAAGTGAAATAAGTCAATCAGAGAAAGACAATTATCATATGATCTCTCTGATATGAGGAATTTGAGAGGCAGGGCAGGGGCTCATGGGGAGTAGGGAGGGAAAAAAAATGAAACAAGATAGGATTGGGAGGGAGACAAACCATAAGAGACTCTTAATCTCACGAAACAAACTGAGGGTTGCTGGGGAATGGGGGTAGGAATGGGGTGGCTGGGTTATGGACATTGGGGAGGGTATGTGCTATGGAGTGCTGTGAAATGTGTAAGACTGATAACTGAAGACCTGTACCCCTGGGACAAATAATACATTGTATGTTAATTTTTTAAAAAGCCATAGTGATCAGAACAATATGGTACTAGCCAAAAAAATAGACACATAGATCATGAAACAGAATAGAAAACCCAAAATAAATCTAAAACTATATGGTCAATTAAACCTCAACACAGCAGGAAATATCCAGTGGGGAAAAGACAGTCTCTTCAACATGTGGTACTGAGAAAACTGGACAGAAACATGCAAAAGAATGAAACTGGACCATATTCTTATACCATACACAAAAATAAATTCAAAATGGACTAAAAGCCTAAATGGAGACCTATAATCCTAGAAGAGAGCACCAGGCAACTTTGACAGTGGCCCTTGCAACTTTTTCTGAATAGTTCTCCTGAGGCAAGGGAAACGAAAGCAAAAATAAACTACTGGGATTTAATCAAAATAAAAATCTCTGCACAGTGAAGGAAACAGTCAATAATATTAAAAGGTAGCCCACAGGGGCGCCTGGGTGGCTCAGTAGGTTAAGCCTCTGCCTTCAGTTCAGGTCATGATCTCAGGGTCCTGGGATCGAGCCCCGTATCGGCTCTCTGCTCAGCGGGGAGCCTGCTTCCCCTCTCTCTCTGCCTACTTGCAATCTCTCTCTGTCAAATAAATAAATAAAATCTTAAAAAAAAAAAAAGGTAACCCACAGAATGGGAGAAGATATTTGCAAATGACATATTTGATAAAGCGCTAATATTCAAAATATATGAAGAACTTATAAGACTCAACTCCCCAAAAATAAATAACTCAGTGAAAAAATGGGCAGAAGACATGAACAGACATTTCTCCAAAGAAGAACATACAGGTGGGCAACAGACACATGAAAAGACACTCAACATCACTCATCATCAGGGAAATGCAAATCAAAACTACAATGAGATACTACCTCACACCTCACATCTTGTCAGAATGGCTAAAATCAACAACACAAGAAACAAGAAGTATTGGCAAAAATGTGGAAATTTTTTGTCATCTCATGGTGACAGATGGTTGCTAGGTTTATCACAGTGATCACTGTGTAATGAGTATAAATATTGAATTTCTATTTTGTACACCTCAAACTAATATTATGTCACGGCCGGTGCAACAAATCGACCAGGGTCGAGAGGGTAAGAGGATGCTGAAAAGAAATTAAGACACAAAGAGATGGGGGCAGGAGGAGCACCAAGGAGGATGTCTAATAGTGCCAATTTTATTCAAGGCAGCAAGGCATTATATAGCTAACAGAAACAATCATAAGAAAATATCTATTTTTAGCTGATTACTAAAGAGTTTGCAACATGCACAGAAAATCCTTCAAGCTTTCCCATTATCTATTTCCCAAGCACCAGTAAGCAGACCCTCTAGTGCCAGATGTACTGACTTCAAGGCCACTCAAGACATAGTTTATGCAAGCACAGCACAGTCTTACGGTGGTGTAGTCTATAGCCCGTACAAAGACAGCAAGGACCAGCCAAGAATTTCTGACCCCGACCAAATCGTCTCTATCTGACTAGCAAATGTGTGGGAAGTCACGTAGGCGAGCGCACAACACATAGCACAGACCCTTTCTCAGTGCTACTCAACTTTATCGACCTAAGCCTTTTGTTCGGCTATTCAGCCTTTAAAGGAGGCACAAGTCAGGGCCTGGTTTGGTTCTCGTCTCAAGCCTTACCGTGGCCTCCCACAATATTATATGTCAACAAAACTTTGATTTAAAAATACATATCAGTGGTTATTACGGATTGAGGGAAGGGAGGAATGAATGGGCAGAGCACAGAGAATTTTTAGGACAGTGAAAATATTTTGTATGATACAAAATGGTGGGTACCTGTCATTACACACTTGTGAAAACCCATAAAATATACATCAAGAGTTAATCTGAATGTAAACTATGGACTTCAGGTAATAATATTGTATTGATAAAGGTTGATCAGTTGTAACAAATGTATTACTTTGAATAGGATATTGATAGAGAGAAAGACTATGCTTGCATGGGGGAATGTGTATATGGGAAAATTCTGTACTTTCCACCAATTTTGCTGTGCACTTAAAATTACTTTAAAAAATAAAACCTATTAATTTATGCAGAGGGTTGGAAATTCCAAGAAGGAACTAAAAAGAAATGCAAGAGATCAAAAGTACTGTAACAAAAATAAAGAATGCCTTTGATGGGTTCATTAAAAAATTTTTTTTGAATAAGCTAATTTGTAAATTTGATTATTTTTTCTAGCCTTGAAACTTGAATTCTATAAAAGCTCTCCTCAAAGCCCTCATTGAGTATCTAGCTGCCCTCCTCTCTGAAGCAAGCCCTCAAAGCCCTCATTTTAATGCTTTGCTAATTTTAAATGTTTGGAAGTGACTTCAGCACCATGGACTTAAATTCAACTGAAGTGCTTAGATGTTTTTCTTCATGAAGTGACTGTAACAGAAGAAAGGATGAAAAATTGCAGTTCACCTGGCTTCAATCTTTTATCCTTTTCCTTACATTTGACAGGCATTCTCTTCCTATAATCTCTGTGAAAATTAGGAATGATCAGATTCAGAATGATTTAGAGGTTCCAAAAATAGTACTGTATCTCTTGGTTAATATGAAGTTAACTTCTAATGAGAGACTACCTACAGGTTTTTATGTAAACAGTGTTTCCTGAGTTATTGAAAATAAAGGACCAAAAATATTTTTCTTCAAAAAAAAAAAAAAAAGTCAATGATGAAGATAAAATGAAATCATGACAATACTGGGGCGCCTGGGTGGCTCAGTCAGTGAAGCATCTGCCATCAGCTCAGGTCATGATCCTGGAGTCCTGGGATCAAGCCCCACATCAGGTTCCCTGCTCAGCGAGGAGTCTGCTTCTCCCTCTCCCTGCTGCTCCCCCTGCTTGTGTTCTCTCTGTTAAATAATTAAATAAAATCTTTTAAAAAATGACAATACTAATATAAACCAATTGAAAATTGAAACAAGGGAAAAAGAATAACTAATAAAACAAATAGAAAACAAATGACAATATGATAAACTTAAACCCAACCTCAGCAATTACATTAAATGTAAATGGTTTAAACATTCAAAATTACAAAGCAAAGATGCTCAGATTAGATGGAAAAAAATCAAGACTGACCCTATTCCATCTACAACACAGTTTACCTATAGAGATACACACAGGTTGAAAACAGAAACCAGACAAGGAGACAAACCATAAGAGGCTCTTAATCATAGGAAACAAACTGTGGGTTGCTGCAGGGGAAGGGATTAGGGAGATGGGTAATTGGGGATGGACACGGGAGGATAATGTGTTGTAACAAGCATTGGGTATTAAATAAGACTGATGAATCACAGACCTGTATGCCTGAAACAAATAAAACAATATATGTTAATTAATTGAATTTAAATTTTAAAAAAAGAAAAGGACAGAAAAAAAAGAAACACTATGCAGACATTAATTAAAAGTTAAACGCTATATGAATCTCAAAATAAACTGCAGAACAAAGAATATGCCATATAACCAATATAATAAAGGGCCAAATTCATCAAGAACAGAAAAGCAATCCTAAATGTGTATGTAACTAAAAACAAACTTCAAAATATATGAAACAAAAACAGATAGAATTGAAAAGGACAAATAATCTACAATTATAGTTGAAAATTTCAACAATTTACTCTCAGGAATTGAAATAACTACACAAAATATCAGAAAGGATATAGAAAATTTGAACAATCGTATAAACCAACTTGTCCTAATTGATATAAATAGAACATTCCATTCACCAAGAGCAGTACATTCTTTATGCACCTGCGTGTATATGGGACATTCACTAAGAGAGACTATATCCTGGGCCATAAAACAAGTGTCAAAAAATTTTAAAAAATTATAATGATACTGATTATATGTTCTGACCAAAGTGAAATTAAACTAATATCAACAAAATATATTTGGAAAATTCCCACATATTTGGAAGTTAAACAACATACTTCCAATATTCAATGGTTCAAAGCAAAAAAAAATCACAAAGTAAATTAGAAAATATTTAAAACTGAATTGAAATAAAAACACAACATATCAAAATCTGTAGGATGCAGCTAATATAGTGCTTAGAGAAAAACTTATAGTGTACATATTAAAAGAAGACTGGTCAAAAATCAAGTATTTAAGCTTCCATCTTGGAAGTAAAGCAAAGCAAGCCCAAAGTAAGCAAAATAAAGGAAAAAAATTAAGATGAGAATAAAATCAAAGAAACAGAAACATAAAAATCTATAGGAAAACCAATAAAACCAATTTTTTTTTCTGAAAAGATCAATAAGATCCATAAACATCTAAGTAGACCAGTCAAGAGAAAAAAAAAGACACAAGTCACCAAAATCAGATAAAAAAGATTTAAAAAGAGACTTCACTACAAATCTTACAGACATAAGATGATAATGGGAGAATATTATGAACAACTCTATTGCCAATACATTCAACCACTTAAGGGAAAAAAAAAAAGATGCATTTGATGAAAGATAGAAATTACCAAAATTGCCTCAGGAAGAAATAGTAACTCTAAAAAGATACATACTTATCAAATAAAATTTCAAATTAAATATATTACTTCAAAGAAATTTCCATTTCCAGATTTTTTCACTGGTGAATTCTATCAAACATTTAAAAAGAAATAATACTGATTTGATATAGACTCTTTCCAAAATTTACAACGAGGGAATTCTTCTCAACTCATGTTATAAGACCAACATTACCTTGATAGCAAACCAGACAAAAATGTTACAAAAAAAGAACAATAGAGACCATTCTTCAGAAAAATTTTAGCAAACTGAATTCAAGAATATATAAAAAGAATAATAAGTCATGACCAAGGGAGGTTTATTTCAGAAATTCAGAGTTGGTTTAACATTCAGAAATCAGTGTAATTCAATATATTAACAAACTAAAAATAATATACCATATGATCATGTCAAAATGTACAGAAAAAGTGGTGCATGGGTGGCTCAGTTTGTTAAGCATCTGCCTTTAGCTCAGGTCATGATCTCGAGATCCTGAGATCAAGCCTCACATTGGGCTCCCTGCTCAGTGCAGAGTCTGCTTCTCCCTCTCCCTCTGCTCCTCCTCCCTGCTCATGCTTGCATTTTCTCTCTCTCAAATAAATAATCTTTTTTAAAATACACAGAAAAAGCCCAAGAAAATCCAACATTCATTCATGACACAATTTTTGACAGATTAGCAGTAGAATGAATTCCTTCAATCTGATAAAATATATCTAACATCATACTTAATATTCAATAATTGGGGAAAAGGCAAGGATGTCCACTCTCATTATATCTGTACAACACTGTACTGGAGTTACCAGCTGGTGCAGTAAGGCAATAAAAAGAAAAAGAATATAGATAGGAAGAAGTAAAAATGTCTTTAGCTACAGATCCACATAGAAAATCCTAGGGAATCTATAAAAATGCTAATGGAATAAGTGAATCTATCAAGGTTTGGGATACAAGTTCATTAGACAAAAATCTCCATCACCATCTTCCCCCTGCCACACCATATATGGAGGGGCTGACCATACCACACTCACACCTTGTTTTTGGATCCTAGGCACTATAGATGAGTACTGCTAGGGGGTCATCCTTAGGCCCATCTACCTGCTGTCCTGCTGGTAACCTGCCTTAGCTCCCATGCACCAAACACCATCTCCTGAGTCCTCTAAAGCAGATGCAGACCTCAGCAAAGCAGACTTCCTCAGTCAGTAGAGCTAACAACAGCAGACCAGTGCTCCATGCCAATCTGGCCTTTCATAGACAGTGGCCACTATTACTGGACAAAGCTGCCTGGGGTTAGCCTCTCGTGTGTCCATTTTTGGGAACTGTGGCTGCCAAGTTAACTGTAAGTTTTCCAAAGAACCTGGGAGAAGCAGGTGTGTGGAAATAAGGGCTACTGCAGGCACCAGTCTAGCAATATGAGTTTTACTGATATTTCAGGTACTCCCAATACAGGAAAGTGCCTCCAATTTGGAGCTAGGGAACTTCTAGAGTACAGGTCCTCCTTTCCCAGTGTCCCTCTTGAATTTTCACCTTCATATGGTGAGTCAAATCCTTTAAAACCCACTGAAAGTCCTCCTGTCTTGGGCATACATAAGACTTGTCTGATTACTGAAAATGAGAGCTAACCATGATTAACACTTGCTTTATGCTAGACACCTTTCAAAATGTCTATTAACTCATTTTCTCTAGTTTTAAGTATCATCATTTTATAGACCTAAAAAAGTTCAGCCACACAGAGGTTATTATTCAGACCATGAACTGAGCAGCAATGCGGGGATTCCAAATTCAGTTGGCCCAAAAAACAAAAATAAAAACACATACTTTAAACTGACACATACAACATGGCAGTCTGGCTTGAAGTATTAGTTTTGACTTCAGTAAACATGATAATCTAATAAACTGTATTTGTAATTTAGCTGATAAACAGAATATGCAAAAGTCAGATATTATAAGGACTAGAAATTTTTTAATGTAATAGTTGTTAATGTTGGTGAAAAGAGAGATTCTCTACTTACTGAGACTAGGTCATTTAATGACTATAAATTTACTTGGAAAGTCATTAGGAAGAACATACATTTGATGAATCGTAAATCAGGGAGAGGCTTCTTTCAATAGCCACATCGAGGGACGCCTGGGTGGCTCAGTTGGTTAAGCAGCTGCCTCAGCTTGGGTCATGGTCCTGGCATCCTGGGATTGAGTTCCACATCAGGCTCCTTGCTCTGCAGGAAGCCTGCTTCTCCCTCTGCCTCTGCCTGCCTGTGTTCTCTCTCTCTGACAAATAATTAAAATCTAAAAAAAAAAAAAAAAAAGCCACATCAAGCAAGTAACACAGCAATACTTTTTAAAAATTAAAAAATAAAGGCACCCGGGTGGTTCAGTCAGTTAAGTGTCTGCCTTCAGCTCAGGTCATGATCCCAGGGTCGTGGGATCGAGCCCCATATCAGGCTCCCTGCTCAGCAAAGAGCCTTCTTCTCCCTCTCCCTCTGCTGCTCCCCTGCTTGTGTTCTCTGTCAAATAAATAAATTTAAAAATTAATTAAAATTAAAAATAATTTGGAAACTATTAGAATTAAACAATTTGTATTACAGTTTATATCTCTTGGTTAGCACTTTAATAAGAGAATAATGTTTACATTGTAGAATACATTTTTGTCATAGACTGTATTTTCAACTTTTAATTATATAATGATTTATACATTTAATATATATTTCCACATGGGTGACTACATAACTTTACTATAATTCCTAGACAACATCAATTAAAATTTTTAATATACATAGCTATAGGCCCATCGATTCCAAAATTAATAATTTACAGAAATAAAATCAGTAACATTAGCATTGTTCATAGTGCAGAAAGCTGGAAACAAGGAGAATTTACATACCAGTTAAGATAGAGTAGGTTATGCCAACAATCATAGACAGCCCCAAACTCTTAGGGGCTTAACACTACAAAGTCTTATTTCTTATTCATACTACCTGACCATGATGGGGCAATTTTATTCTGTGTAATTTTCATTCACAGACATAGAATGACAGGAGTTTCATCATCTATAAATCACAAATTGCTGCAGCAGGACGAAGAGTGTGACAGAAGGTCTCACACTACTTATCAAATACTCTAGCACAAGAGTAATTAATGTACAACAGTTCTCCCTAAACTTATTGGCTGGGACTTATCATACAGGCTCACCAAGATGGGAATGGAAATCTAATCTTTTCACATGCCCAGAAGAAGAGAGGAAAACAACTAGGTATATGTGATCATAAAAGTCTCTACTACAGTTTAATAAGTTGCTGAATTATGACATATCCATGAAATATCACTACAGCCACTTAAAATAATGAATTGGAAGCATACCATATGTCATAGATTTTCATGAGATACTAAGTAAATTTTAAAGACTTTGAAAAGTATATATATCATCCCATTTTCGTAAACTATGACCAAAGAATCCTGTGTGCATATATGCATATGTAAAAAATACTTAATTAAATAATTATCTACATCTATGATTAAGAAAAATAGGAAAACTTTTTCCCACCCCAGGAGGAGGAGATTTGGCAGAAGGGTCCCTAATGTGTGTAGAAAGGGGAAGAAAGAGAGTGAGGATAAACAAAAGGGGGATAAAAAGAGGGCATTGAGATTTTATATGATTATATTTATGTACTGATGTAAATTATATACATGCATTAGAAATCAAGTCATTTTTCAAAACTATCTTTTCCTTTTAATTTTGATTACTTTCATAGGCCTCAAATTACTGATCTGTTGAAATTAAATCTTTTCATTTCCCTCCAGCTCTAAACTCTACGATTTCATAACTTAAATAATGTTAAGTCTTATCTGTCTCCTGTTTGTTATTTCCTGTTTCTAACTCAGAGATGACCTTCTATTGATTAAAGTTCTGGATGTACTTCTCTAGCCTGCAGACTATTAATTATACTGAATTCAGGCTGCCTGAGTTATAAATAATTTATTTCTAACCTTTATATCAACCAGAGCAAGTTGCTCTTTGACATCATGAATTTACATTTACATGAGTGAGAGATATTTTATTACTGTTAAAGTGACAAAATCATAGATATTTTTCTTAGGCTAGGTATAAAACATAATCTAAAAGTCTGGAACTTAAATTTTTAGTCTAAGAAATCTTCCCATCTCCCACCTGGACTATTTCAATAGGTACAATATCTTTACCTTGTTCCAATTTACCTTTATTGAGCTTTCTAAAGACTGCTATTTATTCTGGCTTAATTTTCTCTTGTCCTTCTAATATACCTATAACATCTTTTTTTTTTTTTTTTTAAGGTAGTGAGCATGTGAGTGGGGTGGGGAAGGGTAGAAGGAGAGAGAAAATCTTAAGCAGGCTCCACTCAGGACAGAGCCTGAGGCAGGGCTCACTCTCACAACCCTGAGATCATGACCTGAGCAGAAATCAAGAGTCAGTTGCCCAACTGACTGAACCCCCCCAGGCACCTCTATAGTATTCTTGTTTATGTCCAAAATTCACCTATTCTAGAAGACCTTCTCAGAAGCCAAGACATGAAATTATCTTTCATGTCTCTGTATCTTACATTTACATACTATTGAATTACTTACATTATAAGTGATTCATTTGTTTACACATTTATATTTCTTTTATCATGTTCAGTTAGCCACCATATAAACATCATTAGTTTTTGATGTAGTGTTCAACGATTCGTTAGTTGCATAGAACACCTAGTGCTCATCACAACACGTGCCCTCCTTAATACCCCTCACCCAGCTATCCCATCCCCCTATACTTCTCCCCTCTGAAACCCTGTTTGTTTTCCAGAGTCCATAGTCTCTCATGATTTGTCTCTGTCAGTGATTCCCCCCTTCAGTTTTCCCTCCCTTCTCCTATCATCTTCTGTGCAATTCCTTATGTTCCACATATGAATGAAACCATATGATAATTGTCTTTCTCTGCTTGACTTATTTCACTTAGCATAACCCCTTCCAGTTTCATCCATGTTAATGCAAATGGTGGATATTCATCCTTTCTGATCGCTGAGTAATATTCCCTTGTATATATGTACCACATCTTCTTTATCCATTCATCTATTGAAGGGCATCTCGGCTCCTTCCACAGTTTGGCTATGGTGGATATTGCTGCAAGGGGGTCTCTTTAAAAAATGGTGCTGGAAAATTGGACAGCTACATACAGAAGAATGAAACTAGACCATTCTCTTACACCATACACAAAGATAAACTCAAAATGGATGAAAAACCTCAATGTCAGATAGGAATCCATCAAAAACCTAGAGGAGGGGTGCCTGGGTGGCTCAGGGAGTTAAGCTCTGCCTTTGGCTCAGGTCATGATCTCAGGGTACTGGAATTGAGCCACGCATCAGGATCTCCACTCATCAGGAAGCTTGCTTGCCCCCTTCTCTCTCTCTCTGCCTGCCTTTTTGCCTACTTGTGATCTCTGTTAAATAAATTTAAAAACCTTAAAAAAAAAACCTAGAGGAGAACATAGACAATAACCTCTTCAACACTGGCTCCAGCAACTTCTTTAAAGACACATCTCCAAAGGCAAAGAAAACAAAAGCAAAATGAACTTTTGGGACTTCATCAAGATAAAAAGCTTCTGCACAGCCAAGCAAACAGTCAACAAAACCAAGAGACAACCCACAGAATGGGAAAAGATATTTGCAAGTGACAGTACAGATAAAGGGCTGGTATCCAAGATCTATAAAGAACTTCTCAAACCCAGCCCCCGAAAAACAAATAATCCAGTCAAAAAATGGGCAGAAGACATGAACAGACACTTCTCCAAAGAAGACATACAAATGGCTAACAGGCACATGAAAAGATGTTCAACATCACTAGCCATCAGGGAAATTCAAATTAAAACCACAATGAGATACCACTTTACACAGTTAGAATAGCAAAAATTAAGAAGGCAGAACACAACAATGTTGGCAAGGATGTGGAGAGAGGGAAACCTCTTACACTGTTGGTGGCAATGCAAGCTGGTAGAGCCACTCTGGAAAACAGTTTAAAGATTCCTCAAAAAGTTAAAAATAAAACTACACTATGATTCAGCAATCACACTACTAGGTATTTACACAAAAGATACAGATGTAGTGAAAAGAAGGAGCACATTCACATTTATATTTGTTACTGGACATCAAGTCATTGAAAGTAGAGATTGTATATCATACAGATAATCCCAATCCAATGATTTATGCTTTCAGGTATTGACACCCAGAAGGATTTGACACAGGGGATACTCCCTTCTTGAATCTGTAATTACACTTCACTTCCCTGTCCTTAATCTTTGCAGCAACTCCTCTATTGCTTGACTTTTAAATGCTCCAGTTTCCCAAGGCTCAATTTTTTTTCTATTAACTATACATTCACTGTCATAAAGAGAGTGCATTCAGTCCCATGCTTTAAATGACATGTATATGTCAATGACTACTAAATAATGACCCTTCTGGAGAATTCCAGATTCATTTGTTCAATGACCTACCAACTGCTCCACTTAGATATCTAAGATATCTCAGCTATTACACAGCACCTCCCCCACAAAAAAATATTACATAGCTCAAAACAGAACTTCAAGATCCAACTTTGCTCCTTGTCTTTCCTTCACCTCATCCTTATTTCAGGAAATATGTCAGCAAATCTTTTTGGTGCTTCCCCTTTTGCAGCAACCTTGGAAGCCAGTTGTTGAGCGAATCAGAACTAAAAGCTGGAAGGAGCCAGGTTTCCTGAATCACTGCCTGGAGGAATGTTGCTTACTAAATAGGAACATTTATGTTGGACTTTAGAGAATTGAGAAGTTGATGAATGATTAGCCAGAGAAGCTAGCATTACCTCAACTAATACATTAGTCTTGTTTATTTTAAAATGTTTGAAAATATATAGCTTTAAATATGAAATATCACACTATCAAGTCTAATAATACTCTAAAAAATACTTGCTCAGGAGACTCATAAATTTTCAGTTAAGATATCAGAAGCTGGAAGTCCCAAAACCATGTCCAGGTTCATTTATTTATTGTCTATTTCCCTCACTAAAATATAAGCTCTAGAAGAACAGAGGGTTTATTTTCTGTTCTGTTCATTGTCATATCTCCAGTATCTAGAACTGTATTTGACTCATAGAAGGCACTCAATAAATACTTGTTTAAATTAATGAGTGTTGAATAAATAATGTTAGGAAGCCATACTGGTATAGCCTTTTTTTCCTACAACTGAAGGGCACTTGTCAATTTTATAAACAGATAAAACTGCTTCAGAACTGTGAAACCTCACCATAATGACCTTAAGATTTAAAAAATAACATTATGATCAGCTGTTCAGATGACCTCACAGAATCAATGAAAAGCATTTATTTGCATCCAAATATTTTAATAATAAAGAATAAAGAGTACATCTCAATGTGTTCCTAGCATTCAATAGATAACTTCACAAATTTGAAAAATTAAAACAATTTTTATGAATACAAGAAAAACAAAAACAAAATATAATCATCTTATTATCTGAATAGAATTACAAGGTTTCAGGTAATGTGGTAATTTAGGCCAAAACATAAAAATCATAAAAAACAAATTATGTAAATACAAAAAAGTCTCAATGTCAGAAAATGTTTGGCTCTTCAGAAAATAAAACATCTTTAAATTAATTATAAATCTCATGCTATTAGGCTCCTTAATCACACTGATTTTCTGAGATTAAACAAATAACTTCTCTGCATCCTTTAGTTTTTTTTTCCTATCCATTTTAGCAATTACAGCCCAACGATCTTCCCGCATTTTCCTTGTAGCTCCAAACTTCAGCGTAGATCCAGGGGTTGTTAGAGATGAAGGGGTCTGAATACAAAATCAAATTAAATCAAATCAAAATACGTTTAATTTAAAAAGATAAAGTCCAGCTTTTGAAATTTGATTTCCGAAGGAAAAATTAAAAACTACCTTAAAAACAACACACTACCTTTTTTGGTGTTCTGACACAAAGATGAGAAGTTGTTGGATTATTATTCTTGTATAATTTTTTCAATGTCTCTTCCTCTGAAACCATGCTCTTAAAGAAAAATACAAAAAATATAATCTGGGGTCTGTCATTACTAATACTAAAATTTTGTCCATATATCACAGAGAGGAGGAGAAACACAAGGAAGGGAAATGGGGGAAGGGAGAAAGAAAGGAGGTGAAAGAAGAGAGACAAGAGAAAGAGGAGAGAAAAAAGAAGATAAACTGAAGGTAATGACAAAATAATCTTCCAAACAAGGATAGAGATTTAGATTCTATTAACAATACTGCATTATATGAAATACTAATAACTATATTGTATTATATGAAATACAACATGTATATAAACAGTACTTCTCTACTGATTTCTACTTCAGTTTCAGAGTCTTTATACTACTACTTTTCCTTCCACTTCCCCCCAGCCTACTTACTCAAACTCACACTTTGGCCTTATAATAAGCATGTATAATCCTATAAAAATTATAATGTTATCAACTATCAACTTATGAGTATTGTAATTCCCCCAAATAATAATAGCTAACACTAATTTAGTAATTTATGTTAGGAGCTGTTTTAAGCACTTTGCCTATTTTAATTAATTTTAATCCTCACAATAATTTTATAAAGTAAGTATACTATTATTATCCCCATTTTAAAGGTGAAGAACTGAGACACAGAAATGTTAAGTACTTTGCCTAAGATTACACAACTAGTTAAGAGGTGGAGCCGGGATTCAAATCCAGATAGGCTGGCTCTAGAAATCCACTCTCTTAATGAATATACTATACAGATTCATTAGTCTGGTGAGCAATCAGTTCACAGTATCTTGTCCTATTCACTAATGTCACATTTACAGAGGCTTCATGAATAAAAATATTCAAACAGATTTACAGAGAGTTTTATCTGCAACATTCATCTTTTCATGTGCTTGTTGGCCATTTGTATATCCTCTTTGGATAAATGTGTATTCAAGTCCTTTGCCCATTTTTTATCAGGTTATATGGTTTTTATTGTTGAGTTATGGGAGTTCTTTATATATTCCATTTATCCCTTTTCAGATATATGATTTGGAAATATTTTCTGCCATTCTTGAGCTTGTCTTTTCTCTTTCTTAGTAGTGTCCTTTAAAGCACAAAAATTCTTAATTTTGAAGTCAAATTCATCAGTTTTCTCTTTTCTTGCCTGTACTTTTGGTGTCTTACTCATGAGGCCCTTGCTAAATTCGAAGTCATGAAAATGTCCCCAATATTTTCTTCTGTTTCATAGCTCTAGACCTTAAGTTTTGGTTTTTGATCCATTTTGAATCAATTTTTATATGTGGTATAAAAAGTCCAACTTCATTCTTTTGCATGTGGATTTCCAATATCCAGTTCTAACACCATTAGCTGGGAAAAAAAAAAGTCCTTTCCCCCACTGAGTGGTCTTGGCACTCTTGCCAAAAATTAATTGGCTATTTGTGAGAATTTATTTCTGGGCTCCTTTATTCCATTGATCTATAGATCTGCCCTTATCCTACTACGAATCTGTTTAAATTACTAGCTTTGTAGAAAGTTTCAAGGCTGAGAACTGTGAGTCCTCCAGCATTATCCTTCTTTTTCAAAATTATTTTAGCTATTTAGGACCCTTGCAATTCTATATGAATTTGAGTATCAGATTTTCCATTTCTGCCAAAAAGCTGTTGGAATTTTGATTGAGATTGCACTGAATTTGTGGATTGCTTTCAGTAGTACTGACATTTTTTTGTTCAAATAGCCAGCGTATAGGACATCTTCACAGGTTTAAGGCTTCACACCCATAAACACAATTTTTTTTTCTAACTCTTTAGGTCTTCTTTAATTTCCTTCAGCAATGTTTTATAGTTTTCATTGTATTTCAGTATTTCACTTTCTTGGTTATGTTTGTTCCTAAATATTCAATTTGTTTAGATGATAATGGATATGGATAATTTTCTTAATTTTCTTTAATTATCTTTTTGATTAATCATTGTTGGTATATAAAAATATAACCGATGTCATGTGTTTTTATACCCTTCCACATTGCTGAATTCATTTTTAGCTCTAGTAGCCTTCTTGTGGAGTCTTTGTGATTTTCAATGGATAGGATTATGGCATAAGCAAAGAGTTTTACCTCATTCTCATTTGTATGCCTGCTTTTTCTCTCCATCTCCCTTTGTTTTTGTCTAATAGCCTGATAGTTCTGGCTAGAACTTCCAGTACAATGTTGACTAGCAGTGGTAAAAGTGGACATCCTTGTCTTGTATTTGTTTTTTTTTTTAATTTTATTTATTTTTCAGAGAGAGACACAGCAAGACCTGAGCTGAAGGCAGATGCTAAATGACTGAGCCACCCAGGTGCCCCCCACCCCATCTCATTCTTAATTTAAGGGATAAGTTTTCAATTGAGTAGAATGTTAGCTCCAAGTTTTCGTAAGTATTTTTTATCATGCAGAGGAATTGTTCCTCTATTCCTACCTTTATAAGAGTTTCTATCATGAAAAAAATGTTGGATTTTGTCAAATGCCTTTTCTGTACTAATTGAGATGATCATATGGGATTTTCCCCCCTTCATTCTATTAATGGTGATATACTACACTGATTTTCTTATATTGAACCATTCTGGCATTTCTTGGATAAATCCCACTTGGTCATGGTAAATATAACTTTTTTTTTTTTAAGATCTTATTTATTTATTTGACAGACAGAGGTCACAAGTAGGCAGAGAAGCAGGCAAAGACAGAGAGAGGCGAAGCTGTCTCCCTGCTGAGCAGAGAGCCCCATGCGATGTTGGCCTCGATCCCAGGACTCTGGGATCATGACCTGAGCCGAAGGCAGAGGCTTTAACCCACTGAACCACCCAAGTGCCTGGTGAATACAACTTTTAATATGATGTGAAATTTGACTTGCTAAGAATTTGAGGATTTTTACACAGACATTCATAAGGGATAATGGCCTTTAACTTTCTTTTCTAGTAATGTCTTTATCTTACTTTGATATCAAGGTAGTACTGGCCTCATATAATGAGTTATCAAGAGTGCCTCCATCAGAAAGGATAAATACCCAACTTTGTATCAACATGAGTGGGACTGAAGGAGATTATGCTGAGTGAAATAAGTCAAGCATAGAGTCAATTATCATTTGGTTTCACTTACTTGTGGAGCATAAGGAATAACATGGAAGACATTAGGAGAAGGAAAGGAAAAGTGAATTGGGGGAAATCTGAGGGAGAGACAAACCATGAGAGACTGTGGACTCTGAGAAACACAGAGGGTTTTGAAGGGGAGGAGGATGGGGGGATGGGTGAGTCTGGTGGTGGGGATTGAGGAGGGCACGTATTGCATGGAGCACTGGGTGTGGTACATAAACAGTGAATCTTGGAACACTGAAAAATAAAATAAAAAAAAAAAGTTCTCTCCAATTTTCTGAAGTCTGAGAAGATCGTATCAAACATTTGGGGATATAATCTATCAAGGAAGTCATCTGGTCCAGGACTTTTCTTTGTTGAGAGGTTTTTGATTACTAAGTCAAATTCTTTACTGACTATAGATAGGCCAGTTGAGGTTTTCTATTTCTTCTTGGATCAGTTTAATTTGTGCATTTCAGTGGTTTTACCCATTTGTTCATTTCTTCTAAGGTATAGAATTGTTAGCATATATTCACAGTATTTTTTTATCTCTAATTAGTAATAATAAACCCACTTTTCATTTCTGATTCTATTTATATCTTGTTAGTCTAGCTAAAGATTTGTCAATTTTTTTAATCTGAAAAGATTTCTATTTGAAAAAATACATAAATTTTGGTTTTGTTGATTTTCTCTATTTTTTTCTATTCTCTAATTTGTTTATCTCCCCTTGAATCTTCATTTTTTCCTTCCTCCTGCTAGTTTTGGGTTTGGTTTGCTCTTCTTTTTCTAGTTCCATAAAGTGTAAAGTTATTGATTTGAGATCTTTCTTTTTTAATATAGGAATTTGGAGCTATACATTTCCCTCTGAATTTTTGCTGTAACACAAGTTTTGGTATACTGTATTTTCATTTTTATTCATATCTAAGTCTTAACTTCCCTTGTGATTTCTTCTTTGATCCACTGGCTGATTAAAAAGTGTGTTAATTTCAGGGCACCTAGGTGGTTCAGTCAGTTAGGCATCTGACTCTTGATTTTGATTCAGGTCATGATCTCAGGGCCCTGGGATGGAGCCCCACATCAGGCTCCGTGCTCAGCAGGGAGTCTGTTTCTCCCTCTTCCTCTGCCTCCTCCCTAACCCCATCCCCCCACCCATTCTTTCCTCCCTCTCTCTCTCTATAATGAATAAATAAAATTTTTAAAAAAGAAACTTAAATATGTGAATCTTATAACTGAATATGTCTGCAAATCAGATTCTTCCCTTTCCCCAAGGTTTGCTATAGTGAGTTAGTTTTGTCTTGCTTTATGCTGTACAAGTTTCTGTGCCAGGGATTAGCCTGGGTAAAAATTTGGGATCTTTTCACATTTTTTTTTTTTTTTGAGCCTGTCTTTCCATGGGCATGTGCAGTGGTTTTAAATACTCCAGAAATGTGACTGCTCTTGATGTCCTAATTTTTTTTAATGTCAGATCCTCCAAAGAATAAAAGTGAAAAAAAATAAAAAGAAAACAAGTTACAGTTCATTTAAATCCTCTGTAAGACAGCTCCAGCCAGGGAGAATTGAATGGCCACCAGTTTCTGTGCCTGCACAGTGATGAGAAGCAGCAATGATAACAGAACACTCAATCTTGATATTCAGAGAAAAAGTCCTTATTGCTCACCTTGGCTACAGCAAGATATGAGCACTGTTGTCTGCCATAGGACAATGGATTGGATGATAGGTAGCCACTACCATTCTTAAGGATGAAACTGACCAAAATTAACTATAATTTACCAAGTTTCAATCCTGAAAGTTGCAAGCATTCAAACAGTCTACAGTATTCCAAAATAGTTACTTCAGACAGTTTCTGTAAGTACAATTGCTGTCTAGGTAGAAAAACTTGTGGTATTTCCTACTCCACCACCTTCTGTCAGTTCACTCCAGATAATCCATTTTTAAATCTAACTTTTTATAATTATTTGAGTGTTCACCAAAATTTAAATGCAACAATAAGAAAATTACAAAACAGTAACTTCGAGTGATAATTATAATCAAATAAACTGGACTATGAAATGTATTTTTAGGCAAGTATAAATAACTGTACATACTTCTAGAATACTGTAGTATGCCTATTGTGTTACAAAGCTGTGATGCTCCTTTTAAAAATGAAATCATGAATCATTCTGAATCTCAGTTAAGAAACTAGCTTAAAGTCACACAGCTAGAAAAACAGTATGGATTCCAACCCTGATTGTCTAATTCCAGATCTCATAGTCTTTCTACTAATTCTCCTTACATTTTTATGTATCTGGGCTTCAGTTTGAGCTGGCAGTTATTATGTATAACAACTTACATAGGCTATGGAGCTAAACTAACTGTGTTCAAATTTTGGCTACCTGCATTACTAGCTATGTAATCTTGGGCAAGGTACCTATATGACTCAGTTTTCTCATCTGTAAAATGAAAATAACAGCACTGTATATACTTCTAATATGGGATTATTCTAAGAAATGCCTATATAATCTTTGCAATGGTGCTTGGTTCACAGTTTTTATCATTAAAATGTTAATCATTACCTATAAAACAAAGAGGCACTTAAGGATTCTATAAGTTAACTTCAATAATTAGGGTTTTAAGACTTCAACTACTCATTATTCCAGAACAAATGAAAATAGAGGGTTCCAAAGCAGCTTCAAAAGCTTGAAGGATCTCAAAAGTTAAAAGTGGCAATAATGAAACAAACTAGCACCTTTAACTGGAATTTTGTAATTAAGAATCTTTGGTATATTGCTTCATTTTGTGTGATGAGGTTTCCTTTTAAATTAAGTGATCTAAATTTATTCTCAATAAATATTATGACGAAATACTGGTAGGTGTGGATACACTCACAGGAGGGAATAACTAGTAATACAAACTGCTAGGGGTAATATCTTCTTTAAACAACTCCTCTGTAATACATTAACTCTTTAAGAATGATAAAAATGCTATACTTGTCAACTAATACCTTGATACAGATTTCAACCAGTAAGTGGTATAAAATTAGGAACAGGTATAATATGCAAAATCAAGAGGGGCCCTAAAATTTGGCCATAGCAAGATTCACCTAACCTTTCTCTAAAAAGAAGGAAAGAAAAAGAAAAGAAAAAGAAAGAAAAGAGAAAAGAAAAGAAGAGTATGTGGTAAAAAACTCCTTTATAACAATCTGCTGGAAAACAAGATAGGTTAATCATCTCATGTGCCAACTACGTTACATCAAGTACTTGAAAATGCCATGTTTTCTGAAGTTAAATTATTTAAACCCTGTTTCTCCAAAATGTGGCAAAAGCATAGGGTTCTGTGTTATGGAGTTCCATATTTTAGTATTGCAATAGTAGATACTATGTGTATATATTATACATATACATCAAAAATGTGTAAAAATGATAATGTAAACAACAAATACTGATTTGTAGTATTTTTACCAAGAGATCAGTCGTTTCTGAGCTATCCGAATTGATATCAAACTCAAAGACCATTTTTCTCTTTTTATTACTTTCTTCTGTGGGTACATTCTTGCTTTTGCCTTGCTGAATTTTTAGTTTCGTTGGTGTCTTCACAGTATATGCCTATCCAAAAAGGAAAACAACATATTATCTTATCAAAAAACCCTATACTGTTGGTAACTCAAGTTGAATCTTTAGTAATCAGTAACTCTCCATTATCAGTGGGATGTATATAGAAATTTTTATAAGAATTTCATTCAGATATTTTTGATACAAAAACTTCTAATTTCTTCAAACAATTTATAACAGTAGACTTTTTTTCCCCCTTCCCTTCAACTTACTGAAGAAAATAATGGCAGGAGAGAGTGGGGAGAGAGATACTCTCTAGCATCAGCAGTCAACAATCTTAAGGAAAGAGGGACTTTAATTTTTCTACCAATAATTAAGACCAAAGAACTGAATGAGCTTTGCTCTTTCTACAGAAATCCTTACTGATTTATGAGAAAATAGGTATGCTTATATTTTGTTCATAAAGTAATTCACATTAGTCAAGTTTTATAATTTTTTAAAGTATCTTTAAAAAGTTAAGTCAGTGACATCAGCAAAAATGGCAAAGCAAGGTATTCCAAAAATCTGCTCTTCCATAAAGCAATAAAAATACTGTAAAATGGTCAAAGTCAGCTTTTTGAGAACTCCGGAAATTAACCAAAAGCTTGCCACAAACTGTAGTGCTTATCTTTTTTTAATGGCCGAACGTCTGTAACAACAGCAAGCTTTGTGGTTTTTAACTTTTCTTCATCCCAACCCCCGCCCTCTATGTTACCCTTAAAAAAATAATATCCCACACTCTTTATCTAGTCTGAGAGCCATTAGATAGCACAGAACAGAACTGAGAGCTCTTCCAAAGCTTTATTCCCCAAAAGTTGTCATTTTAACTTGTCTCTGAAAGACCTCACTTACAAGGCTGATTGTATTTAACCTGACTTAGAGCTCATTATTACAAAAACTTTCTCCTTCTTGTGAAGTACAGCATAGCATTTGTCAAAACAATTATAAGCAAGCATTTTAACTTTGCAGCTCTATGAAGCAATGGAGCTGGGCAAATGACAGGGCAAATGACAGACTAATGAAACAAGATGAGATCGGGAGGGAGAAAAACCAAAAGAAACTCTCAATCTCACAAAACAAACTGAGGGTTGCTGAGGGGAGGGGTGTGTGTGGAGACGGTGGTTGGGTTATGGACATTGGGGAGGGTATGTGCTATGGTGAGTGCTGTGAAGTGTGTAAGCCTGACAATTCACAAACCTGTATCCCTGAGGCAAATAATACATTATATGTTAATAAAGATAATTAATTTAAAAAAAGGAAACTTCAAACAAACATGTAGGAAATGAGACATCCATAAGGGCAAAATAAAATAAAATCTAAACTTAACAGTAATGTACCAATGTATGTTTCCTAGTTTTGACAAATGTACATGGTAATGTAAGATGTTAACAATGTAGAAAACCAAGTGATAGACATAAAGGAATTCTATGTACTAACTTTGCAACTTTTCTATAAATCTAAAATTATGGTAAAAAAAGATGTTCTTTCTAAAAAAAGTAAGGTCACCACACCTATGAGAATGGCTAAAATCAAAAAGCTATAAAATACCATGTAGTGGCAAGGATGTGGAGCAACTAGACTTCTCATTCACTGCCAGTTAGGATATAAATTTATGTAATGATTTTTTTGAAAAACATGATTGGCAGTGTGATACAATAAGAAATATATATTTAGTCTTTGTCCCTAGTTCCTGACACAGAACTTTTAAAACCCATGTAATTTCCTGAGTGATAGGGGTGATCAGAGCATCTTTTGATACAATATTCAGTCTTTGTCCCCCAGTAATGTGATAGGAGTCTTTCATTATTCAAAATAAGCTCCTTTCAACTGGACTAAAGTTAACACTAATGAAATAACTGACAGGAAGGGGCTTCTAGATAACTTGAGGATGGTGGCTAGTAACCAGAAAAACCAAGGCTTGATTAGAAGTTTGTAAATCAGCTACACCCTTTAACCAGGATCCTGGGAGAGGAGAGGGGATGGAGATTGAGTTAAACATCAATGACCAATGATGTAATCAGTCATGCTAGGTAATGAAACCTCCATAAAAACCCCTAACTGATGGGGTTCTGAGAGTTTCCATGTTGGCAAACACACAGAGGTACTGGAAGTGCGGCACTCTTGAAGAAGGCATGGAAGTTCTGTACCCCTTCCCTCACACTTTGTCCTATTCATCTTTTCCATCTGGCTATTCTTGAGTTGTACCCTTTATAATAAACTGGTAATAGTAAGCAAAAGAATCTCCTGAGTTCTAAGAATCATTCTAGCAAATTAGCAAACATGAGGAGGGAGGTTATGAGCACCCCCAATTTAGAACCAGTTGTTCAGTAGTACAAGGGGCAAACCAGGATTGTAACTAGTGTCTGAAATGAAAGCAGTCTTGTGGGAGTGAGCCCTTAACCTGTGGGGTCTACATTAACTCCAGGTAGTGTCAGAATTTAATCAAGTTGTAAGACAACTAATTGGCGTCTGAAGAATCAGAGAACTGGTATGGTCGGGGGGATCCCCACATGTTTTGTATCATAGTAAAAAAACAAAACAAAACAAAACAAAACAAAACCTCAGTCAGTATCTATTAAGATGGAACACAGTATACATAACCCTATAACCCAGCAATTTCATTCCCAAAGACATACCCGACCAAAATGCATACAGGTCAAATACCAGAATTTTTATAGCAAGACTATGCATGAAAGCACAGTCTGGAAACCACCCAAAAGTCAACTAATAATACAATAGATAAATAAACTGTGGTGTATCACGCAATGGAATACCATATAGAAATATAAACAGAAAATCTAAAACTTTAAGCAACAATATGGATGAGTCCCACAAACATAATATTAAGTGAAAAAAGTCAAAATAAAAATTATTCTATTTATGAAAAATGCAAAAACAGGGAAAAGAGAAAATACAAAAACAGGTACAGCTAATATTGGAGTTGGGACAGTATATGGCCTTGGAGGAGAAGCCAGTGACTTAAAAGGGGGCAGGAAAATCTTCAGAGGTGATAGTAAGATTCTGTGCTTTAATCTGAGTGCTGGTTATAAAGTTATGTTTAGTGTGTAAAGAATCATCAAGTTGCATAATTAATATCTGTGCATTTTTCTTGCATATATTTCAATATAAAGTTTTTTTTAAATAAGTTCATTCTATATGAAGATCACTTCACACTCTGAATAATATAAATACAACAAAATAATTTTATGTAAAAACCTCTCTAAGCTATGTAGTTTACTAATTTTCGTAACTTCCATGGTGTGGATAATATTGCATATGTAGCAGGATGTGAGAGAGACTCTTCCTTTTGCTCTGGAATTGTCAACTGGGGCACAAAGCTGCGGAAAAAAATGCTAGTAACCCATATTCTAAAGAAAGCAACCTATGATTAAAGCCAGATCCTTCTCTAGGGCTTATTAAAAAGTGGTTAAACTGGCCCTACAATCACCAAACACCTCCCTTCTTCCCAGTTATTTTAAGGAAACTGGAAGGGGAAGGCATAAAATTTCAGCATAGAGAAAGGTCGAAATTTTTTTTTTTTTCGAAATATTTTTTCTTTCAATTTCTAAGCCAGGTGAGCAGACAACTCTTAACAGTAGTCTAACAAAAAATAGGAGTGCCTTCAAGAAGGAATGGCATCTCATTCTCTTGCTAGATATAAACTTAGGAAGAGATTTTATGTCTTTGTGTCTGACTGGATAGTTTAGAGTAAAAAGAAATTAGAGAGAGATGGATGGTAGGAGTTGGGGTCAGAAATGTAGCATTCTGTACTGCTATTTAGCATGGAAAGGTTGAATGAATTCCCCATGGATTAAGTGAACATGTGAAAGATAGTAACTGAGCCATATTGCTGTTGGCACCTGACACATTGAGGGCTGACTGCTAAGTAAAAGACTGGCAACAAGATGATGTAAAAGTATACAGCAAAAGGAAATAACTGGGGTGATACTGAAAAATGTTAAGTCAGAATCACATCACCCACATCAGGGAATGCCATCTGGTGAATGACAGAAAATTATGGAATCTGCCCCAAATATCTTTAAGTTGTAGATAATGATATTTTAGAAAAACAACAATTTCATGCTGGTATCACAAAAATTGAATTTGTTTTTTATTTCAATGTGTGATACTAGATATATATGATACCAGAAACTTCTTTTTTAACTAAAAAAATTATGACCTTCTGGGAAATTTTAGCAACCAACCTTTGGTAATGGTGTAGATAAAGTACTTTTGGCAGATGTCCACAAACAGTCTCTTTTATCTTTGGATTTGCCATGGTCAGCTGATGTGAAGTTTCGAGATATATTCTGTGAAGGAGCAGTTTTAGAATCAAATTTCCAATAATGAGTTTCAGGTGTTTCCAGTAAAGGTGTCTGTATTTTCTATATTGAACAACAAAAGGGAATAAAATCATCACTACATGTCATTTTAAAGTGCAGCAATTAGTAGAAATAACACTGGAATAAAGTAGAATTTATCCTCAAATTTACTATTAATTGGATAACTTTGAATAAATTATCCTTATTTTGTCACTTTATTTTCCCATTGAAGATGAAAATGCTATCTGCCTGTCTTCACAGAGCTGCTATGAAAAGAAATAAAATGTCTCAACTCTTTAAATGACCAAAAGTTGAGGATTTGCTGAAGAAAAAAATCTCTATTCCTGGTGGCAAAGAGCCTTTCTTTGTGGTTCATTACAATAGCCTAAAAGCCACAGGGCAGTTTATTCTCATTTCTATCCATTTTCTTTTATGCTTTCATATTTCAACTCTCTCATCTATAAAAATATCAGCCTTTCCTATCCACGAGCCTTATTCCCCACAAAAAAAAAAAAAAAAAAAAAAAGAAAGAAAGAAAAGAAAAGAAAGAAAGGAATATAGGGAAGAAAAATTACAAAAGTAGAGAATCAGAAAAATTTCCAGGAGGAAAAAAATGACTATTTTCTTCAATTCTGAATATATATTACAAATTTACTCTAAATACTTAGAATTTATTTCAACTTAGTTTCTTCCATTTTCTTTCTCTCTACCTTTATATGTATCTTCCCTTTAGCACCTGACCTATCTTTCTAGTGAAAGTTCATAATAACTGCTTTAGTGGAATTGTGTTAGGTGCTTTCTAATTTTATCACTTTCTTTGATCACCACCATCTTCATGAATACAATCACAGCAATTACAAGAAAAAAATGGAGTTTGTACATGCACACATGCATACATACACACACACACACACACAACAGAGCTATTCTCAAAAGTTCAGCGGTTAAATCTGCAGTAAATTTAAGTTAGGAGCATATAGGATGTGGTATTAAGAGGTGACCACATGCGCTATAAAAACACTGGACTGATGGGTGAATAGATCAAGGTACATGTGGTATACACACACACGGAAGAATATTACACAACTATAAAAAAGGCTGAGATTGTGCCATAACCATGGATGGACCTAGAAGGTATTATATTAAGTGAAATAAATTAGACTGAGAAAGACAAATACCATATGATTTCACTCACACGGGATAAAAAAATGATAAGTGAATAAACAAAAAAGCAGAATCAGACCTATAAATGCACAGAACTGATGGTTGTCAGATATGTGGAGGATGGGCAAAACAGATAAAGGAAAGTGGGAGATACAGTCAGGGAATGAATAAATAATGGGAATAAAAGGCACAGCATAAGGAAAACAGTCAATGATATTGTAATAGCAGTGTAACAGGACAGATGGTAGCTATACTTGTGACGAACACAGCATAATGTACAAAATTGGTGAATCACTATGTTGCACACATGAACTTATGTAACATTGTGTGTTAAATACATATATATGTATATATGTGTTAAATATGTATTTATATATTTATATATAAAATTTATATATATTTATATATATATGTGTGTGTGTACACACACACACACACACACACACACACACACACACACACACATATCCATTGGACCAGGAGTCAGGTAATATGCTCTTTTCTCCTGAATCTTAAACTATCTTGGCTGGGAGACATTAAGTAATCTCTAAGTACCTCTAGGCTTAAATTTATCCGTCTATATAATCAAGGTACTAAATGAGATATTCGTAGGTTTCTGCCCAGTTCTAGTGATCTCACTTCATAATCCTCTTTCCAGCAGATAGAAATTTTGGTAGCATTTTTTCACACAGTGGTATTTCTGTATCCTCATTCCTATATATTTCTGTCATAGGTGGTAACACAGTTTTGATGAAAACAATTTTTTTTCTCTCTCTGAATTCATCAGTCATTCTCAGAATCTCCAAAATCTAACTGTTTTCATGGAAAAATTTTTCCCTCCTGAAAGAACTCAGAATGACAACTACACCACCTTGTGGCCAAATCTGGGAATTTAACACTTCCCTGATAGAATAGCAGCTTGAAAGAAAACGCACCCCCATTCTAGAATGCTGAAATAAACCTCTTCATGATAAGTCATGGAAATGTATGTACTTTCCTACCAGTCACATTCTTTCTGAATGTTACATTTCCAGTGATGCATATACAAGCAGATCTCATTTCATTGCACTTCACTTTGTTGTACTTCATAGATGCTGTGTTTTTTGGTGTTTGTGTTTTTGTTTGCAAAATGGAAGGTCTGTGGCAACTCTGACCCAAGCAAGTCTATCAGCACCATTTTTCCAACAGCATTTGCTCACTTAGTGTCACTTGTGTCACTTTGTATCACATCTTGGTAATTCTAAATATTTCAAATTTCTGCATTATCATTATTATTTGTTACAGTAATCTGGGATTTGGTGATCTTCAGTGTTACTATTATAATTGTTTGGGAACACCATGAACCACATCCATATAAGACGGAAAACTTAAAAGCTGTGCATTCTGACTGCTCCACTGGCCTACTATTCCCCATCTCTCCCCCTGTCCTTGAGCCTCCCTATTCCCTGAAACAAAACAAAACTGAAATTAGGCTAGTCAAAAACTACAACGGCTTCTATGTGTCCAAGTGAAAAAGAGAGTCACCCATCTCTCACTTTAAATCAAAAGCTAGAAATGACTGAGCTTAGAGAGAGGAAGTCATGTTGAGAGCTGAGATAGACGGAAAGTTAAGCCTCTTGCACCAACCACTTAGCCAAGTTCTGAATGCAAAGGAAAAGTTCTTGAAGGATACTAAAAGTGATACTTCCAGTGAGCACACAAATGATAAGAAAGTGAAACAGCCTTTACGTATATGGAGAAAGTTTTAGTGGTCTGGATAAAAGCTCAAACCAGTCAAAATACTACCTTAAGCCAAAACCTAATCCAGAGCAAGGCCCTAACTCATCAATTCTATGAAGGTGAAGAGAGGTGAGGAAGCTACAGAAGAAAAGTCTGGAACTAGCAGAGGTTCATTCATGAGATTTAAGGAAAGAAGCCATCTCCATAACAAAAAAGTAGAAGATAAGGGGTACCTGGGTGTTAGTCATTATCCCAGGATCCTGGGATCCAGCCCCTAGTCAGGCACCCTGCTCAGAAGGGAGTCTTCTTCTCCCTCTCCCTTTGCCTCTGTCTCCCCCTCCCCCACGACTCATGCTCTCTCACTCACCCTCTCTCTCTCAAATATATAGTCTTCAAAAATAAAACAGAAAACAAAAATAAAAAACAAAGCAGGGGCGCCTGGGTGGCTCAGTGGGTTAAGCCTCTGCTTTCGGCTCAGGTCATGATCTCAGGGTCCTGGGATCGAGCTCCACATCAGGCTCTTTGCTCAGCAGGGAGCCTGCTTCCCCCTCTCTCTCTGCCTGCCTCTCTGCCTACTTGTGATCTCTCTCTGTCAAATAAATAAATAAAAATCTTAAAAAAAAAAAAAGGTACAAGTTAAAAGCAGCAAGAGTTAATGTAGAAGATACTGAAGTTATCCAGAAGATTTAGCTAATTAAGTACTGAAGGTGTCTACACTAAACAAGAGAGTTTCAAGCTAGGGAAAACAGCCATATATTGGTAGATGACGCCATCTAGGACCTTCATATGTCGAGAGAAGTCAATGCTTGCCTAAAATGTTTCAAAGGACAGCCTGACTCCCTTATTAGGGATTAATGCAGTTGGTGACTTAAGTTGAAGCCAGTGCTCATTAATGATTGTGAAATTCCTTGGGCCCTTTAAGAATTATGCTAAATCTACTTGCCTATGCTCTATAAATAGTGAAACAAAACCTGGATGATAGTATATCTGATTACAATATGGTTTAACTAAATATTTTAAGCCTACCACTAAGACCTACTGCTCAGACAAGATTCCTTTCAAGATATTGCTCACGGACAATGTATCTGGTTACCCAATAGTTCTGATGGAGACATACAAGATTAACGTTGTGATACCTGCTAACACAACATCATTCCACACCCCACGGATCAAGGAATCATTCTGACTTTCAAGTCTTATTATTTAAGAAATACATTTTATAAGACTATAGCTGCCATAGATAGTGATTCTATTGATGGATATGGGAAAAGTAAATTGAAAACCTTCTGGGAAAGAGTCACCAATCTAGATGCCATTAAGAATATTTGTGATTCAGGCACCTGGGTGGCTCAGTTGTTAAGCATCTGCCTTCAGCTCAGGTCATGATCCCAGGGTCCTGGGATTGAGCCCCAAATCGGGCTCCCTGCTTGGCAGGGAGCCTGCTTCTCCCTCTCCCACTCTCCCTGCTTGTATTCCCTTTCTCACTGTGTCTCTCTCCCAAAAAATAAATAAAATCTTTAAAAAAAAAAGAATATTTGTGATTCATAGGAAGAGGCCAAATATCAATATTAACAGGAATTTGGCAGAATTTGATTTCAGCCCTCATGGATGACTATATATAAGGGGTTCAAGACTTCCTGACAGAAATAACTGCAGATGTGGTGGAAACAGCAAGAAAACTGGAATTAAAAGTGGAGCCTGAAGATGTGACTTAATGGCTGCAATCTCGTGATAAAATAAGTGAGGAGTTGCTTCCTAGGGATCAGCAAAAAGAAGTGGTTTCTTAAAATGAAACCTACTCCTGGTGAAGATGCTGTGAAGATTGCTAAAATGGCAACAGAGGATTTAGAATATTATGTAAATTTAATTGATAAATCAACAGCAGCATTTGAGAGGATTTACTCTGATTTTGAAAGAAGTTCTACTGTAGGTAAAATACTATCAAACAGCAACCCCTGCTACAGAGGAATCTTTCTTGAAAGGAAGAGTCAATGAAGGAAACTTCATGTTGTCTTATTTTACAAAATTGTCAAGGTCATCCCAACTTTCAGTAACCATCACCCTTGATCAGTCAATAGCCATTAATACGAAGGCAAGATGCTCCACCAACAAAAAGATTTCAACTTATAGAAAACTCACATGATAGTCAGCATTTTTAAGTAATACAGTATCTTTATTTTAAGATTTTCTTTTTCCATTTTTTTTACTATGTTCAGTTTAGCCAACATGATACTTTATATGGAAAACCCAAAAGACTCCACCTCTAAACTACTAGAACTCACACAGCAATTCAGTAATGTGGCAGGATACAAAAATCAGTGTACAGATATCAGTTGCTTTCTTATACACTAACAGTGAAAATACAGAAAGGGAAATTAGACAATTGATTCCATTTACTAGAGCACCAAGAACTGTAAGATACCTGGGAATAAACTTTACCAAAGAGGTAAAGGATCTATACTCGAGGAACTACAGAAAACTCATGAAAAAAACTGAAGAAGACACAAAAAGAAGGAAAAGCATTCCATGCTCATGGATCGGAAGAATAAAGATTGTTAAAATGTTTATACTGCCTAGAGCAATCTATACTTTCAATGCCATCCCAATCAAAATTCTACCGGCATTTTTCAAAGTGCTGGAACAAACAATCCTAAAGTTTGCATGGAACCAAAAGAGACCCTGAATTGCTAAGGAAATGCTGAAAAAGAAAAACAAAACTGGGGGCATAATGTTGCCTGATTTTAAGCTTTACTACAAAGCTGTGATCACCAAGACAGCATGGTACTGGCACAAAAACAGACACATAGACCGATGGAACAGAATAGAGAGCCCAGATATGGACCCACAACTCTATGGTCAACTAATCTTTGACAAAGCAGGAAAAAGTATACAGTGGAAAAGAGACAGTCTCTTTAATAAATGGTGCTGGGAAAATTGGACAGCTATGTATAGAAGAATGAAACTCGACCATTCTCATACACCATACACAAAGATAAACTCGAAATGAATAAAAGACCTCACTGTGAGGCAGGAATCTATCAAAAGCCTAGAGGAGAACATAGGCAATAACCTCTTCAACATCAGCCACAGCAACTTCTCTCAAGACATGTCTCCAAAGGCAAAGGAAACAAAAGCGAAAATGAACTTTTGGGACTTCATCAAGATCAAAAGCTTCTGCACAGCAAAGGAAACAGTCAACAAAACAAAGAGGCAACCCACGGAATGGGAGAAGATATTTGCAAATGACACTACAGACAAAGGACTCATATCCAAGATCCATAAAGAACTCCTCAAATTCAACAATCAAAAAACAGAAAATCACATAAAAAAATGGCCAGAAGACATGAACAGACACTTCTCCAGAGAAGACATAAAAATGGCTAGCAGACACATGAAAAAATGTTCATCATCATTAGCCATCAGAGAGATTCAAATCAAAACCACATTGAGGTACGACCTTACATGAGTCAGAACGGCAAAAATTGAGAAGACAGCAAACAACCAATGTTGGAGAGGATGTGGAGAAAGGGGAACCCTCTTACACTGTTGGTGGGAATGCAAGTTGATGTAGCCACTTTGGAAAACAGTCTGGAGATTCCTCAAAAAATTAAAAATAGAGCTACCCTATGACCCTGCAATTGCACTACTGGGTTTTTACACCAAAGATACAGGCATAGTGAAAAGAAGGGCCATCTGTACCCCAATGTTCACAGCAGCAATGGCCACAGTCTCCAAACTGTGGAAAGAACCAAGATGCCCTTCAACAGAAGGATGGTAAAGAAGATATGGTCTATACTATGGAGTATTATGCCTCCATCAGAAAGGATGAGTACCCAACTTTTGCATCAACATACATGGGACTGGAAGAGATTATGCTGGGTGAAATAAATCAAGCAGAGAGAGTCAATTACCATATGGTTTCACTTACTTGTGGAGCATAAGGAATAACACAGAGGACATTGGGTGAAGGAGAGAAGTGAGTTGGGGGAAATTGGAGGAGGAGACAAACCATGAGAGACTGTGGACTCTGAGAAATAAACTGAAAGTTTTGGAGGGGAGTGGGATGGGTGGGTTGGGAAAGCCTGGTGGTGGCTATTAAGGAGGGCATGGAGCACTGGGTGTGGTGCATAAAAAATGAATCTTGGAACACTGAAAAAACAATTTTTTTAAAAAAATATAGTATTTTAGAATTAAGGTATGAACATTATTTTTTAGACATAATGCTATTGCACACTCAACAGACTACAATACAGTGTACATATAACTTCTATATGCACTGGGAAACCAAAAATTAATTTGACTTGCTTTATTGTGATATTCACTTTGCTGCATTGGTCTGAAACTGAACCCACAAGATCAAGGTAAGCCTGTATACATAATATTCATGATTTTCTGTTGTACTTTTATTTTTTTTAATTGAGGTAAAATTGACATATAGTATTATATTTGTTTCAGGTGTACAATATAATGATTCAATAATTCTATACATTATTTAGTGTGCATCACTGTATTTTTTAAAAACAGTTATATGGTATTTCCTATGTGCCAAGCACTATTTATATACAAATGCCTTACAAATATTAGTTCATTTAATCCTTTTAACAACTTTAAAAAACAGATACTATTCATTACCCCTTTACAGATGAGCAAGCTGAGGCATAAAGAAGTAACTTGCCTGGGTGCCTGGGTGGCTCAGTGGGTTAAGCCTCTGCCTTTAGCTCAGGTCATGATCCAAGGGTCCTGAGATCGAGTCCCACATCAGGCTCTCTGCTCAGCAGGAGCCTGCTTTCCCACCCCCACCCCGCCCTCTGTCTGTCTCTCTGCCTACTTGTGATCTCTCTCTCAAATAAATAAATAAATCTTTAAAAAAACAAAGAAGTAAATTGCCCAAATCAGAAATATTTGATAAACCTAATAATTATAACATATAAGGCTTATGATATTATCTCAATACTGTTGGAATAAAGTATCGCAAATAAAAGCCTATTTAAATTTATTATTTCTTTTATTGTTCCCTCATTATTTGTAATTTATATATCCATAACCTCAGATAAAATATGTCATTTACTAATCTACTTGAAAAAAAATAAATAATGGGCATATTTTATTGGAATTATACATAAAACAACTCCATAAGAATATGGGATATCTATTTTCATAATATGAAGGCATTCTATATTTGGAAATGAATATTAGATGCTCCTTACTTATTTATGAACCAAAAAATTTTCCAGGGAGATGTCAGAAAACAAGTTTGGTTATAAAGAAAAACCAGGAGAATTATATAAATCTCTTACCTTATCTTTTTTTTCAGGAGTAACAATGTTTTCTTTTGCCTCTCTTTTGAGTTTTTCCTATTAAAAATGAGTGCACACAATGTAGTTACTGCTATTATCAAAAATTAATGCTATTATCAAAATACTTCTAAGAAGTATTAACAAAGAATACTAAACTCTAAATCTTATAAAATAATGAAAAGAAAAAAAAGAAAAACAAATTAGTTTCTTTCTACAGAGCTTGTTATTTAGTTTTGATTATCTTTTTTTTAAATTCTGATCTGGGGGCACCTGGGTGGCTCAGTGGGTTAAAGCCTCTGCCTTCGGCTGGGGTCATGATCCCAGGGTCCTGGGATGGAGCCCCACATTGGGCTTTCTGCTCAGCGGGGAGCCTGCTTCCTCCTCTCTCTCTCTGCCTGCCTCTCTGCCTGCTTGTGATCTCTGTCTGTTGAGTAAATAAATGAAATCTTAAATAAAACAAAATAAAATGCTGATCTGACTAGTATATATCTGTGGAATCTTGGGTAAGTCTTTTAAAACTCTGAATCAACTTTCTCATTTGTAAAATGAAGTAGATGGATCAGATTATAAACTAAGGAATACACACAAGTAATTAACTGTGAAGAACCATAAAGAGATCCAGAATATTATGGGCTTTTAGAGGCAGATATTAATTTTTTCTGTGCATTGAGAAAGGGTACATTTCAGTTGGACCTTGAATAATGAACTTTTAACATGAAATAAATGAGGATGGGGGGAAAGAAAGTACAAAAAGTACAAAATACTTAGGAAAGAGCACATCACTTTTGCTGGAGATTAGGGCATATATATATTTAGTAGAGAAAAAAGAAAAATTAACTCTGGCCTGCAGAAAAGAATATGTACTTTGCCTTTAATATGAGAGTCACCTAGAGAACAGAATTGTTAGGGCCCCTAGAAGCCTTAAAGGACTCAGAGAAGGGGAAGTTCCAATACACAGAACTTTAAGCAGACTTGCCTTTCCTGTCTATGATGCCTATGCCAATATCAACCTTCCTGAATGCTTTGTGTACACCATGCTATCTCTCCCAGTGTTGCTCCTAACCAGAGAACACACTTCACCATGAAGCTTATAGTAAGCTAATGTAACAGTAGTCACTATTCTTATTCTGTATCCTATCAAAGACCAATAGTCTTGGATATTGGGGTCTACAATAAAGGGCTAGAAAGCTCTCTTCTAGGATAAATTATATCCTCAATACTAGCAAAACTGCACTGCCTCTCAGAGGACTTCTAGAAGCTTTCAGAAGACAGAAGGGAGACAGCACCTCCCATGACTGCACTGTCTTTATAAAATTCTGGAAACTTTTGCTGGTCTGGAGATCTTACTTATAGTATGTTCTAGTACAACATGTGTTTCCAACGTGTGAATTATCTTAGCTCATACACAAACATGCATCTTTGGTAATGGTTAATTAATTATGAGTTCCCTAAGACCAAAGAGATAGGCAGTCCACTTATGGACCCTATTTAAATTGAATAACTCAAATAGGTCTATAATATGGTCTGACAAAGAGACAATTGATTTCAGCCACAGGAATAGAGAATGATGGCCCTGTACCCAAATTTCATACTTGAATAAATTTATAAACCTAGAAACATCCAAATTAAAAGAAAGCCTGGTAAATGTTGTAGAAGGATTTTGCAATAATATCACAAATACATAAGGTATCCTTTCTACTATCACATCTCACCTAGGCAGAGATTTAGGTCCATCAAACCATGAAAGATGTAGAGAAGGTGATTTATCACAGTCCCACAAAGCCAACTTAATTGGAAAATTAAATTGACTGTTATCCAGTAACAGTTTTGTCATACCAATGGGCAAGTAACATAATAGGTCAAAATAGGGACTGTGTATTGACAATGATCAAAATTGAGAACTAAGAAAAAAGTTTCATATAAAATATATATATGTATAAAATATATGTAAATATAAAATTCAAATTAAACAAATACCAGAATTATGGTTAGAGAACAAAAAAATATCAAAATTGTATATGTGGAGGAAGAGGCAGTATGAGAAAGCATTAGATACATTGTTTAAAAACATAAAGGTAACCAGTAAAATAATTCAAAGTACTACACACACCTTTTAAATCAACCAGACATACATATACACTTAAGAGAAAACTACAATAAATATTACTATATAACATAAAGATAACAAAACATGATTCAATTACATGTCATATTGATAAGGGGTTAATACCCATAAGGAATTCCTATAAGTCAGCAACAAGAACAATGTATAAAAAATGGGAAAAAGATTTGAATAGACAATTCTCCTAACAAGATATATAAATGGCCAACAAGGGTAGAAAGTAACTAAGAACTTCAAAAACAATTCAACAACAAAAACATATAATCTTATGCCATAATTTGTGATTCTAGTAAGGCTCAGCATGAGAGCCACAGTGTGTACTTATGCTGATTTGACTCTAGTCAATATAGTTTCTTAACCTAATCACCACTTGCACAATATCGGTGAAAGTAGACACTTATAACAATGAGAATAACTGTCACTAATATACCTGAAATGATAAAAAGTATCTGAGGGGTAAGTGGGCAGTCTATAAAAAAAGAGGCCTAGAAAATGGATAGAGAGTGAAAGTTACAGAAAAAGTGACTAAATTTTTTCATTTTGGTCTCTCTAGTCTGGACAAAGAAAGCATACAGTGAGGCCCATAAAGAATTAATTATCCTTGCCAATATATAGAACACACTAACAATAAAGTCAAAGGTGAGTTTCAAAAAACAAACAAATGAAAAAAAAAAAAAAAAGAAAGAAAGAAAGAAAGAAAGAAAAGATCCCCCTGAAGGAGCAGAAAACACAAAAAGAGATTCACTGAAAAAAAAAAAAACAACAACAACAACAAAACCACACACATGAATTTTGTCTTTTTCCTTTGTACCCTCTTATCACCCTGTAATTAGAATATACCAAATCATAATATTTTTATCTTTTCCCTCATAAAATTGGGTAAGGAAATATAGCTTGAAGAGAGATTGATAAAATGGCAAAAAGCAAGTAACGGCACACATATGTACATATATACACACACACAAATGCACTAGGATATTACTCAGCCATGAAAAAGAGATCTTGCCATTTGCAACACCATGAACAGACCTAGAGAATATTATCCTAAATGAAATAACTCAAAGACACATGCCATATGATTTCACTTATATGTGGAATCTAAAAAAACAAATGAACAAACAAAGCAGAAACAGAACCATAAACATAGAGAACAAATTGATGGTTACCGGAGGGTAGATGGGTGGGGGGCTGGCAAAATGGGTGATGGAAAATAGGAGATACAGGCTTCCAGTTATGGAATGAATAAGTCACGGGGTGAAAGGTAAAGAATAGAAAATATAGGCAGTAATATAGTAATATAGTAATACTATAATAGCATTTTATGATGACATATGGTAGCTACACTTAGGGTAAGCATAGCATAACATAAACAGTTATCTGAATTTCTATGTTATACACCTGAAACTAATGTAACATTGCATGTCAACTATACTTCAATTTTAAGAAAAAGAATAACCCAACTTATCCTCTCAGATAGATACATGGGTTTAAGGCTTCACATTGAATTGGTGAAAAGATCCAAAGCCTGAGGATAAATATATCACAAGAAAACTACAGACCAATATCTCTATGAATACAGATGCAAAAAATCCTCAAAAAAATACTAGCAAACTGAATCTAGCAAAATATAATTATTATATATCATAACCATGTAAGATTTTTCCCAAGAATGTAAGATTGGTTTAACATCTGAAAATCATCTAATGTAATATTGTGTATTAATAGAATACAAAAAACCCACACACAGTCACCTCAATATACACAGAAAAAGCATTTTGCAAATTCCAACACCCTTTTATAATAAAAACACTCAACAAATTAGGAATTGAGAAGAACTTTCCCAACTTGATAGAGGTAAACTGAGTTTCATCAAGATTAAAGAGTCTCTGCTACAAATAATACCATCAAGAAATAAAAAGACAATCCATAGAATGAAAGAAAACATTTGCAAATCTTAGATAAGGGACTGATCAAGAATATCTAAAGAATTCTTAAAACTCAAAAAAAAAAAAAAAACACCTAATTTTTAAATGGGCAAAAAGCATCTGGATATACATTTCTCCAAAAAAGATATACAAATGGCCAATACCACATAAAAAGATGATCAACAATCATTAGGCATTAAAGAAATACAAATCAAAATAATGATATACCATGTCACACTGACTAGAATGACTATAATTCAAACAAGTGTTTCTGAGGATGTGGAAGTTGGGACTTCTATGCATTGATAGTAGGAACCCAAAATGGTAAAACTGGCTTGAAAAACAGTCCGGTAGTACCTTAAAATGTTAAGCACAGAAATATTATATTATCCAGCAATTCTATTTCTATACATATAACCAAGAGAAATGAAAACATACCCACACAAAATTTGTACACAAATATTCACAATAGTCAAACTGGAAACAACCCAAACTTCCATCAACTGATGAATGGATAAATAAAACCTAGTATATCGACTTCAGGCTGAAGGATGGGTCATGGGATCAAGACTAAGCTCTGAATCAGTTTCTGTGTCTGTGAAATGGAAAGGATAACGGTCCCTTCTCACAGCCCTGGCTGTCATAGGATTAAAGGAGTCAAGACATGAGAAATACTGAGCAGGGTACTTGGCACAGAGAAAGTGCTGGATAAACTCTGGCAGTTAAGTTCTGTCTTCATTGGGTTTCCTCAGAAGCAGACTCAATTTTTTTTTAAAGATTTTTTTTTTTATTTATTTGATAGAGAGAGAGAGAGAGAGTGAGAGAGAGAGAGAGAGAGAGAGAAAGAACATAAGTAGGGGGAGTGGGAGAGGGAGAAGCAGGCTTTCCAGCAGAGCAGGGAGCCTTATGTAGGGCTCGATCCCAGGATCCTGGGATCATGACCGGAGTGGAAGGCAGACAGTTAACTACTGAGCCACCCAGGCACCCTGCAGACTCAGAATTCAAATGCAAGATATTCTTTCAGGAAATGACCCTGGGAAGCACGGGAGGGTGAGGGGGTGGTTGTGGTGAGACAAGTAAGAAAGGAAGCCTCTGGAGGGTATGTTAATGAGCAGGCTGCCCCTGCAAGCACTGAAGGGTTAGGGGCTGGGGGATGGGCCCTCGGTGTTGGGGGAGGCAAGGCTGCTCAGCCGTGGCCTTCTGGCCTACCCTGTGTGCAGGCAGAATGTGGGATTGTCGGGACTAAATTTAGTCATGACTTCATTCATGATAAGCACTCACCCTGTGACCAGGGGACTGGGGATCGACTGGGAAACAGAACTGGCTCAGGCTAAAGGGGTGCAGGTGGGCCCCGGTGTAGTACAGACATCACACAAGGTTAAAAAAAAAAGAAAAAGAAAAAAACCCTAGTATATCCATACAATCCATACAATAGTATACTATTTAGCAATAAAGAGGAATGAAGTATTGATCTATGCTAGGATGTGAATGGACCTTGAAAACATAATGTCAAGTGAAAGAAGCCAGTCACAAGACCATATATTATATGATTCCATTTAAGTGAAATATCCAGAATAGGTGAATCAATAGAGACAAAAAGTAGATTAGTAGTAGCCTGGAGCTGTTGAATCTGGTGATGGAAGAAAAAAGGAAGGGATAACTGCTGACGTATATGGGACTTCTTTGAGGGGGTGATACATGTATTCTAAATTACACAGCCTTGGGGGCGCCTGGGTGGCTCAGTGGGTTAAGCCACTGTCTTCGGCTCAGGTCATGCTCTCAGGCTCCTGGGATCGAGTCTGGCATCCGGCTCTCTGTTCGGCAGGGAGCCTGCTTCCTCCTCTCTCTCTGCCTGCCTCTCGGTCTACTTGTGATCTCTCTCTGTCAAATAAATAAATAAAATCTTTAAAAAAAAAAAAAAGATGTTTAAATTACACAGCCTTGATGGTTTGCACAACTATATTAGAAACCATTAAATTGTACACTTCAAATGGGTGATTGAAAGGTATATAAATTATGTCAGTGAAACTGTTTTTTTTTTTTTTTTTTTTTTTAAATGACAGAGTTGAGGAGTGCCTGGGTGGTTCAGCAGGTTAAGCAAATGACTCTTGATTTTGATCTTGATCAGGTCATGATCTCAGGGTAGTGAGATTAAGCCCTGCATGGGACTCTGTACTGGGCATGGAGCCTGCTTAAGATTTCTCTCTCTCCCTCTGCCCCCATCCCTCTCTCACCCTCTCTAAAAAAAAGAAAATGAAAGAGCTGAGCAGGGACATGGACAAAGTTGGGGACATTAACACCTCCATTTCAATAAGTGAAATACCTACTCACCAGAAAAATCAGCAAAAGTATATACAATCTAAACAATACAACCAATTAAGTGGTTGTAACTGACATTTATAGAACACTCCAACAATAGTATAATATAAAATTGTTTCAAGCACCCATGGATCATCCACCAAGACAGATAATATGCTGGGCCATAAAGCAAATCTCCACAAATTTAAAAGAATGGACTGACCGTTTTTGTTCCCCCAAAATTCATACATTGGGGCCTTAATTCCTATTATGATATGGTGTTTGGAGATGGAGTCTTTAGGAAGTAACTGGTTTTGGATGAGGTCAGGGAGGTGAAGTCCCCACAATGGGATTAGTGTCCCTGTGAGGAGAGGAAGAAACTAGAGCTCTCTCTCAGCAATGTGAGGTCACAGCCAAAAGGCAGCTGTCTAAAAGTCAGGAAATGAACTCTGACCAGAACATGACCATGATGGCATCCTGATCTCAGATTTCCAGCCTCCAGAATTGTGAGAAATAAATATTTGTTTAACCTATTGAATCTAGAGTATTTTTGTTATAGTAACCCAATCAGACTAATACAAAAATCACACACATTGTGTTCTCTGACCATAATGGAATCAAACTAAAAATCAGTAACAGAAAGACTACAGGAAAATCTTAGAATATATGAAAATTTAAAAACACATTTCTAAATAATCTATGGGTCCAAGAAGTCACAAAGAAATTTAAAATTTTATAGAACTGAATGAAAACAAAAACACAACATATCAAAACATGTGGGATATAGCTAAAGCAGTACTGAGAGAAAAATTTAAAGTACTAAATGCTTTCATTAGGAAAAAGGGAAAAGTGATGTCAGCAAAATGGCAGGAGTTTTCTACCATCCTCCCTACCAAGAAAACAGATTTTGACCATCATCCTCAGATGAGAATACCTTTATCGAAGTTCTAGAATCCAGCAGAGAAGTTCTAGCACACCACTGGAACAAAAAAGTCATAGATTGAACACACTGTAGAGGATAACAGGAACAGTTTCACTTTACCCTTGTCACCCCCTCTCCTAAGGCAGAACAGTTTGGTGCCAAGAAAGATCTCTCAGCTAGCAATTTTTCCTTTGGGAAAAAGTGAGAGCAAGAGAGGGATCCCCAGCTTCCCCAGTTGTGCAGGATGCTGTGAAAGAGGCCCATTTCTTTCCCACTCCATCCAGAATACTAGGGTGAACTACATGACTGAGAGGTGAGAAGGGTTTGGGAATACAGCAACAAAAGCTCAGAATGTATTTAAGATACACATATCCTCATCACTTCATGGACTCCATGGGAAGACTGCCCAAGAGCTTCTGGGGATACCTTGCCTGAAGATCAACTGGCCCAAGGGCACTCCCTCAATGCTTCAAACATCTCACTCACACATCTAATACCCCATTGCCAACCTGCACATGCCCTTAAGGGTGGCAAGCATAAGCCTTTGAAGATGGTTAGTGAACATGTGAAGAAAGCTGGCCCAATGCTTCAGAACTAAGATAAAGTATACAAACCTGATCATTCAACAAAGACCAAGGGAGAACAAAGAGGAGGCTGCCAGCACTACCTGCAGCATCAAGAGAAAGCATACGGTCTTAAGAATTCCTCTTAAAGAGCAAACAAGAAATGTAGAGCGGGCAGACAGAGATACAGAAATAGACATAGACATAAATATATATGTAGATATAGAAAAGATCCAAGAAAACCTCAGAATCCCTAGCAGAGTTGACAGAAGATACTTCTCTCCTGAAGGTAACCAATTAAAAACTGGAAGAGATAACCATCCTTCAAATGTGAAGACAGTGATACCAGACATGAAAAATCAAAGCAACATGACACCACAGAGAAATACAATAATTTTCAGTAACCAACTCCAGAGAAATGGAAATCTGCAATTTGCCTGATAAAGAATTCAAAATAGTTGTTTTAAGGAAGTTCAATGAGCTATAATAAAACACAGAAAGACAATTCAATAAAATCAAGAAAACAATAAATGAACAAAAGAACTTTAAGAGACAAAAATCATAAAAAAGAATTAGACAAATTCTAGAGATGAAAAGTAGAATGAATAATGGAAAAATGCAATAGGGAGAATTAAAATGAGACTTGATCAAGCTGAAAAATCAAATGACTTATTGTCAAGTTCATAGAAATTATCTAATTGGGACAACAAAGATAAAAGAATGAAAAATGGTGAGGGAAGACTACATAAATTATGAGATACCACTGAATGAAACAATTTACACACTTTAGAACCCCAGAGGAACTAAGATGGAGGAGGGGGCAAAAAAGTAATCTAAAGAAATGATGGTTAAGAACTTCCCAAATCTGAAGAAGAAAAAGAGAAAATGGAGCAGAAAGTTCATTTCAGTAAATCATAACTGAAAACTTCCCTAATCTGGGGAAGGAAACAAACATCAAAATCCAAGAAGCACAGAGAGGTCCCATTAATTTCAACAAAAGCTGGCCATCACTGATTTGTGGAGCATAACAAATAGCATGGAGGACAAGGGGAGTTAGAGAGGAGAAAGGAGTTGAGGGAAATTGGAAGAGGAGGTGAACCATGAGAGACTATGGACTCTGAAAAACAATCTGAGGGTTTTGAAGGGGCGGGGGGTGGGAGGTTGGGGGAACCAGGTGGTGGGTATTGGAGAGGGCACAGATTGCATGGAGCACTGGGTGTGGTGCAAAAACAATGAATACTGTTACGCTGAAAATAAATTTTAAAAATTAAAAAAAAAATCATTTGGAAAAACACAATTACCAAAACATACTTAAAATTGTGATGAATTAAATAGGATTAAATAAATATCACAGTTACTGGAAATTAATTTATTAAAAAAAAAAAAAGCTGGCCATCACCAAGACATATTACAGTCAACTTCACAGAATAAACAGAAAAGGAAAGACTCCTGAAAGCAGCAAGGGAAAAAAAGTCCTTAACTTACAAGGGACAACAGATCAGGTTTACAGATCTGTCCACAGAAACCTAGCAGGCCAGAAGAGAATGGCATGATATAGTCAACCCACTCAACGGGAAAAATATGCAGCCAAGAGTACTCTATCTAGCAAGGCTGTCATTGAGAATAGGAGACATCGTTTCCCACTCAAAACCTATAGAGTTCACGACCCCTAAACCAACCCTGCAAGAAATATTAAAGGGGACTCCTGAGTGGGAAAGAAAGACTAAAAGTAACAGAGACTAGAAAGGAACAGAGAAGGGGTGCCTAGGTGTCTCAGTCAGTTGACTGTCTGATAAGATTTTGATTTCGGCTTAGGTCATGATCTCATGGTTGTGGGATCAAACCATACATCATGGTCCCTACTTAGCATGGAGTCTGCTTGAGATGGTCTCTCTCCCTCTCTCTCTGCCCCTCTCACAGTTCAATCTCTCCCTCTCTCTCTCTCTCTTAAAATGAATACAATCTTAAAAAATATGGAATAAAGAAAATCTCCAGAAACAATGACTTAACAAGTAATACAATGGCACTATCTATCAATAATCACTCTGAATGTAAAGGGACTAAAGGCTCCAATCAAAAGACACAGGATATCAGAATGGATTTTAAAACAACAACAAAAAAAGTTCATCTACATGCTGCCTACAAGAGACTCATTTTAAACCTAAAGACACCGCTAGATGGAAAGCAAGCAGATGGAGAACCATTTATCATGTTAATAAAGGTCAAAAGGAAGCCAGAATAGTCATACTGGCTTTGTACCAGACAATACTTTGTACCAGACAAAGTAGATTTTAAACCAAAGACTATAACAAAAGATGAAGAGTGCCACTATATCATAAAAAAGGGTACAATCCAACAAAAAAATTTAACAATTTTTAAAAATATTTTTATTTTGAAGACCACAAATACATGGAGGTTGAAAAACAACCTACTAAAGAAGGAATGGGTTAACCAAGAAATTAAGGAAGAAATAAAAAAAAATACATGGAAACAAATGAAAATGAAAACACAATAGTCCAAAGCCTTTGGGATGCAGCAGAGTCGTCTTAAGAGGGAAGTATATTATAGCAATACAGTCTCACCTCAGGAAGCAAGAAAATCTCAAAACAGCCTAACCTTACATCTCAAGGAGCTTAAAAAAAAAAAAAAGGACAATAAATGAAGCCCACAACCAGCAGAAGAAGGGAAATAATAAAGATCAGAGCTGAAATAAATGATACAGAAACAACAACAACAACAACAAAAAAAAAACCAGTAGAAAAGATCAATGAAACTAGGTGCTGGCTGTATGAAAGAATTCATAAAATTGATAAACCCCTACCCAGATCTAGCAAAAAGAAAAGAGAAAGGACCCAGATAAATAAAATCACCAATGAAAGAGGGGAGATCAAAACCAGCACCACAGAAATACAATTATAAGAGAATATTATGAAAAATTGTATGCCAACAGATTGGGCAATCTGGAGAAAAGTGTATAAATTCCTAGAAATATATAAACTACCAAACCTGAAATAGGAATAACTAGAAAATTTGAACAAACTGATAACTAGCAAAGAAACTGAATCAGTAATCAAAAATATCTCCAAACACGAAACATCCAAGGCTAGATGGCTTCCCAGGGAAATTCTATCAGACATTTAAAGAAAAGTTAATACCTATTCTTCTCAAACTGTCTCAAAAAATTAAAAAGGAAGGAAAAATTCCAAACTCATTCTATGAGGTCAGCATTACCTTGATTCCAAAACCAGACAAAAACTTCACTAAAATATTACAGGCCAATATGGACGAACATGGATGCAAAAATTCTCAACAAGATACTATCAAATCAAATCCAACAGTACACTAAAAGAATCATTCACTATGATGAAATGGGATTTACTTCTGGGCTGCAAGTTTGGTTCTATATTTGCAAATCAATATGATGCACCACATTAATAAAAGAAAGGGTAAGAATCATATGATCCTATCAATAGATGTGGAAAAAGCATTTGACAAAGTACAGCATCCATTCCTGATAAAAAAACCCTCTAAAAAGTAGGAATAGACGGAATATACCTCAACATCATAAAGGCTATATATGAAAAAACTACAGCTAATATAATCCTCAATGGGGAAAAACATAGAGCACTTCCTCTACAGTCAGGAAAAGAAAGGAAGTCTACTCTCACCACTGTTATTTAACATGGTACTAGAAGGCCACAGTAATGAGACAACAAAATGAAATAAAAGGCATCCAAATCCGAAGGAAGAAGTCAAACTTACACTATTCACAGAGGACATGATATTCTGTGTAGAAAACCCAAAAGACTCCACCAAAAAATTGCTAGAATTGATACATGAATTCAGTAAAATCAAAGGATACAAAATCAATGTACAGAAATATGTTGAATTTCTACATGCCAATAATAAAGCAGCAAAAAGAGAAATCAAGGAATTGATCCCATTTATAATTGCACCAAAACAAGAAGATACCTAGGAATAAACCCAACCAAAGAGGTAAAAGATCTATACTCTCAAAAATATAGAACACTTATGAAAGGACCTGAAGATGACACAAAGTAATGGAAATACATGCTCTGTTCATGAATTGGAAGAAAAAATACTGTTAAAATACCTATACTATCCAGAGCAATCTATACATTTAATGCAATCCCAATGAAAACACCATTAGCATTTGTCACAGAGCTAGAATTATGCTGAGTGAAATAAGTCAAGCAAAGATAGTTAATTATCATATGGTTTCACTGACTTGTGGAACATAAGGAATAACATGGAGGCCATTAGGAAAAGGGAAGGAAAAGTGAAGGGGAGGAAATGGAAGGGGAGATGAACCTTGAGAAACTGTGGACTCCGAGAAACAAACTGAGGGTTTTAGAGGGGAGGTAGATGGGGGACGGATGAGCCTGGTGGTGGATATTAAGGAGGGCATGGATTGCACAGAGCACTGACTGTTATATGTAAACAATGAATCTTGGAACACTACTTCAAAAACTAATGACATATTGCATGGTGACTAACACAATAAAAAAAATAATTAAAAAACTGAAAAAAAAAAAAAAGAATAAACAATCCTAAAATTTGTATGGAACCACAAGACCCCAATGGCCAAAGCAATCTTGAAAAAGAAAGGCAAAGCTGGACGCATCACCATTTCAGACTTCTAGTTATATTAAAAAGCTGTAGTCATCAAAACAGTATGGTACTGGCACAAAAACAGATACATAGATCAATGGAACAGAATAGAAAACCCAGAATTGGACCCACAACCATATCGTCAACTAATCTTTGACAAAGCAGTTAAGAATATCCAATGGAAAAAAGGACAATCTCTTCAACAAATGGTGTTGGGAAAGCTGGACAGCAACATGCAGAAGAATCAGATTGGACCACTTTCTTACACTCTACACAAAAATAAATTCAAAATAAATGAAAGACCTAAATTTGAGACAGGAAACTATCGGAGTCTTAGAGGAGAATACAGGCAGCAACCTCTTTGACCTCAGTCATAGCAACTTCTTACTAGACATGTTGCTGGAGACAAGAGAAACAAAAACGAAACTGAACTACTGGGATTTCAGATATATAGCTTCTGCACAGTGAAGGAAACAATTAACAAAACTAAAAGGCAGCCTATGGAATGGAAGAAGATATTTGCAAATGACATATCCAATAAAAGGTTAGTATCCACTATCTATAAAGAACTTAACAAATTCAACACCCCAAAAACAAATAATCCAGTTTAAAAAAGGGCAAAAGACATGAATAAACATTTTTCCAAAGACATCCAGATGTTTAACAGACATATGAAAAGATGCTCAACGTCACTCATCATTAAGGAAAGGCAAATCAAAACTACAATAAGATATCACCTCACACCTTTCAGGATAGCTAAAATTAACACAAGAAACCTCAGATGTTGGTGAGGATGCAGAGAAAGGGGAACCCTCTTACACTGTTGATGGGAATGCAAACTGGTACAGCCACTCAGGAAAACAGTATGCAGGGTCCCTCAAAAATTTAAAAATAGAACTATCCTATGATCCAGCAATTGCACTACTATGTATTTGCCCAAAGGAAACAAAAATACAGATTTGAAGAGACACATGCACCCTGATGTTTATATCAGTGTTATCAACAATAGTCAAATTATGAAAACAGCCCTAGTGTCCATCAACTGATGAATGGATAAAGAAGATGTGGTGTATATAAACAATGGAATATTAGCCATCACAAAGATTGAAATCTTGCCATAATGACGTAGATGGAGCTAGAGTGTACTGTGCTAAGCAAAATAAGTCACTCAGAGAAAGACAAATACCACATGATTTCACTCATATGTGGAATTTAGGAAATAAAACAGATTAACATTTGGGGAAAAAGAGAGACAGACCATAAAACAGACTTTTAACTACAGAAAACAAAATGGCAGTTGCTGGAGGGGAGGTGGGTTGGGGATGGGTTAAATGAATGATATGTATTAAGAAGGGCACTTGTTGTGATGAGCCCTGGGTATAATACGTAAGTGATGAATCACTAAATTCTACTCCTGAAACCCATATTATACTATATGTTGACTAGAATATAAAAACTTAAAAAAAAAACAACAACAACAAAGAAAAAGAAAAGGAAAAAGAAAAAGAAAAAAAGAAAAAAGAAGCCTCCTGTGCATTGTTGGTGGGATTATAAACAGGTACAGCCACTGTGGAAAACTGTAAGAAATTCTTCAAAAAATTAATGAAACTACCATATGATTCAGTAATTCCACTTCTGGGAATATATCCAAAACAAACAAAAACGTCATGCTGAAGAGATATCTGCACCCACATGTTCACTGCAGCATTATTTCCAGTATCCAAGATATGGAAACAACCTAAGTGATACCAACAGATTAATGGATAAGGTAAGTATGATACACACACACACACACACACAGAGAAATATTAGCCATAAAGAAAGGAAATCCTGCCATTTGCAGTAACACGAATGGATCTGGAGAGCATTTTGCTAAATGATTTAAGTCCAACAGAGAAAGCAATATTTGTATGTTCTTATTTATATGTTGTCTAAAATTAAAGAAAGAACTCATAGAAAAAGAGATCAGATTTGTGGTTACCAGGGGCAGAGATGTTGGGGTTCAGGAATTAGATAAAGGTGGTCAAAGATTTGTACCTTTGTACAAGTTAAAAGATAAATAAGTACTAAGGATGTAGTTTATAACACAATGATTATAGTTAACACTGCTATATGGTATATTTGAGAGTTAAGGGAGTAAATGCTGAGCATTCTCATCATGAGGAAAAGAACTCTTTTTTTCCTTTTTTTTGCATCTATATAAAATGATGGATAGTAACTAAATGTATTGTGGTAATCATTTCACAATATATACAGGTCGAATCATGCTGCATAACTTAAATTTGTACAGGACTGTATGTTAAGTGTATCTCAATACATATGGAAAACATTTGGAAAAAAAGAACATTAAGAGTAGTTAAAGTGAAGGAATCCTCCTCTTCCACTGCAACAGTAGGATAAAGGTAAGTATATTACTATTATAGGTGAAGAGAGAGACATTTAGTCATTCCTTTGACAACATTCATTAAAAACAGAAAATTTTCAAAGAATTGCTCTCAGGTAAAGGGAAAACAAAAATAAATAAGATATAATCCTTACCTCTGAAGAGCTTGAAATATAATGGAAGTACAGACTGATATAACTATTTTGATATAAAAACAAAGTGCTATGAGAATACTTATATACAGTAAGTTCGCCTTTGATGAAATGAAATTCATCAAATTTTAATATGAAAAATGTGTCAGATTTTCCATAGTGGAGAAAGGAAGAAAGGAATTAAGTACAGGAAACAAAGTGAACAGAAAGGATCTTGAAATTGAAAGTGCATATTACTTAGGCTGTTGCTGAGTGATTAAGAGAACAGGTTTTGGAAACATGCAAGATTTGGACTGAATTCTAAGCCATTCTACTTTTTTACTACGTGATCATGAATAAATAACCTAACCTCTATAAAAATGAAGATAATAAGTATTGCTTTTAGCACCGTTGTAAGAATTAAATAGATATAAGTAGGATAGTCAGCATGGTATCTGTCCTATAGAAAGTAAAAAGATAAATGGTATTTGTCATTTTAAAGTAAGTCAATTCATTTTGTAAACTGCAAAACACTACACAAATATAAGGCATTATTTTTTCTGAAACCTAATGAATAGTTTAAAAACACATCTAAATATGTAAGCATTTTATAATATATGAGATAATATTTCCCAAGTACTAATATCTAAAAGCACTCTACTCTTAAAGCATGCTTATATTTATATTTGTTCAATATTTAAACAAAGGAATACACTACATACTTCCGAAAAAAACTAGATGTTTTAATCATAATTACCAAAATATATTTCCTAATATTTATAAAAAGTTGCAGTTACAGGTGCCTGGGTGGCTCAGTCAGTTAAGTGTCTGCCTTCACCTCAGGTCATGATCCCAGGGTCCTGGGATCAAGCCCCACATCAGGCTCCCTGCTCAGCAGGGAGTCTGCTTCTCCCTCTCCCTTGGCCTGCTGCTCCCCCTGCTTGTGCTCTCTCTTTCTGCCAAATAAATAAATAAACTCTTTAAAAAAAAAGTTGCAGTTATACTTCAGTTAAAAAAATTAAACTAAAACAACCCAGAAAGTTGCACCTAAATATTATTAGCTACTTTATCCATAATGCCACAAAACCTACCTTTTCTTCTCTTTCTATTTCAAGTTGTTTCTTAACAGACAAAAGTTCATTTTTGAGATTAGACAATTCAGACTCCTAAAGGAAAAAAATATGAAATTTATAGTGTATCCATATATTTCTCAAAACAGTAAAAATGCTAATGTTTCATATATATTTAGTTTTACAGAGAAATAAATTCACTTATAAAATATATACACTTTTTTACTATGTTCAGTTAGCCAACATATCGTACCTCATTAGTTATTTATGTAGTGTTCAAAGTTTCATTAGTTGTGTATAACACCCAGTGCTTACTTTACTCACTGATATGAAGGCTGCTAGTTGAACATAACTAAAGATTTCATTTAGACAAATTTTTATAGTTTTCTAAAGAAATATTTAACATTACGTATCTCTCCTTCTTACCTTCTCCCAATCTATCCCATTCTTCCTCTCCCAATCTCTGTCAAGCTCCAAATTTATTTGTAACTGGAGTTTGTATTTATTCATTTGAAAAAAAAGAGTTTATCCCACATTTCAGAAAATAAAACTGGAAAACCATTTAACTATAACACCTGTAAGATCTTTTTTAAATCTAAGATTCTTTGATTCTACAGCTCAAAAATTATGGTTTTATTTAATATTATTCTTTACCACCAGTCATGCTGATATGAAAATTGGCTTTATTGCTATTTGTTCTGTATCTCACCAAAGATGCTTTCACTGATGACTGTTCTTGTTCTTTGCTTTTATAAAGTCCTAGTTCTGAGTCTCTTTCTTCAACTATTTTATCATATTGGTGCTATATTAAACAGAGAAAATATTTTAAGTATATTAGAACACAAAAAAATTATGGCTTTTTTAAAAAAATGTTTATTTATTTATTTAACAGAGATCACAAGTAGGCAGAGAGGCAGGCAGAGAGAGGGGTGGGGAAGCAGACTCCCCGCTGAGCAGAAAGCCTGATGCGGGGCTCGATCCCAGGACCCCGGGATCATGACCTGAGCCAAAGGCAGAGGCTTTATTTAACCCACTGCGCCACCCAGGCGCCCCATAAATTATGTTTTAATAATACTAGTATCCTTACACATTTTATATTCACAGAAAATGTCAATAAATTCCACATTTTATATATATATATAAATATATATATATTTGACCTTTTTTCTAATTTTTAAGTCATTTTTATTCAAATAAACAATGAAACATAGAAAACAGTCTTGAAAATAATCAAACACAAGAACAACAAAAAATTCTTTTTAATTGGAAATGTTGAGTTTCATAATTTAAAAAAAGGCTATAAACACCAACCTCTTAGAAGAGTAACTGATTCCAGACCCAAATCTGGGGCAGGAAATACAAGATGAGACTTGAACATGTTGTTATAATAGAAAGCAAAAAAGCAGTCAAGTCAAAAGGACTGGCCAACTAGTTTGAAGAGTCTCCCACTGGCCAAAAAAGGAACAATTTGGGTGTCAAGGATTAGACTGGATTGAGACATGCCAAATATGTTTAAATCTCTGAGTTCATAATATTTTTATGAATTTTTAAAATACTATGAAAATATGTTTAATCTTCGTTGGTTACCTCATATGTTTATATCCCACCAACAATTTTAAGGATGAATAGGTAAGTATAGCCCACCTCTTATTCCAGATCTTGAAGGGAATAAAGCTGAATTCAGTAACAGAATGATTACTTTTATAACAACAAAAAATAAAGGACAAACACAACAAACATTAAGTCTTTCATCTATTTATACCACTGATAAAAATTTGTTTAGCCTAATGTGTGTTAGACACACATAATGGATATATTTATATCCTTTACCAGATACATATTCTGGGGATGTACTTAAATAAATATAAGGTATAAAGTGCTATAAGAAGAGTACTAGGAAAATTCAGAAGAAAAGTGATTACTTCCATACATAACAGATGACAAGGAGAGGGATTCTCAAGGAAGGGACACTCAAACTCAGCTTTGTGTGGTTAAGACCTAAACTTAGAGAAATGGAAGATCAAGAGTATTCTAGCTGTAATCAGTCATTATTGCAAATTTTCTGACAAATCAGACTGCTATCTTGATTTCACCATCTTTATGCATAAATATGGCTGCAATTAATAGTTCTCATTACACACACACATTACCTTATGTTTTTCCATAAGTGCTACCATTTCAGCTATTTTATGTTGACATCGAATATCAATTTCTTTCTGTAATTTCACTGCTTCATTGGCTATTACTTTTGCTTTCTCAACCTATCAAAGTATTTCTTAAAATTAATGCACAAAAATCAAATTTAACTTAAATGCAAAGACCATATATACTACTTACATAAAATGCAGAAATCAAACACCAGAAAATTAGGAAAGCCAAGTAAAAGATGCATTACTGTTTGGGTTTATTTTAGGGTGTCCTATCAAGTGTGATGATAGTATAACACTATAATGACCACTTAATCTTTTCAAAATAATACATCATTTAATACACACATACTTAAAATAACAAAGATACTTTTTAACTGTCACATATAAATTTATTAAATCTTTTAAAAATCATAACTTCAGAATTGCTTTTCTCTTAAAATGTTGATAAACAAATAGAGTTTTAATATAACAAATTTTCAAACATATTTAGTTTTTCCTACCTCTTCTAAAAGATTTTCTTCTGATATCTTTTTGTCCTCAATTTTTTTTTGATAGCTGTCAGTCATTTCCTTAAATTTCTGTTTGGCACCTTCTAGTTCTAATTCTAATTTACTGACCTTTGAGTAAAGAAAATAGCATTAACATTAGTAAATGTGCACTACTTGAAAATATTCTATATTCACTTTGTGGTTTTGTGACTCTTAAAACATTACTTATTCATTGAAATTATGGCTGGATCATTTTCCTTACAGTTTTCATATGGTGAGATGTGATTTTTCACAAAACCCCTAAAATACATATTTAGTCTGACAAGTAATATTTTTAAAGTAGCCATATTTTCATTTATGATCTATATCTCAGCAATATTTAAATTATTTGTTCTGAGGTTCAGGTTTTGTTACAGTGACTATTCCATTTGGATAGAACACCCATGTGATTCAAAGAAAAAGCATGTTCTGGGCACCTGGGTGGTTCAGTGGGTTAAGTCTCTGCCTTCCGCTCAGGTCATGATCTCAGGGTCCTGGGATCGAGCCCCATGTCAGGCTTTCTGCTCAGCAGGGAGCCTGGTTCCCCCTCTCTCTGTCTGTCAAATAATAAAATAAAATCATTTTTTAAAAAAAGCATATTCTTTTTTTTTTTTAAGATTTTATTTATTTGACAGAGAGAGATCACAAGTGGGCAGAGAGGCAAGCAGAGAGAGAGAGAGAGGAGGAAGCAGGCTCCCTGCAGAGCAGAGAGCCCGATGTGGGACTCGATCCCAGGACCCTGAGATCATGACCTGAGCTGAAGGCAGAGGCTTAACCCACTGAGCCACCCAGGTGCCCCAAGCATATTCTTTTTTAAAAAGCAGCTTTATTGAGGTATAATGGATACACACACAAAAAAACTATGCATATTTAACGTTCACAATTTGATTAGTTTAGACATATGCATACACCATGAAACCATCACAATTAATATACATAATGTATCACCTCCAAAAGTTTCCTTCTAGCCCTTTATTTTCTACCATAAAACAATTTAACATGAGATCTATCCTCTTCACAAATTTATAAGTTCACAATATAGTATTGTTAACTATAGGTACTGTGCTGTACAGCAGACATCTAGAACTAATTTATCTTACTTAACTGGAAACGTTATACAAGTTGAAGAACTCTCCATTTCCCCTTGCCTTTTACCTATTCTAATCTCCATTCTAATCTCTACTTCTTCTAATCCTTGCTCTTCTTTATAGCTCTACTGAATAATTATATATCAATATTTGTTTTTTTAACTATTTTTATTGTTTTATGTTACTCACCCTACAGTACATCATTTGTTTTTGATATACTGTTCCACGATTAATTGTTTGTGTATAACACCCAATGCTCCATGCAATTCATGCCCTCCTTAATACACATCACTGGGTTCAACCACGCCCCCCCCTCCCTTCTAAAACCCTCCATTTGTTTCTTGGAGTCTCTCATGGTTCATTTCCCCTTCTGATTCTTCCCCCTTCATTTTTCCCTTCCTTCTTGTAATGTCCTCCATGACATTCCTAATGTTCCACAAATAAATGAAACCATATGATAATTTAGACTTTCTGTGTTTGACTTATTTCACTCAGCATAATCTCCTCCAGTCCCATCCATGTTGATGCAAAAGTTGGGTATTCAACCTTTCTGATGGCTGAGTAATATTCCATTGTATATATGGACTACATCTTCTTTATACATTCGTCTGTTGAAGGACATCTTGGTTCTTTCCAACAGTTTGGCTATTGTGGACATTGCTGGTATGAACACTGGGGTGCATATGGCCCTTCTTTTCACTATGACTGTATCTTTAGGGTAAATATCCAGTAGTGCAATCGTAGAGTCAAAGGGTAGCTCTATTTTTAATTTTTTGAGGAATCTCCACAGTTTTCCAAAGTGGATGCACTACCTTGCATTCCCACCAACTGTGTAAGAAGGTTCCCCTTTCTCCACATCCTCACCAACATTTGTTGTTTCCTGTCTTGTCAATTTTTGCCGTTCTGACTGGTGTAAGGTGGTACCTCAATGTGGTTTTGATTTGAATCTCACTGATGGCTAATGATGATGAACGTTTTTTCATGTGTCTGTTAGACATACCAATGTCTAATTTGTCTAATGTCTAATTTGTATGTCTTCATTGGAGAAGTGTCTGTTCATGTCTTCTGCCCATTTTTGATGTGGTTATCTGTTTTTTGAGTGTTGAGTTTGAGGAGTTCTTTATAGATCTTGGATATGAGCCCTTTATCTGTAGTGTCATTTGCAAATATCTTCTCCCATTACATGGGTAGCCTCTTTGTTTTGTTGACTGTTTCCTTTGCCATGCAGAAGCTTTTGATCTTGAAGTCCCAAAAGTTCATTTTTGCTTTTGTTTCCTTTGCCTTTGGAGACATGTCTTGAAAGAAGTTGCTGTGGCCGATGTTGAAGAGGTTATTGCCTATGTTCTCCTCTAGGCTTTTGATGGATTCCTGTCTCACATTGAGGTCTTTCATCCATTTGAGTTTATCTTTGTGTATGGTATAAGGGAATGGTCGAGTTTCATTTTTCTCTATATAGCTGTCCAATTTTCCCAGCACCATTTATGGAAGAGACTGTCTTTTTTCCATTGGATATTTTTCCCTGCTTTGACCATAGAGTTGTGGGTCCATATCTGGGCTCTCTATTCTGTTCTATTTGGTCTATGTGTCTGTTTTTGTGCCAGTACCATGCTGTCTTGGTGATCACAGCTTTATAACATAACTTGAAATCGGGCAATGGGAGGCCCCCAGTTTTGTTTTTCAACATTTCCTTGGCAATTCTAGCTAAACTCAGGGGACTGGTTGAAATGGAGTCCCCCAATCCTTCGCCATCTTGGGAATCTCTCTGATGCTTTTTTAAAGTTTCTATTTCTTCACTGAGATTCTCCATTTATTCATTATAAACATACCCTCCTTTTCGTTTTTGAATATACTTATAAAAACTACATAAATGCTCTTATCTCCTAATTCCAACATCTGGGTCACCTTAGAGTGATTTCCTATTGACTTATTTTTAATACTACTAATGGTTATCTGTGTCATCTTCATTTTAGGGCTACCACAACTAATGCTGCTATGAATATTTTGTGTATTTCTCTTGATTCTACCTATAGTAGGCTGAATTACAGGATATATGTTAGTTACTTTTCTATATGATTCCAGAAGTTTGAGAATTCTTTTCATTTTTAACACAATGTTTATATATTTTTAATTTCAAATAGTATTAAAGGAAGGTATAAGATTTTTGTTTTCCTAGAAAATGAACATCTTTCAAATACTGAGAACTACTGTTTTCCATTCAAGACTCAAAAACTATTTGAGTACTTACTGTCAGTTGCTATTCAAGGACTTAGGAATATCATAACAAACAAATTAGGGCTCTTGACATCATGAGCTGACATTCCTTAACTTTAACTTTTTTCTATAAAATCAGTGGTTCTCAAACTTCTTGTGCAGCAGGATAACCATATATAGACCTTCTATAATATGTAGATTCCAAGGCTCTACTCCAAACCTACTCAATCTCAAATTTAAAAGTATGGGTAAGGAATATGAATACACACATATACCACACATATTCATATATTTAAGCTGCTTAGATTGTTCTGATACAGCTAAGTCACAGACAAGCACTCTATTAAAAAGAACGATTCCTACAATCTCAAAAGAATTTTTGAAAATAACTGCTACAATAGAAGAGTATGAAATTCCTAAGTTTTCATCTACTTACTAGTATTTTAAAAACAAAAATAAATATTCCAAATACCTTTATCTCATAAATATTCAGTTGCTTGCTTTCTGCTGTGCCCTTTTTTTTTAAGGCCTTATTCTGTAAAAAATTGAAATAAAGAATTATGCTTAGTAACAACATGATTCCATTTTGCATTGCCACTGACTTAGACTGAAATTACTAAAGGAAAGGAAAGCATTATTCTCTAAAAATGTACTGAAAAAATTAGTTTTTTTTAATAGTTTAATTTGGAGAATCAGTACCTACCTCCTGCTGGAGTTCTTCAATACATTTGCTTTTATTTTCAACTTGTTTCCTTAAATTGTTACACTAAAAAATTATGAGAAATTATTTTATTCAATATTCCAGTCAAAATAAGTAACTTTAAACTAATAAAAATATTGCATAAAATAACATAAAGGTCACTTCAAAAATTATGTAGTTTAGTAATTCCATTAGAGTCTAAAATTATGTGATCAAGTAAATTTTAATAAAGATTTTTCTCAATAGAAATTTGAAATTCTTCACATTTCTTAACTTACTTAAAGAACACATGAATTCAATTACTTTAAGGAAAATGTGCCTCTTGCTCAATCCTATATAGAAGGCTGAATTGTATTACTAATTAGATTTTGAAAAGCTATAGCCAGAGGTAAGATTAACTGTAATTTGCCTTCATCCTTATTCATTATTCCTCATTTCTCATTTCTGAGTCTCTTTTACTTTTATATTTGGGGAAGGGGAATAATGTGATACTCTATCTCCTCATAACTGCATTCTAACACATGTTATAGAAATACTACCTAACACTTTTTTATATCACACTTTGGGAGACTATTTCACCTGAGTACACATGCATGATTGGACTAAGAGGCATTAGGCTAAGAAATAATTGGACTACCATAAAAGCAGAACAGGTTCCTAAACAGTCCTAAAACATTACAGATAATGTAAGTTGTACAAATTTCCATCAAAGTAGAAAGAAACTCCAATTGAAAAAAAAAAAATTTAATCTCTCAGCACAAAATACTCTGTTAAATATTTTTATTGCAAAACCCATGTGTAGTCATAATCAGCTATTATTCTAAAACTGAGTAATACATGGCACAGCTGCTTAATAATCTTATTTTTAATATGCCCAACCCCTAAAGTCTATTTCAGAAAACTCAAAAGAAAACAAAGGAAGAAAAGCTACAGAAAAATGAGAGACATTTTGGTGATTTTCATGCCAATTTTACTGGTATAAATACATTAGCAGGTGCAACTATTTGTGTATACAATTTTAACTTTTTTTAAAAATCAAGGATTTCCAATTCTGGCCGAAAAGCCACCTGTATATTCCGAACAACCTTCCTGATAAAAAATAATTTAAAAGGAAATGGCTACAAAATGAGGAATCTGCTTACTTGAAATTATAACTTTAATAATAGCAGGTTTGGGGTAGCACCAAAGCCAGCTATGGACATCTGCTGAAACTACCTAGTATAAGGGAGATAGAAGATAAAACTTAGAGCTCACTAAAGGTAAGGAATTCAGTAAGACAACCCTGCATAAAGCCACAAACTCAAAAGACTACCTATTCTATGAAAATATTTTTTAAAAAATTAAATCTGCCACACAGAAGGGTCACAAGAAAACTTGTCTGTCTTGACGCTAGCACTGAGTGAAAGTTATCAAAATCTTCCCCGAGAATTTGTAGCCATGAGGTAGCCTTATATGAGTTTATAACTTAAATTCATGCTATCTCTATGATTTGGAAAAACCTAAAATGGAGAATTTAATTTAAAATGGTTCCTGGTGAACACTGATCCCAAGACAATCTTTTTGGGAAGATACAAACTCCAACACAAGCCTCAAAGAATTCCCATGGATAAAACTCTAAAGAATCATAACAACAACAACAAAAACCAAAATAACAAAGAACTGAGACTCAATGAGTAAACATCAACAGAAAGAACAAAAAGCAGAATCAGACCTGAAATGACTTCAGACACTGGTATTCCTATAAAGCCATCTTTATAACTGGCATTACTACAATCCAAAAATAAGTGTATATCTTACTAAAATAATGACACCAAAACTATCAACTTTGAATGTAATTTGACTGCCCATCTCACTCTCCCTTCTTTCTGAATAAGACAATGAAAATTAAAATAACTTGTCACACCTTTTAAATTTAAATAATCTCCAAATTTAGGGCTAATGAAGGTAAATATATCTGGTAGAATGTCCAAAATTCTTGGAAAGGATTTAAACTACCATAGTTTTTTTTTCCCCAATCACAGTTCATTTCTAAGTAAAACAATTCACATGCATAGAAACAAAAGAATTTTACTCACCAGAATTCTAGGCAGAAGAAAATGGTATTATCAGAGGTCAAAACTTCAGAGAGTGAACTAAACTTTTCCAGAGGACTACTTACTATAGGTAAGAAGGTCAAGTTTAGGATAAATATGTGGAGACAGGAGAAGTGAATTGTGATGGACAGCCAGGCAGTAAAAACACTTCACAACTTCACATCAAGGGAGCAGAAAATTTTCTGTAGCTCCTTTGATTATACGAATGAGAAATATGTCTAAAAATAATCTTTAAAAGCATCTTGCCACTCTAAAGATTCTGCCAACAAATGCAGCTGCTAAGAATGTAAAATTTGGGGAAAGAAAGAGATAACTAAAGAAGAATTTCATGAAACTTTGCTCTTTGAAGCACTGTACAAAGCTCTTAAACCCAGAGCTTCTTCAAAGAAACGTGCAGTAAAAATCCAAAATTATTCCTTAAAGTCTTCAAAGAGATTTGATATCTCTTTGTACAGGACAGTGTAAAGAATGTAGTCATACTTTTGCTACAAAGTCTCTTTTCTCAAAAATGCTTTTTGCAATTTGATAATACCTTGTTTTCTAAGATCTTCATTTGTTTTTCTTTTTTTAAAACTTCACATTCAATGTTGCGTGCCTAAAAAACATTATTTGCCATCATATTTAAAATGTTAACAGAATTTCTATTTTCTTCTGAGTATCTTTCAGAAATAGAATTATAAAACTTAGTCTTATATTTCTATAAAATATACATACTTCCAGTTTATTGCTGTATCCTTTTTTAAAAAATAAATTTTTAATGCATTTATGTTAATGCTTATCACTTTTAATTTTAACCCAATATTATTTTGTGATTTTTATCAACTTTCTCAGTCTACCTTGAATTTTTTAAAGTTGTCAAATGTCTATAATCTTCTAAATATGTCTTTCACAAACACTTGTTAATCTGAACCTCAGAACAACCCAATGATAAAATCAGGTATTATTATCTCCATTTTAGGGATGAGAAAATAAACTCAGAGAAAGCAAGTATGAAATAATATAAATGTCTAAACTAAGTGGGTTGCGGGGGGGAAAGGTATAATGAATGTCAGGTAAATTTCTGAGAACCACTTACAAATTGGATTCTTTCTAGGAAACTGTTTCAGTAAGTAAATTGAAATCCAACAACGGAAAAAGATTAAATGTGCCAACTTGTCTTGCATTTTGAGTTTTTTTTCCTAACTCATCACTAATATCTTGTACAGTGGTAAAATACATTTAAATTCTTGATAAAGGATTTTTACTTTAAACACCAAATTCATGTTTTTTCCCCATCACAAAAGGATTAGTGTCTTGAAGCAGCCTCTGATGCAAATCTTAAAGTAGTAAATTACATAGCAAATTTTCAGGAGATTAAATTCCTTTTTAATAAATACGAAACTGAAAAAAAAATACCTTTTTGAAAGAAAAAAAAAATGTGGTATAGTTTAAAGAATGCCAGAAAGCCAGCACTACTACTTCTTAGTTACGTAGCCTTTCAAACTTTTTTACCTTTTGGAGGCCCAATTTCTTAATTCATAAAATGAGGACAAAAATAACTTGCAGTTAACTAAGAGAACATATACAAAGAACTAGAATGTTCCTGATATACTGTAGGCCCTTAAAAATACTAGCTCATCTCGTCCTTAGAATCTTAGTTTTAAGATAGTCTTACAGCTTTCTAAAAATAAATATGACACTCCTCATGTCAAAATTCTTCAATAATGTCAAATTCCTAAATATAGTTTATGGGGCAAATAATCTGCCCTTATCTCTCCCAACCTTCATTTCCTCTATCCTTCATCTCCCCATGCTTATCTCTACCTTCAGCTTTCCCTACTCCCTCCACTATTACTACTATTTTAAACTCCACCTTTCAGCCAAGATGAACTTTCCATAGTTTTTTAAATATGACATTCTCCAGGTACCTGGCTGGCTCAGTTGTTAAGCATCTGCCTTTGGCTCAGGTCATGGTCCCAGTGTCCTGGGATGGAGCTCCACATCGGGCTCCCTGCTTGGCAGGAAGCCTGCTTCTCCCTCTCCCACTCCCCCTGCTTGTGTTCCCTCTCTCACTGGGTCCCTCTCTGCCAAATAAATAAATAAAATCTTTAAAAAAGAAAAATTAAAAATGAACAAATATGACACTCTCTCATACTCTGTATGTAGTGTGCTTATAATTTATAATATTCCCTGATATATTTGTGTCCATCCCTCTGCCTTCCAGTAATTTCTATTAATCTTAGGTTTCAAAGTGAATGTCACTTCTTCCAGGAAGGTGTCCTGACTCAACTTTTGATTAGATGCTCCTTGTATAGGCTCCAGGAGGAGCTACTTTGGTCTGGCCACCATTCTTTCCTGAGAAGACTCTGTTAGTGTAAATTCCATAGTAATCCTGTTAAATCCATGTAGTTTGATGGAAGCTGATCTGTCTCCAGGAGTAGATAGGTACACAGCTCAGGCTTCACCAAATTACTCTTATCCCCTAACCACAATGACTAACTTAGGAATAAGTAAGTAAAATTAAACTAGAGCAAAGTCCTCTCCAAGATGTTTTTCGGAGCTTTCAAGACACTTTTTTTTAAAAGCTTTCCAACTAATTCCAGTGCTTTTCACATCTTTCCCATTCCATTCTTAGAAATTAAAATGTGACTTCCCTAGTAATAATTAAAAAAAAAAAAATCCACCTTAACTGAATCACACATTATCCACCAGAACAAATGAAGTCTAAACTGGGCACCGAGAACAGTGCCTGGCACGAGTAGATAGCTAATAATACGTGCTGAGTGAATGAAAAAACACAGGCAAGGCCTTCACAATCTGCTTCATCTATTTTGGCAAATCTTCTCCCCACTATGTATACTGTATACTATAATCATGTCACATACTTTGTACCATTTCACTTTTGTGACATTCTTCCCTAAAAACTTTCTTATCTCAACTTGTTGAAATCGTATCCACCAAAGCACAACACAAACTTATCAATTTATCAGTATGTTCTTTACTATGAAAATATGAATCCTTAGCCTAAAAATGTATATCATCATTAAATATTAAGCATTTATGAAAGAAATTTGTAATTATGCCACTATTTCTTCTACATATAAACCATATAAGCAAAATAAACTAATACTGCCTATTGCTTTAAGGTCAACTGCATACAACAGTCCCTATATCGATAGCATACTTTATTTTTTTTTAGACATGTGGTGTTGATTTTATGATTCGAAATTGGTATACAATTTATTAATATAACATACATTTTCTTCACTCTTGTCCAATTTACATTTAACTTCATCTCCTTTCTGTTTTAATTCTTCTCTCACAGATTCCAGTTCATTTCTTAAAGGAAATGGAAGAGTGACATTATAAAAAAAAATATCGTATTTTTGTTTTACTGCTTTTCTGGGATTTCTTAAAATGGTTGATCATTATATTTTTTGTTGGTTTAAATTATTTTGTTTAGTAATTTTTCATGCATTAATGTCAATAGGCATACTTCCCCTCCTATACTTAAATTACCTTATACATTTAATTTGAAATTAATTATCTAGATCCTTTAATCCATTAAAAAAAGAAATACTTATTTCTTGAGTCAAGATTTCACTTTACTCTTTTCTTTAAGAAGTCATAAATTAGTCATCATCTAAGATGTAGTCATAATTTTATACAAATAAATTAGGGACATAAATGCAAGTGATTTTAATGAAGGACTACATGACTGAGATATTTACATAGACAAACATCCTTACATAGAGAGAGGGTATCTCTGGAAACACACACAAGAAACAGTGATACCCCTGGGGAGGAAAACTAGATAGCAGAAAGACAAAGAGAAGATAGTTTCCTTTCCCCATGTTTCCCCTTGTTGCTTTGAATTTTGTGCCATATGCATATATTGTCTTTTCAAAATTTTTTAAATTAAAAATCTGCCCGCTGCACATGAATGCAATGGTATTTTTGTCTCAGATACTTGAAGCTATTTCTAATTATAGTTTCCCTGGCTAGCATTAATATGTTGCTGGGTTTAGGCTGTATGCACAGAATACTATTCAATCATATGGAATAATTGGCTTTGTAAAAACTGAATCCATGATATTTACCCTTTAACTGAGTATTAAATTTTTAATTGACATATTCTTACTTTTCCTATATATTTATATTTAGAGTTCTATAAGTCTATATACAAAAAGATATAATCAAAATAACCTGAATTCTCTTAAATAAAAAGCAGCCTTTCCCCAAAATAAGTCTTCACTTTTTATCCTCAAAATGTACAGTGCCGGACGCCTGGGTGGCTCAGTTGGTTGGACGACTGCCTTCGGCTCGGGTCATGATCCCGGGGTCCCGGGATCGAGTCCCACATCGGGCTCCCAGCTCCATGGGGAGTCTGCTTCTCCCTCTGACCTTCTCCTCGCTCATTCTCTTTCTCACTGTCTCTCTCTCTCAAATAAATAAATAAAATCTTAAAAAAAAAATGTACAGTGCCTTAGTCACTGAGATCCAATCTAAAAACTTCTCAGCTGCTTCTCAATGAGAAAATTGAGCAAAAACAACTAAAGCAATCAATAGAAATACAATAAAAGATGATTTTCCAAACCTAGAAAATAACAACAGTTATGTGGCCAGGAACTGTACATATAGCACTTTATTCGCATTATCTCAATCCTAAATGTTAACAAAATATAAAAAAAACAAAACTTAATACTTCAGACTATAAGTACAAACAAGAGCCCCCAAATATTTGGAAATCATCTAAATTACTAATGGATTAAAAGGAAACAAAATACAAAAACATGTTACTTAGAAAATAAACATGAAAACACTATATATGAAAACCCAAGTCATAGATCGATAGTTGTGTTAAGAAGTAAGCTATCTTAAAATGTTTTTATTATTTGAAAAAGAGAAAGAAAAACTGAATATCAATATATCAATTTGAAAAAGAACTAAAGAAAAGATTAATATTTGATATCAAGCAGACAAATTTCTAAGTAGAAAAGCAATAGGAAAAATTACCCCCCCCCCAAAAAAAAACAATTAGATCTTATAAAAAATGAAAAAACTTATGCACAAGAAAAAAATTACCCAAAGTGAAAGGAAAACAAGTTGGGGGAAATATGTACTGTAAAAAAAACAAGGTAAGGGATTACTATATTTTTTAAAGCTTAAGTAAATCAGTAAGAAAACAATTTAGACCTCAAAATATTAATGGGGAACAGATATAAGCAATATTAGAAAAAAGAAATTTGAGCAAGTAAGCATAAAAAATTCCAAAGCTTAGCCAAAAAATAAAAATTACAAATCATAAGAACAATGAGTTGTTTTTATCTGTTATATTATCAAATAAATTAATGCTAACTCCCAAAACAATTAAAAGATTTTGGAACCATCATTTTCACATAATAGTGGTTGTACTATATGGTTTACAACCAGTATAACCTATTAAAAACCATTTGAATATCAAAAGTCATTGAAACAATTATTCCAGTAACTCAGTAAATTCTATTCCTTGAAACATATCCTATCAAATTCAAAATAAGAAAAAAATCTGTATGCACCAAGTTGTTAACTATAGTATTGTCGATGATAGTGAAAAATAAGAAAATGTAAGTATCTAAAAACAAAAAGAATTAAAATAAATACTGTTATATCCACTTGACTGGTTTATAGGCATTAAAAGAGAGGATTTGAAAACACCTAGAAACATGGACAATGCTTTTAAAAATATTAATTTTTTAAAAATTTCTCTTCTAGGCTCCATAGCTCTGGGGTTAGAGCACTGGTCTTATAAAAATTTCTCTTCTAAATTTTCTTATATACAATTACTTTCTTAAATATAAGAAAGTTCAGGATGCTTTAAAATTAATCTCAAAGTCTAATCTTACTATTTCAACACTAAGAACAACACTAAGAACAACACTAAGAACACTAAGAACAACACTAAGACATTACAATTTTATTTTAAGCAGAACTCTAACATAGTAATTCTAATTTTTTACTTTATACCATACTTAACATTAAATATTATCTAAATTGACTCTAACAAATTAACAGAAAAGAAGTACTAAAATCTTTTGCCAAAAAAAGCCAATTCATTAGTCTTGCCTTAACTGTGTTTCCGTTTCTTCCAGTTTTTCTATTTGTTTCAACATCCCTTCTTCTTGTTTTTTGCTATTCTAAGGAAATAATCAATGTCGTTTATATTATTTTGTTTCAACAAAAATAAAATTAAAACTATTATTTAAAAACCTTTAACCATCAGCATAAAATTTAGTTGTATGTAAAACAAGACAATGGGCTATTTATCTTTCATAGTTTCATACTATTTTTCCAGCCTTATTTTAATTATTACCCTAACAATCTCTACATAGCAGCTAAAAACAAACAAACAAACAAACAAAAAAACCCACAAGTTTTACTTGCTGTTTCCCAGTGATAATTTAAGCCTTTTATCCTCTATTCATATTGTTGTGGCTTAAAGGAATGTTTTTCCATTTACTGATATTTACTGATCTCACAGTTGTTCATCTTTCAAGGCCAAAATCAACGCTATACTCCCTCTGAAGCCTGCTCTTTCACGAAGGCAGAAGAGCAATTCTGTCAATTCTGGTAACACTTGGTCCCCAAACAACACATATAATGTAGTATTTTGTTTAAGTTACTTGAGTATTTAGTTTTTCTATTGAGCCATAAGAACTTAAAGAGGAAGATAGTCTATTCACCATTGTATCCTTCACATTCTTACATGATTACTTAATAAATACTTGAATAAATACTTCATAAAAATCTTGATGCTTAAAATTAGATTAACTATATCAACAGATATAGTCTCTATATTCTGTTCCCCATTATTCATCACCAAAATCAATATGTATTTTTTCTTTTGAAACAAAGTATCAGCTCTAACATAATCAGATTTGTGAAGGTGAAAGAATCTTGGAAGGTTATCCATTCTAACACCCTAATTGTACAGGTTAGAAAACTAAGTCACTGGTACTATCTTTATCAACTCACATCAATATCTTCTTGCTGTTTCTTGATTTCTAGGGCCATATCACTTGCTTCTTGTGCTCGTTCTTTGTTCTCCAGTGAAAGCCTGTTGTAGCTTGCATTTAGTTCAGCAGTCTTAAGCCTATTTTTAAAAAACATGTCAGACCTAAATATTTACCTATTAAATTATATGATGTGGAATTTAATTCAAGATAATCTTAGGGTAAAGAGAGAAAGGGCTGGGAGTATAATAAGATTGGCCATTACTTAATTTTTGAAGCGGAGTGATAAGTACACGCTGCTTCATTACATTTTTTCCTCCACTTTGTACATGTTTAAAATTTTCTCTAAGTTTTACAAGATGTCATATTTTCTTGAATATTCCCTATATACCTCATACTCTATATTTTTCCACAAATTTTGAAGTATATATTATTTTCTTCATATAATTTTTTTGTCTATAGTATACTGTCTCTTAGAAACTGTTCCAAACTTCTGGTGATTTGATTAAAGTAGTCATGAGGCATGAACTATCTTTAATAAAATATTTTCATTAAAATAAATAAAACTTGGTTTAACTTCTGTACACAACACTTGAACTGCTCTTACAAGGTCTCAAATGCTCTACACTGGAAGAGAAATTACTGCTATTATTGGTGGCAGTCAGGATCAATTTTAAATGAAAGAAGGGGACTGTATGGCTCTATGAAATGATTTCAGCAGCATCTATTATTTTCTCCTAATTACCAGTACTGGAAATTCACCAGAGAGTAGATTCAAAAATGAAAGTTTGAAAAAGAAAACATATCAAAGATTATATAAATTTATACTAAGGATAAATAACTAACCAGTCCATTTATTAAAAGGAATTTTGGTTAATATATGAATTTTACCCATAATTCAATGACCTGTATTTTAGTCACTTCAACAAAACAAATCTATGAAATAATTTAACAAAACAAGCAAAATAACTAGGTAGAACTGCAAATGATTATTTTTATCAGGAACTATCTCCAAGAAAAGTAATATAGTGATCTTCTAAGTAAGTTTTCAACTTTGTGATGTACTTTTTATGTTTACGATATATACATATCACTGCTAATTTAATTAACAGTAAAATTAATAAATTATTTTTATCTCTAATTAGGAATAAAACACAACTTTAACTTCAAATAAATAGTGAATATAACTTACTAATTTATTATTAACTATCAGAAAGCTAAGAAATTGAATACATAACTTATTTATAGAGAAAAAACTTACTTCTCATTTTCAAGCTCAGTTTTCAGCTCTTTAACCTGTTTGGAATAATGCTGTTCACTTGTCACAATGGCAGTTAACCGTATTTCCAAATCATGTACTTTTTCCTGGAAAATATGTATAATCACAGCAAACTTTTTTTTTTTTTTTTACAATTTTCTTGTTTAAAATATGGCCACTTGTAATCAAGTCAAATATTTGACAATATTTTGGTTAAAAATGCCAAATTTTAAAATATAATAGATTTAATGTCAAAACCATTCTAATTATAGAAAAAGGAGCAATGACAAATGTAATTTAAGTGAATTCCATCTTGATATTCTAAAGCTCAACCAGTAAGATTGTTTTTATATATTATAAAATATTTTCATCAGTTTTACTCTAGCAGGTAATTAATCTCAATTAAAATGTTCTATTAAGAAAAAATATATTAGTTAATGAAACCAGGTAGAATCTTAAAAACTAATCTGTTCTGGGGGCACCTGGCTGACTCAGCCAGCTAAGTGTCTGACTTCACCTCAGGTCATGATCTCGGGATCATGATCGAGCCCCACATGCAGCTCCATGCTCAGCAGGGAGTCTGCTTATCCCTCTCCCTGCTTATGCTCCCTGCTTATTTCTCTCTCAAATAAAATCTTTAAAAAAAAAACCTATATTGTTGCTACTATTATAAAAATATAATTACAATGTAATGCTATTACATACTGAAAAAATACCTTTTTAAAATAAAAATATATTCTAAAATTACAGTATGAGAACTGTAAAAATTATTATAAACAAAGAACTTAATAAAAGTAAAATATTCAATCTATAAATACTAAAGACATCAAAAATGTGATTCTTATAAACTACAGCATTATGTATACTATTGATATCATAATGTCAATCTTTATCTCCATTATAATATAAAGATTCTCTAGATTTGTTTCAAATCAATCACTAGTATATTAAATGTAGCAAGAACGCTTCCTTCAAAGGAATTGTGAGAAGAAGTCCTACACAAAGCAAATCCTTCACAATACCATAATCTATTCTGTAAATCCGTATTTTACTAACAAAATGTTGGAAAGAAAATATCTTTTTTAAACAAACCTCTCTGGTTTGGAGAAGACCAGTTAGTTCTTGTTCTGCTCCTTTTAATTCTTCAGCAATCTTCTCAAATTGTTTCTTTTCATCTAAAAGCTTTTGGTTTTCTGCCTATTTAAGAACATTAACAAATCATGACAGCCAAAGCACATACATATGCAAAATAATCAAAATGCCTAACTAGAGCAAAGACAATTATGAGTTTCTCACTGGCTAAATAAAAAATTAAAAAGAGAGAGAGAAAACAAGTCATAATTAAGTAAATTCCAAAACTATATATGATGACAGAAGATTAAACGGACAAAGTCCTGAAGTTTTTATTGAAAAAAAAATCATGCTGGTCACTGAATTAAAACTTTATCTTAGGAGGAGTCAAGATGGCGGAGAAGTAGCAGGCTGAGACTACTTCAGGTAGCAGGAGATCAGCTAGATAGCTTATCTAAAGATTGCAAACACCTACAAATCCAACGGGAGATCGAAGAGAAGAAGAACAGCAACTCTAGAAACAGAAAATCAACCACTTTCTGAAAGGTAGGACTGGCGGAGAAGTGAATCCAAAGCGACGGGAAGATAGACCGCGGGGGGAGGGGCCGGCTCCCGGCAAGCTGCGAAGCAACAGAGCACAAAATCGGGATTTTTAAAAGTCTGTTCCGCTGAGGGACATCGCTCCAGAGGCTTAACCGGGGTGAAGCCCACGCAGGGTCAGCGTGGCCTCAGGTCCCACAGGGTCACAGAAGGATCGGGGGTGTCTGAGTGTCGCAGAGATTACAGGTATTAGAACAGGGAAGCCGGCTACAGAGACAGAGCCAAGGAGTAAGCTCTAAGTTCGGGGTTACCTTGAACTGAACGCTGGCTCGGTCAGCTCGGAGCGCGGCCGGAGGCAGGGTGACGGGGTAAATCGGCACTGTTCCCTGAGGGCGCACTGAGGAGTGGGGCCCCGGGCTCTCGGCTCCTCCGGGCCGGAGACCGGGAGGCCGCCATCTTCATTCCCGCCCTCCGGAACTCTACGGAAAGCGGAAAGCGCTCAGGGAACAAAAGCTCCCAAAAGCAAACCCGAGCTGATTACTCAGCCCGGCCCTGGGTAAGGGCGGTGCAACTCCGCCTGAGGCAAAGACACTTGAGAATCACTATAACAGGCCCCTCCCCCAGAAGATCAAGGAGAAACCCAGCCAGGACCAAGTTCACCTACCAAGGAGTGCAGTTTCAATACCAAGGAGAACACCGGAATTCCAGAGGAGGAGAAAGCAAAGCACGAACTCATGGCTTTCTCCCCATGATTCTTTAGCCTTGCAGTTAATTTAATTTTTTTTCTTTTTCAATTTTTTTTCTCTTCTTCTGCTAAAATTTTTTTAACTTTTACCCTTTCCTTTTTTAACGTTTTTTAACTAGTTTATCTAATATATATATATTTTTTTCCTTTTTATATTTTTTCTTTATTGGTTTTCTTTTTTTAATTGTTTCTTTTTTTTTTCTTCTTTCTGAACCTCTTTTTATCCCCTTTCTCCCCCCTCACGATTTGGGATCTCTTCTGATTTGGCTAAAGCATATTTTCCTGGGGTTGTTGCCACCCTTTTAGTATTTCACTTGCTCCTTCATATACTCTTATCTGGACAAAATGACAAGGCGGAAAAATTCACCACAAAAAAAAAGAACAAGAGGCAGTACCAAAGGCTAGGGACCTAATCAATACAGACATTGGTAATATGTCAGATCTAGAGTTCAGAATGACGATTCTCAAGGTTCTAGCCGGGCTCGAAAAAGGCATGGAAGATAGTAGAGAAACCCTCTCCGGAGAGATAAAAGCCCTTTCTGGAGAAATAAAAGAACTAAAATCTAACCAAGTTGAAATCAAAAAAGCTATTAATGAGGTGCAATAAAAAATGGAGGCTCTCACTGCTAGGATAAATGAGGCAGAAGAAAGAATTAGTGATATAGAAGACCAAATGACAGAGAATAAAGAAGCTGAGCAAAAGAGGGACAAACAGCTACTGGACCACGAGGGGAGAATTCGAGAGATAAGTGACACCATAAGACGAAACAACATTAGAATAATTGGGATTCCAGAAGAAGAAGAAAGAGAGAGGGGAGCAGAAGGTATATTGGAGAGAATTATTGGAGAAATTTCCCCAATATGGCAAAGGGAACAAGCATCAAAATCCAGGAGGTTCAGAGAACCCCCCTCAAAATCAATAAGAATAGGTCCACACCCCGGCACCTAATAGTAAAATTTACAAGTCTTAGTGACAAAGAGAAAATCGTGAAAGCAGCCCGGGAAAAGAAGTCTGTAACATACAATGGTAAAAATATTAGATTGGCAGCAGACTTATCCACAGAGACCTGGCAGGCCAGAAAGAGCTGGCATGATATATTCAGAGCACTAAACGAGAAAAACATGCAGCCAAGAATACTATATCCAGATAGGCTATCACTGAAAATGGAGAGATTAAAAGCTTCCAGGACAAACAAAAACTGAAAGAATTTGCAAACACCAAACCAGCTCTACAGGAAATACTGAAAGGAGTCCTCTAAGCAAAGAGAGACCCTAAAAGTAGTAGATCAGAAAGGAACAGAAACAATATACAGTAACAGTCACCTTACAGGCAATACAATGGCACTAAATTCATATCTCTCAATACTTACCCTGAATGTTAATGGGCTAAATGCCCCAATCAAAAGACACAGGGTATCAGAATGGATAAAAAAACAAAACCCATCTATATGTTGCCTACAAGAAACTCATTTTAAACCCGAAGACACCTCCAGATTTAAAGTGAGGGGGTGGAAAACAATTTACCATGCTAATGGACATCAGAAGAAAGCAGGAGTGGCAATCCTTATTTCAGATCAATTAGATTTTAAGCCAAAGACTATAATAAGAGATGAGGAAGGACACTATATCATACTCAAAGGATCTGTCCAACAAGAAGATCTAACAATTTTAAATATCTATGCCCCTAACGTGGGAGCAGCCAACTATATAAACCAATTAATAACAAAATCAAAGAAACACATCGACAATAATACAATAATCGTAGGGGACTTTAACACTCCCCTCACTGGAATGGACAGATCATCCAAGCAAAAGATCAACAAGGAAATCAAGGCCTTAAATGACACACTGGACCAGATGGACATCACAGATATATTCAGAACATTTCATCCCAAAGCAACAGAATACACAATCTTCTCTAGTGCACATGGAACATTCTCCAGAATAGATCACATCCTGGGTCCTAAATCAGGTCTCAACCGGTATCAAAAGATTGGAATCATTCCCTGCATATTTTCAGACCACAATGCTCTGAAGCTAGAACTCAATCACAAGAGGAAATTTGGAAAGAACCCAAATACATGGAGACTAAACAGCATCCTTCTAAAGAATGAATGGGTCAACCAGGAAATTAAAGAAGAGTTGAAAAAATTCATGGAAACAAATGATAATGAAAACGCAACGGTTCAAAATCTGTGGGACACAACAAAGGCAGTCCTGAGAGGAAAATATATAGCGGTACAAGCCTTTCTCAAGAAACAAGAAAGGTCTCAGGTACACAACCTAACCCTACACCTAAAAGAGCTAGAGAAAGAACAAGAAAGAAACCCTAAACCCAGCAGGAGAAGAGAAATCATAAAGATCAGAGCAGAAATCAATGAAATAGAAACCAAAAAAACAATAGAACAAATCAACGAAACTAGGAGCTGGTTCTTCGAAAGAATTAATAAGATCGATAAACCCCTGGCCAGACTTATCAAAAAGAAAAGAGAAAGGACCCAAATAAATAAAATCATGAATGAAAGAGGAGAGATCACAACGAACACCAAAGAAATACAGACAATTATAAGAACATACTATGAGCAACTCTACGCCAACAAATTGGACAATCTGGAAGAAATGGATGCATTCCTAGAGACATATAAACTACCACAACTGAACCAGGAAGAAATAGAAAGCCTGAACAGACCCATAACCAGTAAGGAGATTGAAACAGTCATCAAAAATCTCCAAACAAACAAAAGCCCAGGGCCAGATGGCTTCCCGGGGGAATTCTACCAAACATTTAAAGAAGAACTAATTCCTATTCTCCTGAAACTGTTCCAAAAAATAGAAATGGAAGGAAAACTTCCAAACTCATTTTATGAGGCCAGCATCACCTTGATCCCAAAACCAGACAAGGATCCCATCAAAAAAGAGAACTACAGACCAATATCCTTGATGAACACAGATGCAAAAATTCTCGCCAAAATACTAGCCAATAGGATTCAACAGTACAGTAAAAGGATTATTCACCACGACCAAGTGGGATTTATTCCAGAGCTGCAAGGTTGGTTCAACATCCGCAAATCAATCAATGTGATACAACACATTTATAAAAGAAAGAACAAGAACCATATGATACTCTCCATAGATGCTGAAAAAGCATTTGACAAAGTACAGCATCCCTTCCTGATCAAAACTCTTCAAAGCGTAGGGATAGAGGGCACATACCTCAATATTATCAAAGCCATCTATGAAAAACCCACCGCAAATATCATTCTCAATGGAGAAAAACTGAAAGCTTTTCCGCTAAGGTCAGGAACACGGCAGGGATGTCCGTTATCACCACTGCTATTCAACATAGTACTAGAAGTCCTAGCCTCAGCAATCAGACAACAAAAGGAAATTAAAGGCATCCAAATCGGCAAAGAAGAAGTCAAACTATCACTCTTCGCAGATGATATGATACTATATGTGGAAAACCCAAAAGACTCCACTCCAAAACTGCTAGAACTTGTACAGGAATTCAGTAAAGTGTCAGGATATAAAATCAATGCACAGAAATCAGTTGCATTTCTCTACACCAACAACAAGACAGAAGAAAGAGAAATTAAGGAGTCAATCCCATTTACAATTGCACCCAAAACTATAAGATACCTAGGAATAAACCTAACCAAAGAGACTAAGAATCTATACACAGAAAACTATAAAGTACTCATGAAAGAAATTGAGGAAGACACAAAGAAATGGAAAAATGTTCCATGCTCCTGGATTGGAAGAATAAATAGTGTGAAAATGTCTATGCTACCTAAAGCAATCTACACATTTAATGCAATTCCTATCAAAGTACCATCCATTTTTTTCAAAGAAATGGAACAAATAATCCTAAAATTTATATGGAACCAGAAAAGACCTCGAATAGCCAAAGCAATATTGAAAAAGAAAGCCAAAGTTGGTGGCATCACAATTCCAGACTTCAAGCTCTATTACAAAGCTGTCATCATCAAGACAGCATGGTACTGGCACAAAAACAGACACATAGATCAATGTTACAGAATAGAGAGCCCAGAAATAGACCCTCAACTCTATGGTCAACTAATCTTCGACAAAGCAGGAAAGAATATCCAATGGAAAAAAGACAGCCTCTTCAACAAATGGTGTTGGGAAAATTGGACAGCCACATGCAGAAAAATGAAATTGGATCATTTCCTTACACCACACACAAAAATAGACTCAAAATGGATGAAGGACCTCAATGTGAGAAAGGAATCCATCAAAATCCTTGAGGAGAACACAGGCAGCAACCTCTTCGACCTCAGCCGCAGCAACATCTTCCTAGGAACATCGCCAAAGGCAAGGGAAGCAAGGGCAAAAATGAACTATTGGGATTTTATCAAGATCAAAAGCTTTTGCACAGCAAAGGAAACGGTTAACAAAACCAAAAGACAACTGACAGAATGGGAGAAGATATTTGCAAATGACATATCGGATAAAGGGCTAGTGTCCAAAATCTATAAAGAACTTAGCAAACTCAACACCCAAAGAACAAATAATCCAATCAAGAAATGGGCAGAGGACATGAACAGACATTTCTGCAAAGAAGACATCCAGATGGCCAACAGACACACGAAAAAGTGCTCCACATCACTCGGCATCAGGGAAATACAAATCAAAACCACAATGAGATATCACCTCACACCAGTCAGAATGGCTAAAATTAACAAGTCAGGAAATGACAGATGCTGGCGAGGATGCGGAGAAAGGGGAACCCTCCTACACTGTTGGTGGGAATGCAAGCTGGTGCAACCACTCTGGAAAACAGCATGGAGGTTCCTCAAAATGTTGAAAATAGAACTACCCTATGACCCAGCAATTGCACTGCTGGGTATTTACCCTAAAGATACAAACGTAGTGATCCGAAGGGGCACGTGCACCCGAATGTTTATAGCAGCAATGTCTACAATAGCCAAACTATGGAAAGAACCTAGATGTCCATCAACAGACGAATGGATAAAGAAGATGTGGTATATATACACAATGGAATACTATGCAGCCATCAAAAGAAATGAAATCTTGCCATTTGCGACGACGTGGATGGAACTAGAGGGTATCATGCTTAGCGAAATAAGTCAATCGGAGAAAGACAACTATCATATGATCTCCCTGATATGAGGGAGAGGAGATGCAACATGGGGGGTTAAGGGGGTAGGAGAAGAGTAACTGAAACACTATGGGATTGGGAGGGAGACAAACCATAAGTGACTCTTAATCTCACAAAACAAACTGAGGGTTAATGGGGGGAGGGGGGTTGGGGGGGCTGGGATTATGGACATTGGGGAGGGTATGTGCTATGATGAGTGCTGTGAAGTGTGTAAACCTGGCGATTCACAGACCTGTACCCCTGGGGATAAAAATATATTATATGTTTATAAAAAATAAAATTAAAAAAAAAACTGGAAAAAAACACTTTATCTTAAACATAAATCACTCCAATTTATTAGCATTTATTAGTCACTCACTAGTCCATCAATCCTGTTTCCTTACATTGTACTAAAATGTGCTTCCCTATAACTTTCATGCAATGGTGATTGTTCTGCTTTCCGTAGTCACACAGAAGTCTAGTTCCTTTTTCACACGATAGCAAAAACAAATATTTGAAGAAAGTTATCAACATTCCCTAACATTTCTCTTAACTATTCTAAACTCTCTAATTCTTATTATCTTTCTTCTGATGAAATGGATTTGCTTTATTCTCTCAGGATGTACTCATTTTGTCAATACATAGTTTTAAATAAGGTAGCAAGAATTAAATCAATGTTCTAAACAAACAAGGTGAACAACTTACAGTCCACAGGTAAAATCCAGCCACTGCTTGTTTTTAATAAAGGTTTACTATAACACAGCTAATATATTTATGTATTATATATTCCCATTTTGCCTTATAACAAAGTTGAATAGTTACAACAGGGATTAATATGGCTCACAAAGCCTAAAAATTTGCTACTGGATGTTTAGATAAAAATTTTGTCAACCTCCACTTTAGATGAATCTTATAAAATTAGACTTTCTGGCATAATAGGAACAAATGGTAGTAACTAAGCACTTCAAATGTGGCTATTGGAGCTGAGGTACTGACTTTTAAATCTGGTCTACAAGCAACGTGTGTTGGAGAGGATGTGGAGAAAGGGGAACGCTCTTACACTGCTGGTGGGAATGCAAATTGGTGCAGCCACTTGGGAGACCAGTGTGAAGATTCCTTAAGAAATTAAAAATAGAGCTTCCCTATGACCCTGCAATTGCACTACTGGGTATTTACCCCAAAGATACAGAGGAAGTGAAAAGAAGGGCCATCTGTACCCCAATGTTTATAGCAGCAATGGCCATGGTCACCAAACTGTGGAAAGAACCAAGATGCCCTTCAACAGACGAATGGATAAGGAAGATGTGGTCCATATACACTATGGAGTATTATGCCTCCATCAGAAAGGATGAATACCCAACTTTTGTATCAACATGGACGGGACTGGAAGAGCTTATGCTGAGTGAAATAAGTCAAGCAGAGAGAGATAATTATCATATGGTTTCACTTATTTGTGGAGCATAACAAATAACATGGAGGACACAGGGAGATGGAGAGGAGAAGGGAGTTGAGGGAAATTGTAAGGGGAGATGAACCATGAGAGACTACGGACTCTGAAAAACAATCTGAGGGTTTTGAAGGGGTTGGGGGGTGGGAGGTTGGGTGAGCCTGGTGGTAGGTATTAATGAGGGCACGTATGGCATGGAGCACTGGGTGTGGTGCATAAACAATGAATTCTGTTATCCTGAAAAGAAATTAATAAAAAAAAAAAAAAGACAGGACCCATTCATATGCTGTCTACAAGAGATTTATTTTGAACCTAAAGATACATCCAGGCTGAAAGTGAAGGGATGGAGGACGATATTTCATGCCAAGAGTCTTCAGAAGAAAGCTGGGATAACAATTCTCATAACGGACAAATTAGATTTTAAGTGAGAAACAGAGATACAGAAGGACACTACATCATTCTGGAAGGGTCTATCCAACAAGAAAACCTAACAATTGTAAATATCGATTCCCCCAACATGAGAGCAGCCAGTTGCATAAGCCAACTGTTAAGCAAAACAAAGAGACATATTGATAAGAATGTGTTAATTGTAGGGGATCCTACACACTACTCTCAGCAACAGATAGATCATCTAAGCAGAAAATCAACAAAGAAACAATAGCTTTCAAGGACACATTGGACCAGATAGACCTCATAGAGATATACAGAACATTCCACTCTAAAACACCAGAATACTCGGGGCGCCTGGGTGGCTCAGTGGGTTAAAGCCTCTGCCTTCAGCTCAGGTCATGATCCCAGGGTCCTGGGATCGAGCCCCGCATCGGGCTCTCTGCTCCGCAGGGAGCCTGCTTCCTCCCCCCCCCACCTGCCTGCCTCTCTGCCTATTTGTGATCTCTCTCTCTCTGTCAAATAAATAAAATCTTAAAAAAAAAAAAAAAAACACCAGAATACTCATTCTCTTTGAGTGCACATGGAACTTTAGAATAGACCACATACTGAGTCACAAATCAGGTCTCAACCGATATCAAAAGATTGAGATTATTTCTTGCATATTCTTGGACCACAATGCTTTGAAACTGGAACTCAATCACAAGAAAGAGTTTAAAAGAAATTCAAACACTTGGAAGCTAAAGACCATCCTGCTCAGGAATGTTTGGGTCAACCAAGAAATCAAAGTAGAACTTAATCAATTCATGGAAATCAATGAGAACAAAGACATATTGGTCCAATACCTATGGGATATGGCAAAGGTGGTCCTAAAGGGGAAAAAAATGTAAATTTAAATACCACATTTGGTTAATAGTTATCATACTGGATATCATAGCTCTAGAAACTAAGCAAGACCAAGTATAAAGCAACCATTATTTCTTTAGTTATGGGTACTTAATTACTATCCATTCCTCCTATTATTGAACAGAGTATGTATGTGTGTGCATGTGTGTGTGTGTGTGTGTGTGTGTATGTGTGTGAACTCAGTTTTTATGTTCTTTATTCAAGCATGAGATCACAACAATTTCATTAAAGGTCTGACAACAAATGTCCTATATTAATAATAAAAACTAATAACTGACACCAAACCCTGCCTCCCTGGAGGTGCACTTCCACCAGGGCAAGTCTACCAGAGAATCAGCACAACAGGCCCCTCCCCTGGAAGACCAGCACCAACAACTCACACCAAGTTTACAGATCATAGAGGGCTGCAAAGCTTCAGCTCTTGGGGAAAACAGTATATAGCACTCTTTATATTTTTATTCTTTAGCCTTTTATTATTTTTTTTCAGTTATTTTTTCAATTCTTGATTCTTTTTTAATTTCTTAAAAATATTTTCTTTTCTTTAATTGTATTTTATTGTGTGTGTGTGTGTGTGTGTGTGTGTTTCTTTAATATTTTGGGTTTTTGGTGTTTTTTTGTTTTTTTTTTCAACGAGCAGACCAAAACAAACCCAGGATCTAGGGGTTTTTTTGGTTTTGATATTGTTTTTGTTGTTGTTATCATTGTTTTTGTTGTCTTTTTCTCTTTCTTTATTCTCTTCCTTTCTCAATGAAATGATGACACAGAGAAATTCAGCCCAAAAGAAAGAACAGGAGGTAGTATTCACAGCCAGGGATTTAATCAATACAGATATAAGTAAGATGTCTGAACTAGAGTTTAAGACAATGATTATAAAGATACTAGCTGGGCTTGAAAAAAGCCTAGAAGACACCAGGGAATCTCTTACTGTAGAGATAAAAGAACTAAAATCTAGTCAGGCCAAAATTAAAAATGCTATAATTGAGATGCAGTCCCAAGTGGAGGACATAAAAACCAAACTGAACAAATCAGAAGAGTAAATCAGTGACACAGAAGATAAAATTATGGAAAATAATGAAGATGAAAAGAAGAGGGAAAGGAAACTATTAGATCACAAAGGTCAACTTAGGGAACTCAGCAATTCCGTAAAGTCAAATAATATCCATACTATAGGAGTCCCAGAAGGAGCAGAATTTGGAAAAAGGGACCAAGGTTTATTTGAACAAATTATAGCTGAGAACTTCCCTAATCTGGGGAAGGAAACAGGCATTCAGGTCCAAGAAGTACAGAGAATTACCCTCACAATCAACAAAAATGGGTCAACAACTCAACCTATTTTAGTGAAACTTGCAAATTACAAAGATTAAGAGAAAAACCTAAAAGTATCTTAGGATAAGAGGTCCTTAACAAACAAGGGTAGACACACATGGCTGGCAACATACCTGTCCACAGAATCCTGGCAGGCCATAAAGAACTGGTAGGTTATATTCAATGTGCTAAATGGGAAAAATATGCAGCCAAGAATACTTTACCCAGCAAGGCTGTCATTCAGAATAGAAGGAAAAAGAAAGTTCCCAAGACAAACAAAAACTAAAGGAATTCGTGAACACTAAACCAACCCTGCAAGAAATATCAAAGGGGACCCTTTGAGCAAAAAGAGAGACCAAAAGTAACAAAGACCAGAAAGGAACAGAAACAACCTACAGGAACAGCAATATTACAGGTAATACAATAGCACTAAGTTCATACCTTTCAATAATTACTCTGAATGTAAATGGACGAAATGTTCCAAACAAACGATATAGGGTATCAGAATGGATTAAAAAAAAAAAAAAGACCCATCAATACGTTGCTTACAAGAGACTAATTTTAGACCCAAAGACACCTCCAGATTGAAAATAATGGCTGGAGAACCATTTATCACGCTAACGGACATCAAATGAAAGCTGGAGTAGCCATCCTTATATCAGATGAACTAGATTTTAAACCAAAGACTTACTAAGAGATGACGAAAGACACTATATTATATTAAAGGGGTCTATCCGACAAGAAGATCTAACAATCGTAAATATTTATGACCCCAACTTGGGAGCAGCCAAATATATAAATCAATTAATAACAAATTTAATAAACCCATTGATAACAATAATAGAGAACTTTATCACTTCACTTAGAGTAATGGACAGATCATCTAAGCAGAAGATCAACAAAGAAATAAGAGCTTTGAACAACACACTGGACCAGATGGACCTAACAGATATATTCAGAACATTTCATCCTAAAGCAGAATACACATTCTTTTCAAGTGCACATGGAACATTCTCCAGAACAGAGCACATACTAGGTCATAAATAAGGACTCAACCAGTACAAAGACTGAGATCGTACCATGGGTATTTTCAGAACATAATGCTATGAATCTTGAAGTGAACTGCAAGAAAAAATTTGGAAGGTCCAAAACTATAAGGAGATTAAAAAGCATCCTACTAAAGAATGAATGGGTCAATGAGGATATTAAAGAAGAATTTAAAAATACATAAAAATAAATGAAAATGAAAATATGACATTTCAAAACCTTTGGGCTGCAGCAAAGGCGGTCCTAAGAGAGAAGTATATAGCAATACAAGCCTTCCTCAAGAAGAAAACTCTCGAGTACACAACCTAACCTTACACCTAAAAGAGCTGGAAAAAGAAGAGCAAATAAAGCTTAAATCCAGCAGGAGAGGAGAAATAATAAAGATTAGAGCAGAAATAAATGACATAGGAATTTTTTTTTTAAAAAATAAAACAAATCAACAAAACTAGGACTGGTTCTTTGAAAGAATTAACAAGCTTGATAACTCCATGACCAGACTTATCAAAAAGAAAAGAAAAAGGACCCAAATTTTTTTTAAAAATCACTAATGAGGGGCACCTGGGTGGCTCAGTTGGTTAAACGGCTGCCTTCAGCTCAGGTCATGATCTCCAGGTCCTGGGATCAAGCCCCAGGACAGGCTCCCAGCTCAGGAGAGAGTCTGATTCTCCCTCTGCCTTTGCCTCTCCCCCTGCTTGTGCTCTCTCTCTCAAATGAACAAAATCTTTTAAAAAAAAAAAATGAAAGAGGAGAGATCACAACCAACACCACATAAATACAATTATAAAAGAATACTATGAACCATTATATGCCAACAAATTAGGCAATCTGGAAGAAAGAGCATTCCTAGAAACATATAAACTACAAAAACTGAAACAGGAACAGAAAACCTGAACAGACCCATAACCAGCAAAGAAATTGAAGCAGTAAACAAAAATCTCCCAACAAACAAGAGTCCAGGGTCAGATAGCTTCCCAGTGGAATTCTACCAAACATTTAAAGAAGAATTAATATCTATTCTTCTGAAGCTGTTCCAAAACTTAGAAATGTTAGGAAAACTTCCAAATTCATTCTATGAGACCAGTATTACCTTGATCCCAAAACCAAACAAAGATCCCACTGAAAAGGAAAATTACCAATATCCCTAATAAACATGGATGCCAAAATTCTGAACAAGATACTAGCTAATAGGATCCAACAGTACATTAAAAGAATAAGTCATCACCCTGACCAAGTGGGATTTATTCCTGGGCTGCAGGGGATGTTCAACATCCACAAATCCATCAACATGATATATCACATTAATAAAAGAAAAAATAAGAACTGTATGATCCTCTTAATAGATGCAGTAAAAGCATCTGATAAAATACAGCATCCTTTCTTGATAAAAACCCTCCACAATATACGGATAGAGGGAACATACCTCAACACCATAAAAGCCATACATGGAAGAACCATAGTGAATAATCCTCAACAGGTGAAAAACAGAACTTTTCCCCTAACGTCAGGAACATGACAGGGATGTCCACTCTTACTACTATTGTATAATGGTACTAGAGTCTTAGACTCAGCAATCAGACAACAAAAGAAATAAAAGGGATCCAAACGATCAAAGAAGAAGTCAAACTTTCACTCTTCACAGACGACAGGATATTCTATGTAGAAAACCCAGAAGACTCTACCAAAAAACTGCTAGAACTGATATAGGAATTCAGCAAAGTTGCAGGATATAAAATCAATGCAGAGAAATCTGTTGTATTTCTATCAACTAACAATGAAGCAGCAGAAAGAGAAATCAAAGAATCGATCCCATTCACAATTGCACCAAAAATCATAAGTACCTAAGGAATAAAACCTAACAAAAGAGGTAAAAGATCTGTATTCTGAGAACTATACACTTATGAAAGAAATTGAGGAAGACACAAAGAAATGGAAATATTTCATACTCATGGACCAGATGATCAAATATTGTTAAAATGTCTAGCTACCCAAAGCAATCTATAGATTCAGTGCTATCTCTATCAAAATGCTACCAGGATCTTCCACAGAGGTGGAACAAACAATTCTAAAAAAAATTTTTTTAAAGACGGTATTTATTTGACAGCAAGAGTGAGAGAGCACAAGCTGGGGGAGCAGCAAAGGGAGAGGGAGGAGCAGGGAGCCTGATGTGGGGAGCAATCCCCAGGACCCTGGGATCATGACCTGAGCCAAAAGCAGACGCTTGATGACTGAGCCACCCAGGCACCCCCAGAAACAGTTCTAAAATTTGTATGGAACAAAAAAATACCCCAAATAGCCAAAGTAATCTTGAAAAAGAAAAGCTGGAAGAAGCATCACAATTCCAGACTTCAAACTATATTACAAAGCTGTAATCATTAGGACAGTATGGTACTGGCACAAAAACAGACACATAGATTAATGGGACAGAATAGAGAATCCAGAACTGGCCCCTCAACTCTATGGCCCACTAATCTTTGACAAAGCAAGAGACAATATCCAATGAAAAGAAGATAGTCTCTTCAACAAAGGATGCTTGGAAAATTGGACAGCCACATATAGACGAATGAAAGTGGACCATTTTTTTTACAATGTATGAAATTATACATTTCATAATGTATGAAAGACCTAAATGTGAAACAGGAGTCCCATCAAAATCCTAGAGAACACAGGCAGCTATCTCTTTGGTCTTGCCCGCAGCAACTTCTTGCTAGACACATCTCCAGAGGCAAGGGAAACAAAAGCAAAAATGAACTACTGGGACTACTTAAGGATAAAAAGCTTTTGCACAACAAAGGAAACAATCAACAAAACTAAAGGCAACTTACAGAATGGGAGAAGATATTCATAAAAGACAGATCAGATAAAGGGTTAGTATCCAAAATCTATAAAAAATTTATCAAACTTGGGGCGCCTGGGTGGCTCAGTGGGTTAAGCCGCTGCCTTCGGCTCAGGTCATGATCTCAGGGTCCTGGGATCGAGCCCCGCATCGGGCTCTCTGCTCAGCAGGGAGCCTGCTTCCTCCTCTCTCTCTGCCTGCCTCTGCCTGCTTGTGATCTCTCTCTGTCAAATAAATAATAAATAAAATCTTTAAAAAAAAAAAAAAAATTTATCAAACTCAACACACAAAAAACAAAAATCCAATCAAGAAATGGGCAGAATACATTAACAGATATTTTTCCAAAGAAGACATCCAGATGGCTAATAGACACAGGAAAAATGTTCAACATCACCTGGCATCAGGGAAATACAAATCAAAACCAAAAGGAGATACCACTTCACACCTGTCAGATGGCTAACATTAACAACTCAGGAAACAACAGATGTTGGTGAGGATTCAGAGAAAGGGGAACTCTCTCACACTGTTGGTAGGAACATAAATTGGTGGAGCCATCCTGGAAAAGAGTATGGAGGTTCCTCAAAGAGTTAAAAACAGAACTACCCTTCAACCCAGTTATTGCACTACTAGGTATTTATCCAAAGGATATAAATATAGTGATTCGAAGAGGTACATGCACACCAATGTTTAGAGTAGCAATGTCCACAATAGCCCACGTGTCCATCAGCAGATGAGTGGATAAAGAAGATGGGGTGCATATGCAATGGAATATCACTCAGCCATCAAGAAGAATGAAATCTTGCCATTTGCAATAATGTGAATGGAACTAGAGGTTATTATGCTAAGAAAAATAAGTCAGAGAAAGACAAATACTGTACGCTTTCACTCCTATGTGGAATTTAAGAAACAAAACTGATAAACATGGGGAAGGGAAGGAAAAATACAATAGGATAAAAACAGAGAGAGAGGCAAACCATAAAAGACTCTTAAGTCTAGGAAAGAAACTGAGGGTTGCTGGAGAGGAGGTGGGTAAGGGGGATAGGGTAACTGGGTGACAGGCATCAAGGAGGGCACTTGATGTATTGGGCACTGGGTATTATATGCAACTAACAAATCACTAAACTCTACCCTTGAAACTATTAATAATACACTATATGTTAACTAAACTGAATATAAAACTTTCTTTAAAAACCTACTTATTGTATTTAAAGAGTCTGAATTTTATCAATAGGAAATGTGGAGATATTTAAAATTTTGATACAGCATACAACATGATCATATTTGTGATCTAAAAGACTAACTCTAGCAATAGTGCATAGAAAGACTCATTTATATATAGGCTTCATATATCCATATATAGAAGTATTTACAAATATAAAGACTAATACAGGTTGAAAGATACACCATGAAAATCAAACATTCATCAAGAAAAAAGGATACTATCAGAGACAAACAAAGATATTTAATAATGACCAAAGGTCAATATGTCAGGAAGATATAATAGTTATGTATGAATGTGAGGTTTATAACAGAAATTCAAAATATGTGAAGCAAACACTGACATAATTAGAGAGAAACAATTACTAAATCAAAATAGGAGCTCTTAATACCTCTCTCTCAGTAAATAATAGAACAGGACAAAAAAAAATCAACAACACAGAAGATTTTCAAACACCATCAATCAACTGAATCTGATATTTATAGGACAATATACCTAACAATAGCAGTGTATGCATTCTTTACAAGTACAGATGGAACATTTACTAAGATATTAAATTCTTAACAAATTTAAAGAAAGTATATTCTCTGACCATATGGAATTAAACTAGAAATGAATAACAGAAATAACAGAAAAACAGGAAAATCTCCAAACACAGGGAAATTAAATAACAGACTTCTAAATAACCCCAGGGTCAAAGAGGAAATCAAGAGAAATTAGAAAATATTTCAACCTAAATGAAAATGAATATACAATATAACAAAATTTGTAGAATGCAGCTAAGGAGATGATTAAAGGAAATTTATAGCACTAAATGCTCATATTGGAAAAGCAAGTTCTCAAAACAGCAATCTTTTTCCATCTAAAGAATCTAGAAAAAGATCAAAATAAACCCAAAGCAAGTAGAAGGAAGGAAATAATAAAGAGAAGAAATCAATGAAACTGGAAATAGAAAAACAGGAAAAATCAACAAAAGAGAAATCCGGTTATTTGAAAAAAATCAGTAAAATTAATAAAGTTTGTATTGGAGCACTGGGTGAGGTGCGGTGCATAAACAATGAACTCTGGAACACTCAAAAGAAATTTAAAAACTAAATAAAAGTTAAAAAAATAAAATTAAAAAAATTTTTAAAATTAATAAACCTCTATCAAGACTGTAAAGAAGAAAGAAGACACAAATTGCCAATATTAGTAATGAAAGTAAAGGCAAACACTGTAAACTCCAGAGACATAAAAAAAAAAAAAAATCCAAGTAATGCTACATATAACTCCATGCACAGAAAGTTGACAACTTCAATGAAATGGACTGATTGCTTAAAAATCACAAACTACCAAAATCATCTAAGATAAAATAGGTAAACTGAATAGTTCCACAATAATGAAAGACATTAGAATCATCAATTAAAATCTTGCCAAGGGGCACATGGGTGGCTCAGTCAGTTAAGTGTCCGCCTTCAGCTCAGGTCATGATCCTGAAGTCCCAGGATCCAGCCCTGCATCGGGCTCCCTGTTCAGTGGGGAGCCTGCTTCTCTCTCTCTCTCTCTGCCGCTCCCTTTGCTTGTGCCCTCTTGCTTGCTCGCTCTCTCTCTCAAATAAATAAGTAAAATCTTTAATAAACAAACAAACAAATATAATCTTGCCAAAAAAGAGTCTCTAAGTTCAGATGATTTCACCTAGAAAATTCTACTAAATGTTTAAGGAAGAAATAATACTAACTCTACACAATCTCTTCCAGAACACAGAAATGAAAGAAATGCTTCCCAACTCATTTTCTGAGGTGAAGAACAGCCTAATTCTAAAACCAGACAAAGACAATTGAAGAAAACTATAGACTTCCCATGAACCCTAAATTAAAAATCAACAAAATATTAACAAAACAAATTCAACAATAAAGAAAAAGAAAAATATACCACACCAACTGGGATTTATCCCAAGAATGCAAGGCTAGTTCAATATTTGAAAATCAATGTACTACACCATATTAATATTCTAAAAAAGAAAACTACATGATCGTATCAGTAGACATAGAAAAAGCATTTGACAAAATTCAACAGATTCATAATAAAAAAAACGGTCAAAAAACTAGGAATGCAAGGGCACTTCTACAAAAGAAACCCCTATAATTAACATACTTAATGGTGAAACACTGAATGTTTTTTCCTTAAGATCAAAACAAAGATGTACATGTTCACCACTCCTATTCAAGAACATCATATTAGAAGTCTGATCCAGTACAGTTAGACAAAAATAAAAGAACTACAATTGTCCTTATTCACAGACAAAATGACTCTCTACATAGAAAATGATAAGAAAAACTCCTAGAACTAATAAATGATTTTAGTGAGACTGCAGGATACAAGGTCAGTGCATAAAGCAATCATATTTCTATCTACAGCAATGTACAACTGGAAAAATACTTTTAAGTACATTTAAAACACCTTCAAGAAAGGAAATATTTAGGTACAAATATAACATGTACAGATCTGTACACTGAAAACTACAAAATGCTAATTAAAGATTCAAGGAAGATCTATACAAATGGACAAATTGATACCATGTTCATGTGTTAGAAGACTCAACATAAGTAATTACAGCAATTCAACTTAACTTGATTTATAGATTTCTCACAATTGTATCTTAATTCTGGCAGGATTTTCTCAGATACAGACAAGATGAAATTCTATATGATAAAGGAATTAGAATAGCTAAAAACTTTTTAATAATAAAGCTGGAAAAATCAAACTACCCAAATCTAAGATCAATCATAAAGCTATAGTAATTAAAATGCTGATACAGGGGCGCCTGGGTGGCTCAGTGGGTTAAGCCGCTGCCTTCGGCTCAGGTCATGATCCCAGGTCCTGGGTTCGAGCCCCACATCGGGCTTTCTGCTTGGCAGGGAGCCTGCTTCCTCCTCTCTCTCTGCCTGCTTCTCTGCCTACTTGTGATTTCTCTCTGTCAAATAAATAAATAAAATCTTTAAAAAAAAAAAAAAGATGCTGATACATTGGTGAATTGATAATAGATCAAGAAAAAAAATAGTCCAGAAACAGATCCACACAAATATGACCAATTGATTTTTAAAAATATGCAAAAGCAACTCAATGGAAAAAGGAATCTTTTCAACAAATGGTAATATCCCCCTAGATCAATCCAAAGTATTTAAATATTTAAATCTTAAATATTTCTCAAAACCATCCATTTTTTTCTCACCATCACCTCCCAGCCTAAGCTATAATCATCTCTCCTTTGTGTACTTAACTGTTCTACCTTAATATACTGTTCTCAATATTCCAAGCCAAATGAGCTTTTCAAAACACAAACCAAGTCACTCCCTACTGAAATTCTTTAGAACTTCCCATTCCTCTTAAAATAAATATAAAATTTTTTTTTTTTTTAAGATTTTATTTATCTGACAAAGAGAGAGAGCACAAGCAGAGGTAACAGCAGGCAGAGGGAGAGGGAGAAGCAGGCTCTCCCCTCAGCAGGAAGCCCGATGTGGGACTCATTCCAGGACCCTGGGATCATGACCTGAGCCAAAGGTAGCTGCTTAATTGACTGAGCCACTCAGGGATCCCTAAAATCATCTTGATAGGATTCACAAGGCCATGAATTACCATGCTCCTACTACCTTAACTCTCTAGCCTCATTTTGTACTACTCTCCTTTCACTCCACATTACACACACCATACTCCTTCCTATCAAAGGAACTTTACACATATATCCTCTACCTGATAAGCTCTTCCCCCTTCCTAATCTGGATTTCAGTTCAAGTTTTACTTTAAAAAAAAAAAAGGCTCTTCTGACCTAACCAATTAGTTCAAGTCCCTTTAAGACCTCATACCTCATACCACTGCCTTTATTAGCACTTTCCTTTATTGCCTTTGTCACCATTTTAATATTACCTTTGAATGACTGCTTATATTTAAGTGTGATATTTCATGACGTAGATACATGAAAGCAGCATATGCAACCATTTGCTCCCAACTGTACCCTCAGGGTACAGAACAGAAACTCAAAATATGTTTGTTAAATGGGCAAATATATTGTTTTATTTATTTCTTACAACTGCCCCATTACATATATATAATTATTTTCCCTATTTCATAGATGGAAAACTAAGGCATCGAGAGTTTAATTTGCTCTCAGTCATATAGCTAAGAAGTAAAGAGTTGGATAGCAATTGAAACATTGTCTTTTAAAACGATATTGTCTTTAAAACTATCGTTTTAAAGACTTTAAAGACTTTAAAACTTTAAAACTTTAAAGACTTTAAAGACTTTAAAACTTTAAAACTTTAAAGACTTTAAAGACTTTAAAACTGTCCTTTTAAAGACCGAGATAATTGTGGTTTTTAAAAAAATTTTTTTTAAACTTTATTTATTTGGCAGAGATCACAGTAGGCAGAGAGGCAGGCAGAGAGAAGGAGGGGGAAGCAGGCTCCCTGCTGAGCAGAGAGCCTGACACGGGGCTCAATCCCAGGACCCTGAGATCATGACCCGAGCAGAAGACAGGGGCTTAACTCACTGAGCCACCCAGGCACCCCGATAATTGTGTTCTATTGCTGTCCAAATATAACAAAACCCTAAACCAATCCTTATCTGCATAGGAGTGAATCTTTATAGTAAAAATAATGCTTACTATTCATTCATTCAACAAATATTTATAAAGTGTCAGTCACTGTGCTAAGCAAGTACTAAAGCTACAAGGAAATTAGCACATGGGTTCTTAGCCCTTATGGGAGCATACCTTCATTCCACTATTTACTGAGGACCTACTATATACCACCTACTGTGCTAAGTAAGGGGAATTCAGAAAGGTGAATAAAGTTTTAAACAATGATACAAAAAAAATAAATTAATTCCACTTGTGTTAAGTGCTATAAAGGAAGAGTTCAGGTGGCTATAGGAACCACCCATACAGAGACCTAAACTAGATAAGAGAGATTTATAGATAATATCAAAAGAGGTTACCAAACTGATATTCAAGTTGAGACTTAAACTATAACAACAACAACAATAAATAAGTATGCATTATCAAATCTGAAAGCAATGTAAACATTATTATTCACAAGAGTTGAAGCAAAGCAATTCAATGGAGAAAGAATTTGGAAATAATGATTCCCAAGAGATGGAAGAATTAGGAGTTACAAAACCAGGTAGAGATACAATAGGTTAAACCCAAAATCAAATATCTGTAATTATAAACAAACTACAGCCTGCTAGGTAAAATCAACCTACAGTCTCTTTTTGTAGGCCCTTGATCTAAGAATAATTTTTACATTTTTGACATTTTTACAAGGTTGCTAAAAATAAAGAGAAGCAGAGGACAAGAAGGGGGAGGGAAGGTGTGGAAATAGGAGGAGGAAGAGAAGAGAATTAACATTCTGTATATAGGCTACAAAGACTAAAATATTTACTCTCTAGTCCTTTAAAAAAGTTTGTTGTCCATGCTCCACATGTTGTAAACAATTAAAACATAATTAAGCCTATCCTAGGGACGCCTGGGTGGCTCAGTCGGTTAAGCGTTTGCCTTCTGCTCAGATCATTATCCCAGGGTCCTGGGATCAAGTCCTGCATCAGGCTCCCTGCTCAGCAGGGAGCCTGCTTCCCTCTTTGCTTGCCTTTCCCTGTGCTTGTGTTCTCTGTCTCTCTCTGACAAATACATAAATAAAATCTTAAAAAAACAAAAAAACCTATCCTAACAAATTCATTAAACATGATTCTATCTGAACACTGAACATAGTTACTGAATATATAACATATAAATCTTCCCCAAAACTGTAGCTTTTTGGCTCAAAGTTTTCACAAGCATACCAAATTTACTATCAATAAATCAATAACATCACACACATACTTGATCTTACTTAAATGTACTGCCAACACACAAATAATAGAAAAACCTTCATCAAGAAAATTTTCAAAATATATTAAATTTGGTATGATAAGAATGTGGCTTTATTAAAACACAAATGTATTTTTTTATATTTTAGCTGAAAACACTAATATAAAACATTTATAGTGTGAGAGTCTAAGTCTGTGGATTCAATATTATTTTGAAAAGTAACTGCTCTATACTAATAAGAGAAATTATGTACTTACCAAGATTTTTTTCAATTCTTCAAGTTCTAGTTCTTTGTTATTTTTAAGCTTAGTCATCTCTTCTAAAATAAACAAAAGAATAAAAAGGTATTAAAAATCAGATTAAAAGAACAGGAAAGAAGAGGCAAGAAATAAGAATATCATCATTTTAAAGGGAAAAAACCAGAGGTGGTTTAATGAAACTAAACCACCATAAAGCATAGAGGACATCTAAATGGGACTATGCAAAAATGATAAATATTAATAGTAATGTTTCTAGAAAGTAGAATTCCATAACCAAAAGAGCTCAAGTTCATTAACCAAAATAAGCAATGGAGCTATATAAAATATATTCGGAATGAGGTTACATAGCACGTGGCTTTACCTTTACTGCATCACTGTCTAAGTATCTTACTTTTTAATCTTTGCTCCAAACTAAAAAGGAGAAGTGATCCACTTTTCTCAAGCTAATTCTGACCATTGTACTCTGGACCTCAATATTCCTACCTCCTCTGAGATTTTAAGTCGCTATGTTACCGATATACATGGACTCTCTTACAGGAAACTTTAAATTCCCTTATAAACATCTATTTGAATACAAAACAATATCTGATTGACCTGTCTGTCCTTTCATACTGCCGTCAAATTTCTTACTATGCAGGCAAATTTGTGTTTGTTATGTATACATTTCTTTTTTAGCTCCACGCAAAACTAATGCCTATCTCATTACATTAATTACACCTCTTGTTACATCAACCAAACTATGATCTCAAAGATCACCAATAACCATTTTGTGGTAAAATTCTCAGTCTTCTTTATTCTGGAGCTTTCTGGCATTTGATGCTATTAAACTACTCTACTTTTCTCCCTTTGATTTTCAAGACTTTGCATTATTTGCATTTCCTGTCCTAACTCTTGTTCCTATTTTCATTGCTGACACCCTTCTTTTTTTCTATCCTAAATAACACTCTACAATGCTTTTCTTTCTATCTTCTATTAATTCAGTATTGGGCTAATTAATTTTAGAACATTTCCAACTCAAACCTCCTGCTTTTTTCTCCTTTCTTAGATTTTTTTTTAACTGCCTACAAAATTCCCAAATTATGTCTAGCTGTCACCTAAAATTTTATTCTATCTAAAACACTGTCCTTCCTTACTGTTAAGGGTTTTTAATAACTGGAGATATAAGAGATTTGCTGAAAGTTTCCCAGACTCTGTACATTAAAAATAAACACAAAATTTATAATAACTGCCCATAGTTTTTAAGGAAAAAAATCAACAAAATATAAAATCCCACCACATATTCTCAAAGAAAAACCTGTCACAAGCAAAGCTTATTTAACCACAACATTTCATTTTAGGTAAAAAGAGTTTATTTTTTCAAACTCAAGGACTGATTAAAGACAGTAGACTGAGCATGTCTCCACATTCTTTTACCCCCAATCCCTTTATAAAAGACAAAAAATATATATATTTACAACATTAATAAAACCAGGCTACCATGAACAAACCAAAAAGTCGAAGAATTTTGGCAGGGAGAGGGAAGACCAACATTAATTCAAAGAAGGCTATGTGAAACACCTAGACCATACCTCCCACCACACAGTGCACCTCAATTTTAATCAAAGATTTAGGAATTGGAGGCAAAGTGATGCAGCAATGCCCCAAATAGCTCATGATCTCTAAGCAAGATAGACATTTCCTAAACCCAAAAGATTAGCTACCAAGCCCACCTTTCTTTATAATACCTTTTATCTCTCCCCACCCCACCCCATATAATCAAATATTTAGATAAGTACATAATCAAGAATCAACAATTACTAAAGAAAAGCAAAACCATAAGAGGCACCAAATTCAACTAAAAGAACTAAAATAAATCCAAGAAGGAATTAATAAAGCAAACAGAAGTAGGTATTTTGCTAAGTACAGTGTGTTCCAACAGAGTAAATATCCATGAAATAAGTCACCTAGAGCTCTTAGTAATTCAAAATTTGACAACTAAAACTTTAAAAATAACAAAATAAAGACTGAATTAGCAGGGGGAAGTAAAAAAAAAAATTGTTCCCCAAATCCCCCCCCAAGAACTAAAAGAGAAAAAAAAATTTTTGAGAAATTATAAAATACAAAGGATAGAGCCAAAATTTCTAAAATCCACCTATCAGCACTTACAGAGAGAATGATGACACTAGAAAAGAAAAAATAAGAGGAGAAAAATTTTCAGAGCTGAAGACAGACAAAATGTCCTTAGATTCATGAGCTCCCCAAATGCTACTAGCATAAGTGTGATATGATTCCACTTTTAAAAGATATTCTCTCATGCCTGTACCACTCAAATAGCTTCCAATCTAATTTCTCCAATTCTACCTTTTTCCTCACTATAAGCAATCCCCACCCACCATCAAATTTATCTGCCATACAGAAGTTGCAGCGACCCTTTAAAGACATAAACCAGGGGCGCCTGGGTGGCTCAGTGGGTTAAAGCCTCTGCCTTCGGCTCAGGTCATGATCCCGGGGTCCTGGGATCGAGCCCCACATTGGGCTCTCTGCTCAGTGGAGAGCCTGCTTCCTCCTCTCTCTCTGCCTGCCTCTCTGTCTACTTGTGATCTCTGTCAAATAAATAAATAAAATCTTAAAAAAAAAAAAAAACTTATAAAGACATAAACCAGAACATGTCATCTCAATAGTTTAAATTTTTTAATGGTTTTCCTTCAAGGTTAGCATAAAATCAAAATTCCTTTCCTTGCTCCTACCTGATTTTGTCCTTATCAGCTCACACGTATTACCCTTTTCATATCACTTCTTACATTCAGGCACATAGGCTTTCATTCAGTCAGTTGAATTAACCAAGCTCCTTCACAACTCAGAGCATTTCTACATGTGTTTCCTTCTGACTGAAAAGCTCTCTCCAACTCATATCCTTTACTTCACTAAATCTCACTTATTTATGAGGTCAGCTAAAAGTCATGCCTTATCACCAAATCTACATTAGGCCCTATTATTTTCTTACATGGTTTCATTTTCATTGTCTTCATAACACTTATCCTCATTTTTAATTAAATATTTGTTATTTTATATGTCTTCCTAAATAAAGCACAGATCTCATCATCAGCACAAAGACCATGTCTTTAATGTTCCTACTTAAATATCCAAAGCTAAACAAGGAATAAACATCTAAGTCTAAATCTAATAATCAAATAAGAAGCAATACAAAACACTAGAGAGAGAATCTATTATATAACAAAGTAAAAGCAAACATGGGTACAGATACAGAAAAATGACCACAGGAGTAAAACCTGTTTAGAGCAACATCAGATTGAATTGAAGAGAGGAGACATATGAAGAAGCAAAGCAAACTGTACCAAGTCAAAAACCAAGAATAAATTGACAAAAACTTTGTGTTTACAGTTGGTTTTAATTTGCTTTGCATGCACTACTTTACTCTTTAAGTGAGCAATAAAACAACAGGTGATATTTAAAGAGTTCGAACTCAAGTGATGAGATGACTCTTAATTTAGAACACAGAATAATCAGATTTGTATTTTTAAAGGAACACACTAGCATCAGTGCAGAGAATCAAAAAGAGACAAGACTAGAAACAAAAATACTGATTCTCAAACTAATACAATTAGTACTGGTCAGAGGTGTGTGGTTCAGACCTAATACCAAGATATAAGAGGTAGAACAGGCTTTATCTGTGGAGGGAAAAAAGTGGTCTTAGGATGAGTCAATGACTGAGACTCCTGAGGGAATGATGGAGGCTGATGGAGGGCTATTCTAACCAAGATGTAAGCCTAAGAATGTGCCATCGAGGAAGAATGCAAAGCGTAATAGAGAAATAAAGCAATAAGTATAAGAACTATTGCAGTAAGAAAAAAGTTTATGAAAATAAGGCAAAGCTTCTGTTTGTATCCTACTAAATACAACAAGGGATGAACAAAGATGAAGACAAATGAGGGTGATCCGAAGCATGGTTTGATGATTAATCTGCCAAATACAATTTGTGTTCCATTATATTACTCACGTGCATCCCTCTGGTAGACTAAGAGAATGTGCTGGAATCCTAAAACCAAGAAAGAAGAAATAAGGGCTAAAACTGTTCTAGGTCTGTGGAGATGAAGAAAAAAGAAATGATTCAAAAGAAAAAGTTACATTAGTTAGATTTTATGAGCTAGATATTAAAAGTTAGAAACAGCAGCACTGGATAACCAATTAGAAATGAAAGATAAGGGAGAAAAAAAGAGAAAAGAATATCATCCAAGATTCTTTTTTTTTTTTTTTTAAGATTTTATTTATTTGACAGACAGATCACAGGTAGGCAGAGAGGCCGGCAGAGAGAGGAAGGGAAGCAGGCTCCCTGCTGAGGCAGAGAGCCTGATGCGGGGCTCAATCCTAGGACTCTGGGATCATGACCTGAGCCGAAGGCAGAGGCTTTAACCCACTGAGCCACCCAGGCGCCCCTATCATCCAAGATTCTAATTTTGAGAACTATACTTTCAACCAAGCTAATGCTGAGCACTTATGTCACTGTTATGCTGCTCTCCTACACATAATGCTTTCCACGTTCCACCACCATTCTCTACAACTACCCAAAGCCTCTTTATACCTCAAAGACTACTTTTAAAATCTACCTCTTCTATAAAGTCTTTTCCAGTTCTGCAGACCACGCTAATACCTTTGGCTTCCTCTTGTCATCAGCATTAACATATCTCCAGCAATAACAAATCTGTGAGCATTCACCCCAAATACACAAATATGTATGAAACACAAATATATTATTCATAAATCATATAAATTTTAAAATATAAATGTGTCTTATGATATTCATTATAAAACATATGAAAAGCATAAAATTTTAAAAGTTACAATATTTCCTTCCCTTATCCTAACAGAAGTCTTGCTCATCCCCACATTTTGGAAACACTGTTCTAATGATTTTATGTGTTCAACATTTCTCCCACAATAACAAGGGATTTCTCAAGAGCATGATATTTTATATCTTGTATGTGTTCCCACAACACCTAAGATAATGCTAAGAAACACACACAGAACTTCTTCACAGTTCTAGAAGAATTCCTTATCCAAACATCTCTTAATATATTGCTCTGTTATGAGAAAAATCACCTTATGCATCTGTTTATCTGATAATAAGAGCCATTTAATTTCAATATCAGAATGAATTATTACAAATAAATAATCCATTAAAGATATTTTAAGTTATTCCTTAATATACAACATTCAATTGAAGACTTAAAAGTTAGATGAAAAATACATTTGCAATCATTCTAATATAAAATAACATCAAAGAAATTATTTATCATTGAATAGTACAATTTTGGATGCTCAAAGACTGGTCTCATCTATAGTAGGAAACTAGGCATTGCCAAAGGAAAAGCATAAATAAGTTTCAAAATTTCAACCAAACATCCTACCAATACAAAATTTCTTGCAATTATTTTAATTACACAAGTATCCAAAGCTAATAATAAAGCTGACAGAAAGTTGTGTAGATAGTTTAGAAAAACACCTGCTAATTCATGAGTTATTTTAATTTATAAAGATAATTCTTTTGGGGGCACCTGGGTGGCTCAGCCAGTTAAGCATCTAACTCTTGAGCTCAGCTCAGGTTATGATCTCAAGGTCATGGGATTAAGCTCCGTGTCAGGCTCCATGCTCAGGGGCAGTCTGCTGAAGATTACCTACCTCTCCCTTTGCCTCCCACCCCCACTCTTGCACATGCTCACTTACTCCCTCTCTCTAAAAATAAAATATAATAAATCTTCTAAAAATAATTTTCACCAAAATTAGAAAATAAAAAAAAGAAAAATGTTTTTCTATCTTTGTAATTCTCTACATCTGTACATATCTATAAATATAAAACATAGGAGTTATTAGGATTAGCTAATTAAATTCACAAAATAACTACAGAGCTTCTCTTTTGGCCATGAAATCTGTTAAATATTAACAATAACATGACAAAACGGGATAGCATTTTCCTATAAATAGTTAATAATCCAACATGACAAATCAATAAAATTTCAAAATTCAATTAAAATATAAGACATTTTCCACTAAGAATTATTAAGGCCTCTAAATCCTAAAATAAGAAATACAGACTACAAATATCTTTTAGCCTCCTTACACTTCTAGGTTATCTATGAACTGCATAATGGAATTTAAGTCTTTCTTAAGGTTTAAGTTTTCTGTCTTTGAAAAGTCAAATTAAAAATTACAAAATAATCATTATTGATAGATGACCGAGGAGAAACTGTATTTTATTCTGAAATAGTTAATGTTTTTATAATTGGCTAATATTATCATGTACACATGTTATTCTCTAAATCTTACCCAGTTCACTTGATTTCTTCTGAAGCTCCACAGTAAGTATTCTCAATTGATCATCACTTTTTTCCAATCTTGTAAAATATATTAGTTTATAATGTAAAACATTCTTTTAATCAGAATACATCTAGTAACTACAATTGGTGCAGTTTAAAAATGTATCTTGCATAGATTCACTCATTCAATTATGAAACTTTTTTTTGAGTACCTACCATGCTATATAGCATAACATTTCAAAATTAGATATTATTAATACATAGCTGTATATTAATTACATCTGCACAAAAGTCTTAAAGCTTTTGGTGACAATTTATCACTTAGCTATTGATGATAATCAAATGAATGCGTCTTAGAACTTTGAAAGAGATTGAATACGTAACTACTATTACATCAAATTCTGTCTTAGGAACAATATAAATGTGAGAATTGTGCAATTCACTTAATTCCTCTGGCTTTCTGCTTCCTTATCTATAAAACTAAGGTAATTGGAACAAATGATATTTAAGATCATTTGCAGTTTCAAAATTTAAAAGTTGTTTGGATAGAGCAACCAAGAATATATAAGATGAGCTGAGCTTTTTAGAAGATCTAGCTTTTCTTCCTCCACCATACATAAGCAGTAAAGAAAAAATACTGGTCATGACTTCACAGAAAAGCTTGTTCCTCTCTTTCATCCTACCAGACTTAAATAACCCTAGTGCTAATGGGACAAAAACAATCACTTAGGCCTCTTAACACAGCTTTATAAATACAAATATAAAAAAGTGAAAAAAGGTTAAGTTTTTAATTCAATTTTAGAAAAGCTGTTATTTAGATGAAATGCAAATGAATATTTTATAGTTACTCATATTCATTAATTCATTAATTTAATAAAAGTGCTTGAGCACCTACTCTGTTCCAGGCTAGTTACTAATTTTATCTATCAGAAAGATTACAGAAAACAAACTCAGTAAAACAAACTCACACTCTATGAAGTTATTTCTATGAAGCTATTAATAATCCACAGTTTAATTAAATATGTCCTATCACTGCATCAGCACTTAATGAGCTTGTCTACTTGAGTCTATGACAAAGTATGCATGGAAACTATCCTAGAGAATACATGCTGTCTCTTCCCAGGATACCTGCTTACCTAATACAAACTTTTAAAATGTATTCCCACTTTTTACATTAAAAAAAAGACATGGGGGTTGCCTGGAGGGCTCAGTGGATTAAGCGTTTGCCTTCAGCTCAGGTCATGGAATCAAGCCCGATGTCAGACGCTCTGCTCTGCAGGGAGTCTGCTTCTCCCTCTCCCTCTGCCCCTTTCCCAACTCATGCTCTCTCTCTATCTCAAATAAATATATAAAATCTTTTTTAAAAGAGAGAGACTTGTTTACAGATGTTATAGGAAGTCAGTTGACAATAAAAATACAATGAATATTGCTATTTATTCAACTAAATAAAAAAAATTTTTTACCTTTGTTGTTCTGTTGTCAATAATTCTTTCAAGTTGCAGATAGAAGTTTTAAGTTCAGTAACCACAAATGAATGACCAGCTTTAGCTTTATTAAATTCTTCCATTTGAGCTTCTTTTTCAGCAGTAAGCTGATATATTTTTTTTGTTGCTACCTGTAAATCTTCCTCTAAAGCCTTTTGAGTACTCTAAATAAAACAAAGTGCAAAATAGATGCTATAATCCAAGGGCCTTCAGAAAAAAAAAAAAAAAAAAAAAAAAACTGAAGTCATCTGCTTCTATAATTTGCTGCCTCTCCCTCCCTCCTTATTCAATTAACCCCCTCCACTGCCCCACACTGGCCAATCTGAAATGCCCATTCAATACTCCTATTTCAATACACCATTCTTCCAAAGCCAATCTATAGTCCCAACCTCCCAATGGAGTCTTCCTTGCCTGCAGTGTTCTTTTAATTTTTAGAACTACTATAGCAATTTTTGCCTGAATCACCATTGACATCTAGCATGATCTTGTATTTTAATTATACTTCTGATGTGTTTTTATTCAATATTTTCAATTAAACTATAAGCAGATTGTAAGCTGGGATTTTATCTTCTCTATTTGAAGTTCTGGGTCCTTGTCCATAGCATTAGCATTCAATAAATATCTGTTGATTCATACTGTGAGGCTTGTCACACACTAATCGGTTTTTATATCATACCACACTTCTTTGCAAAGACATTTTAATATCTTCTAGTTCTGATGTCAAATGATCCTGCTTCTCATTTGATTCTTTTAAGTTTTCATTCTGTAATTCTAAAAAAGAGAGTTGTGGATTGGTATTATTTAATAAAAAATATATAACAAGAAAGCAAATTATTTGTTATAATTTTTTTCCTCCATGAGATACTCTAAAATGAAGTATAATTATGCAAATATAAGTGCACTGATATTGGTCATCATCTACTTTTATGATTTTTCAAGATTATTATCTCCCAAGCACTCAATGGTGAATATATGAGGATTTTTGGTCCTACATTTTTTAATAATAAACATTGGAAATAACCTAAATATTCAACAGGAGATAAAATTAAATTATGATGGTACATACGCATAATGGTAAACCATGTAGCCACTACAAATGATGACAGACTTTATTAATCACTAATTTGGATGTATATTCACAAAACATTACATAACAAAAAGGGCATGTTTAAATAGTATCTATATAAATAGTGCATGTGAAAGGAAACAATACACACAAAAATATTACAAGTAATTTATCTCCTACTGGTGAAATTATTCCATTGCCCATCTTGAGTTTCAGATTTTTCTAAAATATTACACTCAGGGGCGCCTGGGTGGTACAGTTGGTTAGGCATCCGACTCTTGATTTCGGCTCAGGTCATGATCTCAGGTTTGTGAGATGAAGCCCGGCACTGCACTCCATGCTCAGCATAGAGTCTGCTTGAGATTCTTTCTTCTTCTCTGCCTCTCCTGCTCATTTTTTCTCTCTCTCTCTCCCTCTCTTTCTCTCAAACAAATAAATCTTTTAAAAAAATAATTTAAATAAAATATTACATTCATATGCTGAAATATTATTTTAAAAAAGCTTTTGACTCTATAGCTAGTGTTTATTAAATACTAAGTGTTAGGTACTAGTCTATGTGCTTTATCTGTATATATGCATTCACTTTTAAACATCATAAAAACAGCAGGACAAAAAAAAAGAAGTTCATGTTCTCTTCCATGGGTTCAAATTATTCTATGTCCTCTTACTAGCTACCTAACCTTGGGCATGATACCTAACCAGTCTGTCTCCACTTTTCTCAACTGAAAAAAGGGAATAATGATAATTATTCATATCTTGAAAGGTTGCTATTAGGATTAAACAAAATAATGCAACCTAAAATGTTTAACAACAGTGTTTAGTATATAGTCAATAATTGCTATAGATTATTATGACAATGGTAATGATGGTGTATATTAGAAACTGGACCTTAAAATTCATGGTATTTACAATGTAACTGGGCAAGCAGACAAATAATCAATGATAAGTGCAGATGGACACTCACTCAGAAATTCTGGAAATTAATATAGAGAGGGGGCACCCAAGCCAAAAAAGATTAACAGAAGACAGAGCCAAGGGGAAACTGACATAGAGAAGGTAAGTTCAAGGAAGGCTTCCACACAGTGTCAGCACAGTTCAAACATTTTGAAAGCCAGTAAGATTTAACAAGAGTAAGTGGGAGTTGGGAGAGAAAAAGTATCACAGGTGAAAGAGCACGTACAAAGACAAAAATTATGGAGACAAGATGACACATTCTGGGGTCTAAAGGAAATTTATTTCAATAGCATGAAACTTAAAGTATGAGGGAAGAATCAAAGCAGATATGATAGGAAAAATAATAAGGACAAGATCATAACAGGATTTATAGGACTTGTTCAAAGGTATATAGCTCCTAAGCCATAAAGACCATAAAAAATTATGAAGGATGTTAAGCAACAAAATGATGTTTCAGGTTTATATTTTTAAAAGTTCCATTCTGGGGGCGCCTGGGTGGCTCAGCGTGTTAAAGCCTCTGCCTTCAGCTCAGGTCATGATCCTGGTGTCCTGGGATTGAGCCCCACATCAGGCTCTCTGCTCAGCAGGGAGCCTGCTTCCTCCTTTCTCTCTGTCTCTCTGCCTGCGTTTCTGCCTACTTGTGATCTCTATCTGTCAAATAAATAAATAAAATCTTTAAAAAATAAAATAAAAGTTCTATTCTGAAAATCTGTGTAGAAATGAAAGTGTTAGTGGTCCACCTCTGCCGTCAAATGCTCTACCACTGAGCTATAGCCCCAGTGGTCCACCTCTGAAAACAAAATGGGAAAAGGAGATCTGGAGGGAAGAAAATGATAATCAAAAACTGTGATGTCCACTATGTCCACTATGATACATTTCTTATAGTCTGGTAATCAATGTCTCCTCTGAGAAATCGTAATTACAAACTAGACCTTAGGCATGAATTAGAGCTGAATGTATGGTGTTTCAGTGTTTTAAAAAAAAGTTCCAAACCAAAACTTAATTTGAAGTGCCCCTACGTTTACCCAGGATCCCAAAGCTGCTAAGGCAAATTTTCTCTGTAAAAATGTACTTCCAATCCAAGTCTTAAAGAATTTCCACAGATGAAGTTACATGACCTCACAATCACAAGAGGAAACAAAGCATCGCGAGCAGAGTCAGGAGAATAACTGAAAGGCAGACTTGGATCTGCAAAGATTTCAGATATTACAATTACTGGCTGTGGATTTAAAAACTGTATTATATCATTCTTTAAAAACTAAAGAAGGAAGATATCCATAAACTAAATAAAACTCCTAGAAATGACATATATAAAACTAAAACTGAAAACTCCATTGGTGTAATGGGTAATGTATGTCATTCAAACATTCCTCTAAAAGGAATAAAAATCCAGGATCAAATATTAAGAATATTAACATCATTAAGCTCCTGACAGAATAAGAAAATACCAGGCCAAAAGGGAAAGGGAAAATGGAAACGGGGAGAAGATAAGTGCAGAATCAGCTTTTGCCCTGAGGGCATTTGCAGATCCTGGCAAAGCTAAACTTTTGATTTGAAATAGTGAAAAGAAGTTAAGAAAAATAAACATGAAAACCCAAAGACTATGTAAAACAGAGGCCCAAGAATTAAACCTTTGTACAATAAACTGAAACACTCTTTATGTAAGGGGGAAGCAAAAACAAAACAATCCTCAAGCATATATGCAGCCCAGGTTCACATGATCTGAGGGGTCCAAGGAGCCCCAGGCCTTGAAATTGACTTAAGATTGTATCAGATAGGTAGAAGCACCATGCACATGGCAAAAGTAAATGGGAATCCTTCCAGGAGGAAGATATGTTATCCATGTACTAGGCAGGCTTTAAATTATTCCTACAAATAATTTTTTCAAAAAAAATATTAAGCATGGAGTCAAAAACAACAAAGCACTCAATAAAACAGGGCACTCTGACAAAAAACTATCAGAAACAAAAGACAGAATGAGGCTCACAGACATTTAAGATAAAGATGATCAAAAACAAACTATAACTTTAAAAATAATTTTTAAAACTACATAAAGTAGCAGATTTGAAAAACAAGAATAACATCTTAATATAAACATCTTAGTTACTAAAAATAAAATGTAAAGGATGATAGTGGGTGAGAAACAAATGAAAAGAGAATTAGTGAACAACAAAACAGGTTAAAAGAAATCATCCAAGGTAAAGCATAGAGGGGCACCTGGGTGGCTCAGCCATTAAGCATCTGCCTCCAGCTCAGTTCATGATCCCAGGGTCCTGGGACTGAGTTCCACACTGGGCTCCCTGCTCAGTGGAGAGCCTGCTTCTTCTTCTCCCACTCCCCCTACTTATGTTCCCTCTCTCACTGTCTCTCTCTCTCTCTCTGTCGAATAAAAAAAACAAAAATCTTTAAAAATTAAATTAAAAAATAAAAAAATAAAGCATAGAAAGGCAAAACTCTGAAAACATGGAAAATAGATTAAAGGCCACAGAAGACAGTTAGAAAAATTAACCTTTTTTACTCAAAGTTCCAGAAAGAGAGAAAACAGAGAATAGGGCAAATACATTTGAAGAAAAGCAATAATAAAGGAGACTAATTTGCAGAATTAAGCTACAAAATAAAACCCATGTTTTATATCATACTGAAAATGCTAAAAATCAAAGAAAAAAATCTAAAAAGGCACATAAGAGGGAAAAGACACCTTATCTTCATAGATTCAAAGTTACATTGACAAGCGACTTCTTAAAATCAACAAAAGAAACCAAAAGAATGCAGGACGATACCCTCAGTGTGCTAAAAGAAATTCCTAGAAATAACAGTGTGCAACCAAGAAATATCTGTCATGCAAAAGTAGTCTTTGCAGATGAGAATAAAAAAATGTTCAGACAAATAAAATGGAATACAAATTATTATAAGCATATCCACAGTAAAGGATATTATTCAAAACATTCCTTTTTAAGGCAGAAATAATATGATCCAAGTGAAAGATCTGACACATAAGAATTTAAGAGCAAAGAAAAACATATAGGTAAAACCAAATACAGTCTACATAAAACAATAATAATGTCTCATTATAGAATTTAAACATACAACCAAAATAAAAGGGGCTAGAACCAAATGGAGTTAATGTTCTAAATTCCTTGAACAACCCAGAAAGAAGATAAATACATTAACTTTACATTTAAAAATAATACACATTGTAATTTCTCCAGTAATGAGCAAATAAAAAAATGGAAACAGATCCCAAAACTTTCAAAGTAGTCAAGGGGAAAACCTAGAACAATAAAAAATAATGAAACTAGGGTTTTCACTTCCAGGAAGATGGAGTAGATACATTTTTCCTATTCCTTCCAAAACCCTTAACTTTATATGTAAAATAAACATGAGAGACTTTGAAAGATGTACAAAATAAAGTAGACCAGTCACAAACCTCTAGATCTGAGAAACAACATAATAGTAAGACCCTGGGACAAAGTGGGTGTCATTTGGATGGTTTTTTTTTTTTTTTTTTTTGGTTTGGAATTTTGTTTTGCTTTGTGTTTGTTTGCCTTATATATCCTAGTCTTAAAGCTGAAGAAGCCTAGAAATACCAATTGGCCCACATGAAAAAGCTCTGAAAAGTCTGCTCTCTTTAGCAAAGGGACAAGAAAGGGACACCCTAATAAGACTCAATACCAGACTGGGGTGCCTGGGTGGCTCAGTGGGTTAAGCCTCTGCCTTCGGCTCAGGTCATGATCCCCGCATTGGGCTCTCTGCTCAGCAGGGAGCCTGCTTCCCCCTCTCTCTGCCTGCCTCTCTGCCTACTTGTGATCTCTCTCTCTGTCAAATTAAAAAAAAAATAATAATAATAATAGACTCAATACCAGACAAGCATGACAGAAAAAACTGTGACCTCCACCCCACCTTTGGCCCCAACAAAGGCCAAAAGGTGAGCCTAGGCCTCCAACCTTAGTAAGGCTACGGTAAGGCACTAAAACACTCCCATTAAAGTGGTTCCAGATAAGATCAAATAGGGAGCTGTGTCCCTCATCCCCAGCCAGTAGTGAGTACCCCAACCCCAGCTGTGGTGGTAGAAATTATATGGGGAGCCTGGATGTCTACCGCCATCCAGTAATAAAAAAGCGCTTCTCCCACTCCCCACTAAGGTGGTGTCACAGGAGGCCTAGTAAAGAGCAACAAATTTCACCAAACCCATGGTAATGAGGCCATTACCACATGGTGTCACTGGGACCACAGAGGGAACCAGAACTCCCAAAGCAAATAGTACTAACAAGAACACCACCACCATTCAGGTGTCAACAAAGGCAAACTGGGAAACCTGGCTTTGACCTCCACCTAGCAAGAACAAGGCAGCAACCACACTTCCTCAGACAAAGAAGTGTAAAAGGAAGCTAGCTGATCTAGAGTCTCATTAAATCTTGTAAAACCATCCAGATTTCAATAACAGTATCTTGTCATAAGAACCAGAACAATCTCAAACTGAATAAAAAGACCATCAATAGATGCCAACACCAAGAGAGAGAAATTATCTGACAAAGACCTTAAAGCAGCCATCACAGAAATGCTTCAATGAAAAATTATAAACACACTTGAAACAAAAGAAAAATCAGAAGGCCTCAGCAAAGAAATAGAAAGTCTCATTAAAGATATAAAAGAGAACCAAATGGAAATTTTAGAATTGAAAAAAAATAATAATCAAAATGAGAACCTCAGCATCTGGGCTCAGTGACAAAAGAGAGGGACCAGAGGAAAGAATAACTGAACTAAAAGATAGAAAAACAGAAATTAGCCAACTGAACAACAGAGACAAAACAAATTGAAAAGTTAACAGATGTATGGTTTCCAGTTTCACATATAAGGAGCTGGGAAGTGCCACTCATCTTAAGAACAAGTAAAAAGCTGAACAAACTTCAAAATCAACAACTCTTCTTAGATCCACAAAAGAAGCAAGATCACAGGGCAAACCACCACCCTCAAAATTGGACACTGACAGGAGAATACAGAGAAACAGAACTTACCTTGGAAAAATATTATAAGCTGACAAATCCTTGGGAACCAGTGCTATGGTAGACAAAACCAAACTCTAATAGATAAATTGCTGGAGGCTCAGGAATCAAGTCTGAGAGTTAAAATGACCACAGGGACACAGTTATAGCAGGGACCTCCATTTTTATGAGTTTTACCACTACAGGCTTAAGCAGTTCTCATAATAAATACTGTAGAAAAATCCCCTCATGATTTCAGCAGGGTAATAGAAGGAATTATTTTGAAATACAGCAGAGCACTCTATTCTTAAGATCTGCCCTCAGGAGAAACGATTTTACAAGACCCAAAACTACTGGGGTTTTATCAGAGTCTAACTGACCTGGAGGAACTCCAGAAATGTCTAGTCTAATACTCACTCCAGACTACTCAAGCCATCCTGTCCCACCAAAGGAGAGTGGAAAAGCAGGGAAATAACTAAGAAATAATTGCAAAATTCGTGAGTCTGAGGGAAAGACTCACTGAGAGATTGAGACCTAATCATAGGACTAGAGAACACTCCTTCTCCCTCAATGCATTACTAAAGGTTTATTTAGAGCCTTTCCTTTTACCCACTACATCTGTCCAGCTCTCGAAAAATTACAAAGACAAACAAAACAGCAAAAACACAGTTTGAAGAAACAGAGCAAGAATCAAAACTACAGGGACACCTGGGTGGCTCATTCAGTTGGGCGTCTGCCTCTGGCTCAGGTCATTATCCTGGGGTCTTGGGATCAAGCCCAGCATTAGACTCCCTGCTCGATGGGGGGCCCGCTTCTCCCTCTCCCTCTGCTCCACTACCAGCTTGTGCTCACTCTCTCTCACAAATAATTAAAAAATATTTTAAAAAAAGAATCAAAACTACACATGACAGGTATATTGGAAATATTAGACATGGAATTTAAAACAATGGTGATTAATATGCTCCGGGCTCTAATGGATAAAGAAGATGGCAGTGCAATAGGAGGACTCTCATCTGGGCTCATCTCATGCCACAAACACAACTAGATAACTATCACATCATCCTAAATACCCCAGAAATTGACCAAAAGAGTGACAGAACAAACTTCACAACTAAAAGGAGAGAAGAGGCCACATCGAAGAAGGTAGGAAGTTTGGAAATGTGGTTTAGTGGAGAAAAGGATTATAGGAGCTGAGGAGGGGAAGGAGGCTGAAGAAGCAGCAGAATGAATTAATGACACAAGAAAAAAAAATAACGGAAAATAATTAAGCTGAAAAAAGACAAAAAGAAGAATTACACAGCACAAGAACAGGAGCACCTGGGTGGCCGAGCTGGTTAAACAACTGACTCTTGGTTTCAGTGCAGGTCATGATCTCATAGTCATGGGATCAAGCCCCACATCAGGCTCTGCACTCAGCAGGGAGTCTGCTTGAGATCCCCCCTTCCATCCCCTGCTCTCCCCTCACTTATGCTCTAAGATAAAATCTTTTTTAAAAGATAAAATAATTAAAAAAAACAAGACTTATCAATATGCTCCCTACAAGAGACTAACTTCAGACCTGAAAACACATACAGACTAAAAGTAAAGGGATGGAAGAATGTGCCATGCAAATGGAAGGTCGGGGTCGGGGGGCGGGGGAAGGCCTGGGTACCAATACATATATCAGACAAAATAGACTTCAAAACAAAGACTATGGCAAAAAACAAAGAAGGACACTTGTGATGAGCAATGGGTATTGTATGTAAGTGATGAGTCACTAAATTCTACGCCCGAAACTATTATTACGCTTTATGTTTACTAACTTAAATTTAAATAAAAATTTGGAGAATTCAAAACAAAAGGGCAATACATAATAAAGGGATCAATCTAACACGATGATGTAACAACTGAAAGTACCTACCCACCCAACATAGAAGAACCTAAATACAAAAAACAAATATTACCAGACATAAAGATAGAAATTGATAATAACATTAAGTGCTTTAACACTCCACTTAACATCAGTGGAGAGATCATCCAGACAGAAAAAAAATCAATGAGGAAACAGTGGTTTTGAATGAATATTCAAATGAATAGGTCAGATGTACCTAAAAGACATACACAGAATATTCCACCCAAAAACAGCAGAGTTCACATTTTTTTCAAGCACCTGGAACAATCTCCAGGACAGATCATATGGTAGGCCACAAAACAATTTTCAATAAATTTGAGAAGATAGAAATCATATCAATCATCTTTTCTGACCACAATGCTATGGAACTAGCAATCAATTACAAGGAAAAACATCTGGAAAGAACACAAAAACAGTGAAACTAAACTACATGTTACCAAACAACAAATTGATTAATAAAGAAGTCAAAGGAGAAAAAGTATTAAAAAAAAATAAATCAAGAGCAAATTGAAAAAATACATGAAGACAAATAAAAATGAAAACAATAGTCCAGGAATTTGAGGGAAAATGCTGGAAGAGTAGGGGAACCTTGTTTCATCTTGTCTCTTGAATTCAGCTGCATATCAATCAACTCATTCTGAACACCTGTGAATTCAACCTAAGATCTAAGAAAAGAATAACTGCAATTTTACAAATAAAAAAGCAACCACTTTTTGCAAGGTAAGAGGTGCGGATAAGTGAATCTGAAGGGATATACTGGAAGATAAACCATGGGGATTAGAAGTCTTCACAATATGACTACCAAAAAGTAATACAGCAGCTGGGCACAAAATCAGAACTTTTAGAATTCTGCTTCAGTAAGGGACATCCCTGTCTAAAACGTATTCAGGTGGCAAAGCAGGGCAGAATCCCAGGTGGGACAGTGTGGTCTCAAGATCCACAGGGTCACAAAAAGAACAGAGATGACTGAGTGTAGTGAGTTCCCAAGCACTGGAGCAGAGAAGTCAGCTACAATCAGGGAGCCCAGGAACGGGCCTCAGCTTCATGCTGCCATAAACCACAAACCCCAGCACAACTGGGCAACTACTCTCCAAGCAGGGAGACCCAACAAGTGGCAGAACCACGGGAAGAATCTCCTCCTTCCCCCAGGGACGAGCCATGTGGGTGCACATTGCAGGAGTCTGCAGAGTTTGGCCCCACACAAGAATGACTGACTGCTTTTCCCTGAGGGTGCAACTGAAGAGTAGAGGAGGGGGGGTCACGATTTTTCAGCTCTGGAGCTGGAGATCAGGACACCACCATTTTTACTTCCATCCTCTAAAGTGACATGGGAAGTCTTCAGGGAACAAAACCACATATAGCAACCTGAAGCAGCTTACCCTGAGTTGAACTCCCTGTCATGGTCAGTGCAACTCCTCCTAGGCAGACGCACCTGAGAATCAGTGCAACAGGCCCCTTCCCCAGAAGACCAGCAGGAACATCAGGCTAATACCAAGTTTACAGATCACACAGAACTGAAAAACTCCAGCGTAAGGTGAAAATAGTATAGAATTCAAGGTTTTTTCTCATGATTCTTTGGTCTTTCAGTTTAGAATTATTTTTTCTTTTTTCCTTTCAACTAGTTTACTGTATGAACTTTTTTTAAGTCTTTTTTTAATTTTAATTTTTACATTTACATTTTATAAATATATTCATTTTGGCTTCTTTCACTGTATTCAATTTTGTTTTTGTGTACATATGTATATATGTATACATACACACACACACACACACACACACACACACACAAAAACACACACACATAAAAGGTTTTCTTTCTTTACAATTTTGGGATCTAGTATCTTCTAACAGACCAAAATGCACCTGAAAGGACACTGAGGAAAAGAGAGAAAAACAATGACTGGATCATGAGGGAAGGCTTCTAGAAATCAGTGATACATAAAGCAAAATGGTATTAGAATAATTGGGAGTCCCAGAGGAAGAGGAAAGAGAAAGAGGGACAGAAGATACATGTAAGCAAATCATAGCTGAGAACTTCCCTAATGCAGAGAAGGAAACACACATTCAAGTCCAGAAGGCACAGAGAATCCCCATCAAAATCAATAAAAATAGATCAACACACAGACTTATAATAGTGAAGCTTGCAAATTTCAGAGCTTAAGAGAAAAATCCTGAAACCAGCTAGAGACAGGAGGCCCTTAACCAGAGGTCCAATATTACACTGACAGGAGACCTATTCACAGAGACCTGGTAAGCCAGAAAGGACTGACATCATATATTCAAGGTACTAAATGAGAAAACATGCAGCCAAGAATGCTTTATCCAGCAAGACTGTCATTCAGAATGGAAGGAGAGAAAAAAGAGCTTCCAGGACAAACAGAAACTAAAAGAATTTGTGATCACTAAACCAGCCCTATGAGAATATTAAATGGGATTCTGTAAGCAAAGAGAGAGCCCAAAAGTAACATAGACCAGAAAGGAACAGAAATCATGAGAGACTCTGGACTCCAGGAAACAAACTGAGGATTACAGAAGGGGTGGGAATGGGGTATGGGATAGCCAGGCCATGGGTATTAATTAAGGAGGGGATGTGTTGTGGTGAGCACTGGGTGTTATATACAACTAATTAATTCATTCTCATGATTCTTGTTCTTTTATTTTTTTTTTTAAATACTAACCAGTTTAACTAGATGTTTAATACGACATATTCCGAAATAACTTTATAACTTGAAATTTTTCATACTTACACCTTTGTTTCTTTTTTTTTTAATTTGTTTTTAAGATTTTATTTACTCATTTGACAGACAGAGATCACAAGTAGGCAGAGAGACAGACAGACAGAGAGTGAGAAGCAGGCTCCCTGCCAACTGGAGAGCCCAATGTGGGGCTCGATCCCAGGACCTCAGGATCATGATCTGTGCCAAAGGCAGAGGCTTAACCCACTGAGCCATCCAGGGCCCCCTACCTTTGTTTCTTTTTTTTAATAGATAGATAGATGAATCAAGGTAGTCCTTTTTCCCCATTCAATACTACATATATATATATATGAACTTAGAACTGATATATATATATATATATATATATATATATATATATATATATATATATATATCAGTTCTAATTTCCCTGTACCTCTAAAAAGTTGAGTCCTTTAACAAAGATAACAAGATACACCCAGGAAGACTGGAAATAACCTTCCTCACCCACATCGAGGGTTTTTAACCACCTTTCTGTATTATTCTTTGTCAGTGTTTCTGTGTGTTTGTTTTTGGTTTTGTACTTTATAAATCTTATTCTTTTTGGCTGGGTTTTTCTTTTTTCTCTCTCTCTCTCTTTTTTCTATTTTCTTTCTTTTTGATGGTGACATCCGATTCCTCCAAAAATATCCACGGTGCACCTTGCCTGTATCATGGTTGATATTTTCAGCTATACATCCCTTCAACCACCTCTCACCAAAATGACTAGGAGAAGGAACACCCAACAGAAGAAAAATTCAGAGACTGTGACCTCTGCCACAGAACTATTGGATATGGACATAAACAATATGTTGGAAATTGAATTCAGGGTAACAATTATCCAGACAGTGGCTAGGTTGGAGAAGACCATTAGTGGCAACATAGAATCTCTAAAGGCAGAAGTGAGAGCTGATCTGGCAGAACTTAAAAATGCTATCAATGAGATCCAATCTAATCTAAATACTCTAACAACTAGGGTAAATGAAGTAGAAGATTGAATTAGTGATCTAGAAGACAAACTGATAGAAAAGAAGGATCAGGAGGAGGCCTGAAACAAATAGCTGAGAAGCCATGAAAACAGAATTAGGGAAATAATTGATGCCATGAAACATTCCAATATCAGAATTATAGAGAATCCCTAAGCGGGTGGAGAGAGAGAGAGAGAGAGAGAACTAGAAAATATAGTTGAACAAATCTGGATGAAAATTTCCCTAATCTGGGGAATGGTACAAGTGTTAGTGTCTAGAGGCAGAGGACATCCTCCAAGATCAATGAGGGTAGAAAAACCTCCAGGCATGTGATTATGAAATTCATGAATTATAAATTCAGAGATGTCTTAAGGGCAACTAGGGGGAAGAGATTCCTTGTGTACAGGGGGAGGACCATCAGAATAAAGTCAGACCTGTCCACAGAAACCCAGCAAGCCAGAAAAGGCTGGCAAGACATATTCAGGGCACTAAATGAGAAGAACACACAGCCAAGAACACTTAATCCATAAAGGCTGACATTCAGAACGGATGGAGAGATAAACAGCTTCCAAGACCAGCAAAGTTTAAAAGATTATATGACCACCAAACTGGCACTACAAAGGGGGTTCTATAAAAGCAGAAAGAACCCAAGAGTGACATCAACAGAAATTTACAGAGACAATCTACAGAAACAAGGACTTCACAGGCAACATGATGACAATACAAACTTATCTTTCAAAAATCACTCTCAATGTGAATGGCCTAAATGCACCCATAAAATGGCACAGGATTGCAGACTGGATAAAACAACAGGACCCATCCATATGCTGTCTACAAAAGACGCGTTTTGAACCTAAAGATACATCCAGACTGAAAGTGAAGGGATGGAGAACCATATTTTGTGCCAACAGACCTCGAAAGAAAGCTAGGGTAGTGATTCTCATATCAGATAAATTAAATTTTAAGCTAAGACTGTAGTCAAAGATACAGAAGGATACTACATCATTCATAAAGGGTCTATCCACCAAGAAGATCTAACAATTATAAATATTTATGCCCCCAACATGGGAGCAGCCAACTACATAAGCCAACTGTAAATCAAAATAAAAAATCAAATTGGTAAGAATACATTAGTTGTAGGGGATCTTAACACACCACTCTCAGCAACAGACAGATCACAAGCAGAAAATCAACAATGAAACAAGAGCTTTGAATGAAACTTTGGACCAGATGGACCCCATAGATATATACAGAACATTCCACCCTAAAATAACAGAATATTCATTTTTCTTGAGCACACATGAAACTTTCTCCAGAATAGCCTACATACTGGGTCACAAATTGGGTCTAAACCAATACCAAAAGATTGAGATTTTTCCCTGCATATTCTCAGACCATAATGCTTTGAAACTGGAACTCAATCACAAGAAAAAGTTTGGACAGAATTCAAACACTTGGAAGCTAAAGATCATCCTGCTCAAAAATGTTTGGATCAACCAGGAAATCGAAGAACTTAAACAATTCATGGAAACCAATGAGAATAAAGACACATCAGTCCAAAACCTATGGGATACAACAAAGGCAGTCCTAAGGGGGAAATACATACCCATCCAAGCCTCACTCAAAAAAGCTGAAAAATCCTGAATACACAAACTCTCTTTACACCTAAAGAACTGGAGAATTAACAACAAATTAAACCAACCCCACACACAAGAAGGGAAATAATTAATTTCAGAGCAGATCAAGGAATTAGAAAAGAGATACAATGAAACACATCGACAAAACTGGTTCTTTGAAAGAATTAATAAGATCAATAAACCACTGGCCAAACTAATCCAAAAGAAAAGAGAAAGGACTCAAATTAATAAAATTATGAATGAAAGGGAAGAGGTCACAACTATTACCAAGGAAATAGAAACAATCATTAGAAATTATTATCAACAGTTACATGCCATTAAGTTAAGCAACCTAGAAGAACTGGATGCATTCCTAGAAACATAAACTTCCAAGACTAAAACTGACAACCTGAACAGACCAATATCTAGTAACGACATTGACGCAGTGATCAAAAACCTCCCAAAAAACAAGACTCCAGGACCTGATGGATTCCCTGAGGACTTCTACCAAACATTTAAAGAAGATAATACCTATTCTCCTGAAGCTGTTTCAAACAGTAGAAACATAAGGAAAACTTCCAGACTCTTTCTATGAAGCCAGCATTACCTTGATCCCCAAACAAGGCAAAGACCCCACCAAAAGGGAGAATTTCAGACCAGTATCCGAGATGAATATGGATGCCAAGACTCTCAACAAGATCCTAGCTAATAGGATCCAACAGTACATTAAAAAGATTATCTACCATGACCAGGTGGGATTTATCCCTGGGACACATGGGTGGTTCAACATTCACAAATCAATCAATGGGACAGAACAAATCAATAAGAGAAGAGAAAAGAACCACACGGTCCTTTCAATTGATGCAGAAAAAACATCTGACAAAATACAAAATCCTTTCCTGATTAAAACTCTTCAAAGTATAGGGATAGAGGGAACATTCCTCAACTTCATAAAATCCATCTATGAAAAACCCACAACGAACATCATTCTCAATGGGGAAAAGCTGAGAGTCTTCCCATTGAGATCAGGAACACAACAAGGTTGCCTACTCTCACTGTTGTTCAACATAGTAGTAGAAGTCCTAGCAACAGCAATCAGACAACAAATAGAAATAAAAGGTATTCAAATTAGCAAAGAAGTCAAACTCTCTCTCTTTGCAGATGACATGATACTTTATATGGGAAACCCAAAAGACTCCACCCCTGAATTACTAGAACTCATATAACAATTCAGTTATGTGGCAGGATACAAAATCAATGCACAGAAATTAGTTGCTTTCTTATACACTAACAATGAAACTATAGAAAGGGAAATTAGAGAATTGATTCCATTTACTATAGCACCAAAAACCATAAGATACCTTGGAATAAACCTAACCAAAGAGGTAAAGAATCTATACTCGAGGACCTACAGAACACTCATGGAAAAAATTGAAGACACAAAAAGATGGGAAAACATTCCATGTTCATGGATCAGAAGAATAAACATGGTTAAAATGTCTCTACTGCCCAGAGCAATCTATACTTTCAAATGCCATCCCGATCAAAATACTACCGGCATTTTTCAAAGTGCTAGAACAGACAATCCTTAGATTTGTATGGAACTACAAAAGTCTCTGAATCACTAAGGAAATGCTGAAAAAGAAAAACAAAGCTGGGGACTCACATTGCCTGATTTCAAGCTATATTACAAAGCTGTGATCACCAAGACAGCATGGTACTGGCACAAAAACCGATGCATTGACAAATAGGACAGGATAGAGAGCCAAGATATGGACCCGCAACTCTATGGTCAAATAATCTTCAAAAAAGCAGGAAAAAAAATATCCAGTGGAAAAAAGACAGTCTTTTCAATAAATGGTGCTGGGCAAGTTGGACAGCTATGTATAGAATAATGAAACTTGACCATTCTCTTACACCATACACACAGATAAACTCGAAATGGATTAGAAGACCTCAATGTGAGACAGGAGTCCATCAAAATCCTAGAGGAGAACATAGGCAATAAACTCTTCAACATCGGCCACAGCAACTTCTTTCAAGACATGTCTCCAAAGGCAAAGGAAACAAAAGCAAAAATGAACTTTTGGGACTTCATCAAGATCAAAAGCTTCTGCACAGCAAAGGAAACAGTCAACAAAACAAAGAGGCAACCCACGGAATGGGAGAAGATATTTGCAAATGACACTACAGACAAAGGGTTCATACCCAGGATCTATAAAGAACTCCTCAAACTCAACACACACAAAACAGATAATCACATCAAAAAATGGGCAGAAGACATGAACAAACACTCCTCCAGTGAAGACACACAAATGGCTAGCAGACACATGAAAAAATATTCATCATCATTAGCCAACAGAGAGATTCAAATCAAAACCACAATGAGATACCACCTTACACCAGTCAGAATGGCAAAAATTGACAAGACAGGAAACAACAAATGTTGGAGAGGTTGTGGAGAAAGGGGAACCCTCCTACACTGTTGGTAGGAATACAAGTTGGTGCATCCACTTTGGAAAATAGTGTGGAGATTCCTCAAAAAATTAAAAATAGAGCTACCCTATGACCCTGCGATTGCACTACAGGGTATTTACTCCAAAGATACAGATGTAGTAAAAAGAAGGGCCATAGGTACCCCAATGGTCATAGCAGCAATGTCCACAATAATCAAACTGTGGAAAACCCAAGACTTCAACAGATGAATGGATAAATAAGATGTGGTCCATATATACAATGGAATATTATCAGCCATCAGACAGGATGAATACCCAACTTTTCTATCAACATGGACAGGACTGGAGGAGATTATGCTGAGTGAAATAAGAGAAAGTCAACTATCATATGGTTTCACTTACTTGGGGAACAAAAGAAATAACATGGCGGACATTAGGAAAAGGAAAGGAAAAGTAAATTGGGGGAAATCAGAGGGGGAGATGAACCATGAGAGACTATGGACTATGAGAAATAAACTGAGGGTTTTGGGCGGGGATGGGTGAGTCTGGTGGTGGGTGTTAAGGAAGGCACATATTGCATGGAGCACTGGGTGTTGTACATAAACAATGAACCTTGGAACACCGCATCAAAAACTAATGATGTATTTTATGGTGATAAAATACTAATGATGTATTTTATGGTGACTAACATAACACAATTTAAAAAACGGAAACAAAAGGAAACAATCAAAAAAACTAAAAGGCAACCTATGTATGGGAGAAAATATTTGCAAATGACGTATCCTATAAAGGGCTAGTAGCCAAGATCTACAAAGAACTTATCAAACTCAACACCCAAAAAAAAACAAATAATCCAATAAAGAAATGGAAGATAGAACAGATATTTATCCAAAGAAGACATACAAATGGCCAACAGACACATGAAAAAACACTCTGCATCACTTGGCATCAGGGAAATACAAATTAAAACCACAATGAGATACCACTTCACACCATTCAGAATGACTAAAATTAACAAGTCAGGAAACAACAAATCTTTGCAAGTATGTGGAAAAAGGGAAACCCTCTTACACTGTTGGTGGAAATACAAACTGGTACCACCATTCCAGAAAACAGTATGGAGGTTCCTCAAGAAGCAAAAAATAGAGCTACCCTATGACCCACAAATTGCACTAGTGGTATTTACCCCAAAAACACAAATGTAGTGATCTGAAGGAGCACCTGCATCCCAATGTTTATAGCAGCAATGTCCACAATAGCCAAACTGTGGAGAGAGCCAAGATGTCTGTGGATGGATCAATGTGCAAAGAAGATGTGGTATATACACACAATGGAATATTAGTAAGCCATCAGAAAGGATGAAATACTACCATTTACAGCGACATGGATGGAACTGGAGGGTATTATGTTACACGAAATATATCAATCAGAGAAAGACAATTATCATATGGTTTCACTCATATGAAGAATATAAGAAAGAGTACAGAGGATCATAAGGGAAGAATGGGAAAAATGGAATGGGAAGCAATCAGAGAAGGAGACAAACCATGAGACACTCATAACTAGGAGGAAGAATCTGAGGATTGCTGGAGGGGTGGTGGGTGGGAGGATGGGCTAACTGGGTGATGGGAATTAAGGAAGGCCTATGATGCGATGAGCACTGGCTATTCTGTGCAACTGATGAATTACTGAACTCCACATCTGAAACTAATGATGTACTATATTTTGGTTAATTTGAGATAAATTAAAAAAAGAAAAAAGAAAACAAAACAGTCCAAAATCTTTGGGACAAAAGCAGTTCTATGAAGTAAGTTTATAGGTATAACCGGCCTACCTCAAGAAACAAACAAACAAACCAGAGCACCTGGTTGGCTCAGTCAGTTGAGAGTCTAAATCATGGTTTCAGCTCAAGTCATGATCTCAGGGTCGTGGGACTGAGCCCAATGTTGGGGTCCACTCCTAGCACAGAGTCTGCTTGGGATTCTCTCTTTCCCTCTCCTCTGCCCTACCCCCACTTGCACTCTCTCCTAAAATAAATAAATTAAAAAAAAAATAAATCTCAAGTAAACAACCTAGCTTAACACCTAAAGGAGCTGGAAAGAAAGTACAAAGCCTATAGCCAGTAGAAGGATATAATAAAAACTAAGGCAGAAATAATGAAACAAAATCTTAAAAAATATATATATAGAAATGTCAATGGAACCAAAGCTAGTTTTTTTTTAAAAGAAATGATATTGACAAACTTTAGCTAGACTCCAAGAAAAAAAAAAAAAAATAAAGGACTCAAATAAATAAAACCAGAAATAAAAGAATAGAAATAACAACAAACACCAGGAACTACAATAGATTGTAAGAGAATGTTATGAAAAATTATATGCCAACAAATTGGACAGCCTAAAAGATGCTGATAAATTATTTTTTTTTTAAATCTTCATAAACTTAATCAGGAAGAAATAGAAATTTTGAACATACTGAATATTAGTGATGAAATTGAATTAGTAATCGAAAAACTCCCAACAAACAAAAGTCCAGGCTCCACAGGTTAATCTGCCAAATATTTAAGGATCAGTTAATACCCATTCTCAAACCATTCCAAAAAAATAGAAAAGGAAAATTTCCAAATTCTTTCTATGAGACTAGCATTACCCTGATAATAAAACCTAATAAAGACACCACACACACAAAAAAGATAACTGCAGGCCAGTATCTCTGATGAACATAGATGTAAAAATCCTCAACAAAATATTAGCAAACCAAATCCAACAATACATTTAAAAAATCATTCACATTGATCAAGTGGGATTTATTCTTGGTATGCAGGGGTGGTTCAATATTTGCAAATCAATCAACATGATTACACCACATCAACAAGAGAAAGGATAAAAACTGTATCACCACTTCTATAGATGCAGAAAAAGCATTTGACAAAGTACAACAGCCATTTGTGATAAAAACCCTCAACAAAGTAGGCTTAGAGGGAACATTATCTCAACATCATAAAGGCCATATATGAAAAATCCACAGCAAACATCATACTCAAAGGTGAAAACCTGAAAACTTTTCCTCTAAGATCAGAAACAAGACAAGTATGTCCACTCACTACTTTTATTCAACGTAGTCCTAGAAGCCCTAGCCACAGCAAGCAGACAATAAAAAGAAATATGAAGCATCCAAATTGGTCGGAAAGAAGTGAAAGGTTCGCTATTTGCAGATGACAGGATACCATAGACAGAAAATCCTGAAGACTTCACCAAAAAACTACTAGAATGGATATATTAATTCAGTAAGGACACAGGATAAAAAATATACAGAAATCTGCTGCATTTCCATACACTAATAATATTTATAGCAGAAAGAGAATTAAGAAAGCAAACCTATTTACAATTGCACCAAAAAGAATAAAATACCAAAGAATAACCAAGGAGAAGGAGGTGAAAGACCTGTACCCAAAAACCATTAAGACATTGATGAAAGAAACTGAAGAGGATACAAACAAAAGACATTCCATGCTCCTGGACTAAAATAATTAATATTATTAAAACATCCATGCTACCCTAAGCTATCTATATATTCAATGTAATCCCTATCAAAATACCAATAGTATTTTTAACAGAACCAGAACAAGCAATTCTAAAATTTGAATGAAACTACAAAAGACCCTGAAGAGCCAAAGCAATCCTGAAAAAGAACAACAAACCTGGAGGTATCACAATCCCAGATCTCAAGATACACTACAAAACTGTAGTAATAAAAATAGTATGGTCCTGGCATAAAAACAGACACATAGATCAATGGGACATAATAGCCCAGAAATAAACCCACACACATATAATCAACCTACACCAAAGGAGACAAGAATATAATAATGGGAAAAAGTCTCTTCAATAAATGGTGCTGGGAAAACTGAACAGCAACATTTAAAAGAATGAAATTAGACAACTTTCTTACATCATATGCAGAAACAGACTCAAATGGATTAAATACCTAAACGTGAGACTTGAAACCATAAAATTCCTAAGTAAAAACACAGGCAGTAACCTCTTGGGCATTGTCCTCAGCAATGTTTTTTTTAAATTTTTTTATTATGTTTTTAAATTAGTTTCAAAGGTAGAATTTAGTGATCCATCAGTTGCATATAAAACCCAGTGCTCAATACATCAAGTGATCTCCTTAATGCCCATGCCTTCTCCCATCCCACCCCTCCCCTCCAGGAACCCTCAGTTTGTTTCCTAGAGTTCAGCATCTTATGGTTTGCTTCCCTCTCAATTTTCATCTTTTTCCTTCCCTTCCCCTATGTTCATCTGTTTTATTTCTTAAATTCCATGTATGCATGAAATCATACAGTACTTGTCTTTCTCTGACTGACTTATTTCACTTGGCATAATACCCTCTAGTTCCATCCACATCATCTCAGCAACATATTTATGCATATATCTCCTTAGGCAAGGGAAGCAAAAACTATTGGAACTACACCCAAATAAAAAGGTTTTGCACAGCAAAGGAAACAATCAATAAAACAAAAAGGCAACCTATTGAATGGGAGACAATATCTGCCAATGGCATGTCCAGTAAGGGGTTAATATCTAAAATATAAAAGAACTTACACAGCTCAACATGGAAAAAAAAATCCAATTAAATAATGAGCAGAGGACCTGAGGCACCTGGGTGGCTCAGTCAATGAAGCATCTGACTATTAGTTTCAGCTCAGGTCATGATCTCAGGATCCTGAGATTGAGATCCAAGTTGGGTTCAGTGCTCAGTGTGGAGTCTGCTTGAGATTCTTTCCCTCTCCTTCTCCCTCCTCCTCTGCTACTCCTCCCCCTACTCATTCTCTCAAATAAATAAAATCTTTTTTAAAAATGAGCACAAGACCTGAATACACATTTTTCTGAAAAAGACATACAGATGACCAACAGACACTTGAAAAGATGCTCAACATCACTAATCATCAGGGAAATGCAAATCAAAACCACAACAAGGTTTCACCTCACACCTGTCAGAGAATGGCTAGAATCAAAAAGACAACAAATAACAAGTGTTGGCAAGGATGTGAAGAAAAGGGAACTCTCATGCACTGTTGCCAAGAATGTAAATTGGTGCAACCACTGTGGAAAACAGTATAGATATTCCATCGAAAATTAAAGATAGCATTCCATAAAATCCAGCAATTCCACTTCTGGATATATACTCAAAGAAAACAAAAAGACTAATTCAAAAAGATATATGTACCCCTATGTTTGTTGTAGCATTGTTTACAATAGCCAAGATATGGAATTAACCCAAGTGACCATCAATAGATGAATGGATAAAGAGGATATGGGATACATATATATATATATATATATATATATATATATATATATATATATACACACACACACACACACACACACAACATACATACATACATATATAATGGAATATTACTCAGCCATATAAAAAAGAATGAGATCTTGCCATGTTTATGGATGAAACTAGAGGGTAAGTATACTAAATGAAATAGAGTGAGACACAGAAAGAAAAATACCATATTATTTCACATATATATGTAGAATCCGAAAAGCAAAACAGATAACAAACTCAATGGCTGCTAGAGGGAAGGTGGGGGAAGGGAGATGGGTAAAATAAAGACGATTAAGAAGTACAAACTTCCATTTATAAAATAAGTAAATCATGGAGATAAAAAGAATAGCATAGAAAACATAGTCAATTATATTGTAGTAACGTTGTTTGGGGACTACACTTTGGGGACTACACTTACAGTGAACACTGAGTAATGTATAGAATTATTGAATCATTACATTGTACATCTGAAATATAATACTGTATATTAATTATACTTTGATAAAAAATATAAATAGAAACATACAATATGTACAGCAAGACAGAATTTAACCAGAGAATTGGAATTTGAAAACCCAACTTTTGTAGCAACATGGACGGACTGGAAGAGATTATGCTGAGTGAAATAAGTCAAGCAGAGAGAGTCAATTATCATATGGTTTCACTTATTTGTGGAGTATAACAAATAGCATGGAGGACATGGGGAGTTAGGAGAAGGGAGTTGGGGGAAATTGGAAGGGGAGGTGAACAATGAGAGACTATGGACTCTGAAAAACAATCTGAAGGGTTTGAAGAGGTGGGGGGGGGGGAGGGTGGGGGGAACCAGGTGGTGGGTATTAGAGAGGGCACGGATTGCATAGAGCACTGGGTGTGGTACAAAAACAATGAATACTGTTATGCTGAAAATAAATTTAAAAAATGATTAAAAACAAACAAAAATATAATAATAATAAAATGGCTATTTTAGAAGGAAAAAAATATGATTAATCCAAAATAAAGAATTCTGTAGGTAGGTTTAAAAGCAAATTAGACAAAGAAGATGTGGTACATATATACAATGGAATATTATTCAGCTATCAGAAACAATGAACATCCACCATTTACATCAACATGGATGGAACAGTGAGGTAAGTCAAGTAGAGAAAGACAATTATCATATGGTTTCACTCATATATGGAACATAAGCAGTAGCTCAAAGGACCAAAGAGGAAAGGAGGGAAATCCAAATGGGGAGAAATCAGAGAGGGAAATGAACTACGAGAGACTATGGACCCCAGAAAACAACCTGAGGGTTTCCCTGGTTGGGGGAGGTGGTTATAGGGTGATCGGTACTGAGAAGGGCACATGTTGTGATGAGCACTGGGTGTTTTACTTAACTAATGAATCACTGAACACAACATCAAAAACTAATTATGTACTATACAGTGGCTAACTGAACATAATAGAAAAAAACTAAATAAATAAAAGCAAATTAGACACAGAAGAAGGCAGGATTATGAAACAGGTCGATAGATCTCCAAAATGAAACAGAGAAAAAAAGAATAAGAGATACATATAGGACATAATAAATGAATACAACTTAAATGTTACATAAATGTAACTTAAATGAATACATTTCAGTGCATGAGTCTGCAGAATCTCACAAGAATTGGTTACTTACTGCCAGTAAATTATTTCCAGTTTTATATGATAAGATTAAATATCCATTCATCCTAATATCTATTTGACTACTAGGTACATAGCAATATGCTAGACACTGAGTTACATAGATATTTAATGGACAGAGTCCCTGCCTGCAAGACACCCTTAGTCACAGATGACTAATGGTTAAGCCATTCTTAAGAATAAGGAGCTCACTGGAATTCAGGCAAAATATTTGGATTCGAGGTAAGAGGCTCCTCCTTTTGCGTAGAGGAAGTAGTGAAAGTATGATGGGGACATAGAAAGAATGGCAAATGTAGGGGAAGTTCATTTTGTGATGTCTAGAGTATAGGATATATTAATTGTAAGATCAAATGAGCAGGCATAGTTTCACAGGAACTAGATAATTATTTGTCATATGCAAAAGAGGATGTTTTTAAGAGAAAAGTGACAAATACCACAAAATCCATATGATGCTCTGAAAGGTGCACAGTGTTTCATAAGTGTATTATGCCTTCCAAGTGCCTTAAACAAGTTTAAAAACTATTCAGTAAGATAGTCTTAATTGACATTCAAGATTCTTCATAATCTGATCCATTCTTTTCCGGTCTCACCTACTGAGTTCTCTAACAAAGACATACCAATCAATGTTTCAAATAGAAACTTTGACAGTTCTAGGACTTGCACAAGGCATTTCTTCTGCCTACATTCTCCCTTCCAATTCACTGTCTAGTAAAGCTTTAATCATCAAAGATTTAGTTCAACAAGCTATTTTCCCTAATGCCTTTCCAAATGTCTTGCTCCAGGAACACTGACTTCCTCTACAGTGTTCCAGTGTATTCAGTCATTCATGAAATAGTTGAGTGTCCCGTGTGCCATGTACTGTTCTAGGCACTGGGAATGCATCAGTAAACAAAAAGAAAAACAGATCCTTGTTTTCTTGGAGTATTGTGTTGAAATTCTAAAGAAGCAGGGAGTATGGAAAAGTGAAAAGAAGAGCACATGTACAATGAAAAAGTTCCCTAAGTGACTCTATTACACCCCTTCTCCAACTGATCCAAACCAGGTTGAGAATTACAGCACTGGAAAACATTACAACAAAACTACAATGAAAGCCAAAATTTTAAATATAGTAAGAGTAATACATAAGACACATTATTGTATTTTCTTATGTAAATTCTTACTTGTCTTCTCCTCTAATTGATTAACTTTATCTCTGGATTCCTCCAGCAGAAATATTAAATCTTTCATTTTATTTTCTTTCTCAGTATTTTGGAGCAATAGCAGTGATACCTAAAATGAAATATTTAAGTAATACATTAGAGATATGAAAAATTACACATGACACCTTAGCAATTACCACCACCTATGATTATTTTATGTACTTGTTTCTGTGCTTTTCAGCCAATTGTGCAAGGGCATTTAGTATATGCCTGCACAATGTTCATTCAAAAAATGTTTAAACTAATATGATCTACCCAATATTATAAGGTTCATTTTAAGTTAGAACTTAGAAGATATATAATAAAATGTATTGTTTCATTTATTCCATAAATATTATGAAGCACCTCCTCTGTTCCATAAACCAAAGTACTGAATATACAGAGATGAGGGAACTTAAAGAAACACAGAGCCTAGGGAATGTTCCAGAACATTAGGTGGGAAGCGGAGAAGCAGCGACTGCCTGAGCTCTGCCCACCAATGCACTCCTTCCCGCTCCTCCACACTGACCTCAACATGCTCACTGGCTTTAGAAAATGGTGAAAGAAACAACTTACTATGATGCTTTGGGGGTCAAACCCAATGCCAACCAAGAACTAAAAAAGGCTTACAGGAAACTGGTCTTGACGTACCATCCTGAGAAGAATCCAAAGGAAGGGGAAAAGTTTAAACAGATTTCTCAAGCTTATGAAGAACTCTCTGATGCAAAGAAAAGGCAAGTATATGACAAAGGAGGAGAGCATACAGTTAAAGAAGGTGGAGCTGGTGGTGGTTTTGGCTCCCCCATGGACATCTTTGATATGATTTTTGGAGGAGGAGGAAGACTGCAGAGAGAAAGAAGAGGTAAAAATGTTGTACATCTGCTCTCAGTAATTAGAAGATTTACATAATGGTGCAACAAGAAAATTAGCTCTGCAAAAGAATGTGATTTGTAACAAATGTGAAGGCTGTGGTGGTAAGAAAAGAGTAGAATGTTGTCCCAATTGTGGAGGTACTGGAAAGCAAATAATAACAATTTATCACATAGGACCTGGAATGGCTCAGCAAATTCAATCTGTATACATGGAGTGCAAGGGCCATGGGTAACAGATCAGTCCTAAAGACAGATGTGAAAGCTGAAATGGAAGGAAGATAGTTTGAGAAAGATTCTAGAAGTTCATACTGACAAAGATTTGAAAGATGGCAAGATAACATTCCATGGTGAAGGACACCAAGAACCAGGACTGCAACAAGGAGATATTATTATTGTTTTAGGTCAGAAGGACCACATTGCTTTTACTCAGCAAGAAGACCTTTTCATGTGCATGGACATACAGCTGACTGAAGCACCCTGTGGCTTTCCAAAGCCAATATCTATTTTTGACAACCAAACCATCATCATCACCTCTCATCCAGGTCAGATTGTCAGGTATGGAGCTATCAAGTGTGTGCTAAATAAAGGCATGCCAATTTATCATAGACCATATGAGAAGAGTTGCCTAATCATCAAATTTAAGGTAAACTTTCCTGAGAATGCCTTTCTCTCTTTGCTGGAAAAACTCCTACTTGAGAAGTAGGAAGTAGAAGAGACTGATGAAACGGACCAGGTAGTTGCTGGACTTAGATCCAAATCAGGAGAGACAGTGCCATTACAATGGGGATGCATATGAGGATGGTGAACATCATCATAGGGATGGTGTTCAGGATCAGACCTCTTTTTTTTTTTTTTTTTTAGATTTTATTTATTTGAGAGAGAGACAGTGAGAGAGAGCATAAGCGAGGAGGAGAAGGTCAGAGGGAGAAGCAGACTCCCCATGGAGCTGGGAGCCCGACGTGGGACTCGATCCCGGCCGCCCGGGATCATGACCTGAGCTGAAGGCAGTCGTCCAACCAACTGAGCCACCCAGGCGTCCCCAGGATCAGACCTCTTAATGGGGCCAGTGAATAACACTGCTGGCATTTTACATGCTGTAGTGAATGAGTGATGGAGTATAATCATAGCTCACTACTTGCTTTTGCTTTTGCTTTTGTTTTAATATTCAACCACAGTAGTGTTTTAAAAGTTAAATGAAGAATAAATTCAAATATAAAAGTTCTGACTTTGCCCTGTATATGAGGACTTCAATGTGCAAGAAAAGTTTAATACTCATAAAAACTATTTTTTTAAAAATTCTCACTAACATTTGTTAGGCCATACCTTGTAACAGATTTCAGCTCTATATATATGAAACAGCTCAAACTGAAATGTTAGGTGTGTGTACTGACTTCAGTATATGACCCTTAATTGTTGAGCTATGAAGTTAAAATTTGTATTTAATTGACAATCAAAGAACGTAATTTGTAGAGAAGTGTTGGTCTAGTTAAGTGGGATTCATCATGATGCCTCTGCATTTATTCTATTGTCTCAACTGTTACTTGAAGATGGTCTGCACTTGTAGAACTGCATTCTCTTCTTCTGTGCCATCTTTTTTTTTTAATACATATATCAGTCCTGATTACACTTTTTTCCTTCTCTTTGGACTATGATAAGCTTCAGAGAAGTGACTTTAGGAGAAGGGTAACTTAGAGTGGAGAGACATTTATGTGGAGAAGTTAATTTGCATGTATGAGACAGGAAAGTTTTTTAAGTTATATTACAGGCTTACTTTAAACCATTTAACTTATGCTCTGAAGTAACTAATTTAATGTTGTAGTATAGCAAATTATGATGAATAGCTTTAATTTTATGTTTAAAAGTCATGTTCATAAGCTTGGGGCGCCTGGGTGGCTCAGTGGGTTAAGCCGCTGCCTTCGGCTCAGGTCATGATCTCAGGGTCCTGGGATCAAGTCCCGCATCGGGCTCTCTGCTCAGCAGGGAGCCTGCTTCCCTCTCTCTCTCTCTCTCTTTCTCTCTCTCTCTGCCTGCCTCTGTCTACTTGTGATCTCTCTCTGTCAAATAAATAAATCTTAAAAAAAAAAGTCATGTTCATAAGCTTAAATAAAACAACAACAACAAAAAACCCCTCAGAACCTAGACCAGGAGACAAACAACTATACTTGAATATTATTAGTTATAGGACAAAAATATATGAATCAGGAAAACAATTACCTCGGTCTTAGGGGATGTAATAAAAATTAATCCTTCTCAGAGTACTGCGTTGAGTCTTGATAGTCAAGTAGAAATTAATCAGGCAAACCCAGAAAAATGAACATTTTAACTTGTGTAAGAACACAAAGGATCAAGAGATCATGCCGCATTTAGAGAAGTGAAAATATTCAGATGATTAGAATATAGAGTCCAAGGGCACCTGGGTGGCTCAGTTGTTAAGAACCTTCCTTCAGCTCAGGGCATGATACCGGGGTACTAGGACAGAGCTCCGTATCAGGCTCCCTGCTCAGCACGAAGCCTTCTCCCTCTCCCACTCCCCCTGCTTGTGTTCCCTCTCTGTGTCTCCCTCTGTCAAATAAATAAATAAAATCTTTAAAAAAATAATAAGAAGAAGAATATAGAATCCATGTGAAGAAAAAGGTGAAAGACAAAAAGACAAGCTGAAGACTTCCAGATTCAAGATGGCAGAAAGACCTCACTGCCCTATTTTCATCTGCCCATGCACCCAGAACCCAACAAGTTTTTTAGCACTTCCCTCTACTTTTGTGTTCTTTATAATACACACAATTTTAACTTTTAAAAACACCTTCTTTCAGAAACTAGTTTAAAATTTCAGCTAAAATATAGAAAACTGTTAACTCATTTAAAAGATCTAAACGTAACATATAAATTTAACCAGAACTTAAAGAAAACCCTATCTTCTCTGTACTTTCAGTTAACAAGATTGTCTACTTAAAAAGTTATCTATCATTACAAAGTATCCTGTGCCAAATCAAAGAAGAAAAACTCTGAAAAAATAGGGGGGAAATAGAAGAGGATTCCTTTCGATGAATCGTTTTCCATTGGAAAGCACAGGACTTCAAACTGATAAATTTGTCACAGTAATAACCTGGTATTCTTGTGAATAATAAAAACACAGACTCATTATTTTCAAATTTTCCACTATATGACAAATAGAAGGGAAAGAACATTTTAGTTCCCCATCAATGGGGTCATGAATAGTAAGTGCATTTCAAAATAGACTGCAAAATGTGGATTAAGTGGTCAATGATCATCATCTTTACATTTTATAAGGTTTTTATCTGAACAAAAGTTAATTATTTTTGCAACCATGACCTATTTAAATACTATAGAAAATTCATTGATTTTTTTTTAAATTCTGGTATTCAGTGCATGCCTGTTTGAATCAGTGGAAATTAATTCTGCTAGGCAAAAGGCTGTATGTTTGATATGTAAAATACTAAAATTCTCTTATAGAAATTTATCATGCAGTCAGCAAGTAGATTTCTTTTGAAATTTTAAGTATTTTATGAGTTAATAAACATAAAAAATACAAAACTGATTTTAAAAAATACCTGCTTTTCCTTGTCATTTACTTCCTTCTTGTATTCCTCTTCAAGGTGCTGGATTTTTTCATAATCTTCTTTTACTTTAAAAATAAAGCAGCTATACTTTAATAATTTAATATAATTATATAAGAACAAAATTTAAAGCTTCTTGTATTTTATCTCACCTCCTTATTTATCTAGATACTAAGCCTCAAAGGTTTCTAACAAGCTTAACTGCTATTTTCTTGCTACTAACTTTCTTTTGAGTAAAGTAGTGAATTTTTAAAACATCAAAGTAGAATAAAATTCTGTACTTTTTACAATAGTACATATGTAAGAGTTTATTCCTTATAACACGCTAATCTGAAATAACGCATTTTATTTTTTTTTTAAAGATTTTATTTATTTATTTGACAGAGAGAGATCACAAGTAGGCAGAGAAGCAGGCAGAGAGAGAGAGAGAGAGAGAAGCAGGCTCCCTGCCGAGCAGAGAGCCCGATGCAGGACTCGATCCCAGGACCCTGAGATCATGACCTGAGCCGAAGGCAGCGGCCCAACCCAGTGAGCCACCCAGGCGCCCCTGAAATAACGCATTTTAAATGTGTATATATAGTTGACCCTTAAACATTAGGGGTGCTGACCCCTACCATAGCTGAAAATTCACATGCAACTTTTGACTCCCCAAAAACTAAACTAATAGCCTACTGCTAACCAGAAGTCTTACCTGTAACATAAAGTTGCTTAACACACATTTTGAACATCATATATATTATAAGCTATACTCTTACAATAAAGTTAGAAAAAAGAAAGTTTTTTTTAAGATTTTTATTTTATTTATTTGACAGAGATCACAAGTAGGCAGAGAGGCAGTCAGAGAGAGAGGAAGGGAAGCAGGCTCCCTGCTGAGCAGAGAGCCTGATATGGGGCTTGATCCCAGGATCCTGCGATCATGACCTGAGCCGAAGGCAGAGCTTTAACCCACTGAGTCACCCAGGAGCCCCAGAAAAAAAGAAAGTATTAAGAAAATCATAAAGCAAATACATTTATAGTACTGTGATTTATTGAAAAAAATCCAAATATAAGTGGACCTGCACTGTTCAAACCCAGGTCATTCAAGTGTCAACTTATTTTGACATGAAACTTTACCAAAAAATGTAAAAATAAGACCAAATCACACTTCTAAAAAATAAAGTACAAATCATAGTAAGTTTAATTTCAGGGAAAATGTAGCTTTGAAGCCAAAAGGGTATTTTCAATATATATCAATTACCTTCCACATTACACAAGATTTTGAGGGGCTTGCAAAACCACAAAGAATACAAAATTTGAAACAGTTGGGGCATCAAACTGAAGCTGTGAAAACATTAAAAGAATCTAATAAATCTCCATCAACAGATGAATGGATAAAGATGTGGCGTACATAAATAGACACACACACACACACACACACACACACACACACACACACAAAATGGAATACTATGCAGCCATCAAAAAACAATCTTGTCATTTGTGATGACATGGATGGAACTAGAGGGTATTATGCTAAGTGAAATAAGTCAATCAGAGAAAGTCAATTATCATTATGATCTCACTGATATGAGGACTTTGAGAAATAAGACAAAGGATCACAGGGGAAGGGAGGGAAAAACGAAACAAGATGAAATCAGAGAGGGAGACAAACCATAAGAAACTCTTAATCTCAGGAAACAAACTGAGGGTTGCTGGAGGGGAGGGGGATTGGAGGAATGAGATGGCTGGGTGATGGACACTGGAGAGGGTATTTGGTATGGTGAGTGCTGTGAAATGTGTAAGACTGATGAATCACAGACCTGTACCCCTGAAACAAATAATACATTATATGTTGATTAAAAAAATAAAAGATAATATAAATTTTTAAAAAGAATCTAATAAAATATAAACATCAGTAGAGTAATATGAAAATTAAACAAGATCCGTACATTTAAAATGCATTTCCAATCTGGAATTCTCAGCTTGTACACGAAGTTCCTCAAAAGCTATTATCATTTTCTGAAACAAAGTTTAACTTTTAAGAATCATACTTATATTTTTTAAATAGGTTCTTCCAACTATGAAAATATTAATAAATTTGTCTCAGGATCATTAAATTTAAAACCATTCAACTTTGAATAATGAAATCCCTATAACTTGTAATAATTAAATATTTACTAAAAACCCACTGACTGCCTATTATATTTGCTTCCCAGAAGCTTAAATTATATAATACCAAACAACAGCAAAATGATTGTTGGTATTCTAGTTATTTACTTAATAGCTCTTAACAGAATCTGTAATTTTATTTTTTGCTTACTTATTTAATTTCTGTCTTCCTCCACTAAAGTGTATCCTCTCTGAGGTCCCTCCCTAGTAGAGTCCAAATTACACTTTCGTCATCTGGCAGCATGAGTTCATTCAGTATTCAACAAATCTTTATTTGCAAAATTGTATGAATTCATTTATTTGTTCAATAAATAGTTACTGCTTATCTATTATGTGCCAACCACTGTTTTAGACACTTGAGATTAAGACAAAGTCCTTACCCTACTGGAACTAACTAACATTCCAGGTATACATACACATGTATATCAAATAAATGTCATGTATTTTCAAGTGCTCTTCAGAAAAACTAAATGAGGTGAGGAGACAGAAAATAATTGAATGGAAAGGTATTTTAGATAAAGTAGTAAAGGAGATTTAAAAAAAAAAAAATTTGCACTAAACCTTGACACAAAAGTGCTAGACAGAACAAAATCAAAGAACCAAGATCAGAAAGAGGCTAGAAAGTTTCAGAAAAATAAAAAAGAACAACTATAGCAGAGAAGCAAAGTAGAAAACAAAGATGATGGAATAAGAGAGGTAAGCAGGAACCAGGTATTTTGTATGTTTCAAATTAATGTGTATGTGTCATAATATGCTAGTCTCTGACACAGAGTTAATACTTCATAAATTGGTGTCACTAACATGTAAATTCAAAAGCTACTAAATAACAAAACATTAACACTCCTAGTATAGAACCTTAAGAAGCTTACTGGATATAATCATATGTCAACAAATAAATAATAATCCCTTTATCAAGAAGAGTTATCACTCTACTCTGCTTAGAAATGCATCTATTATACACAACCAATGGATTGTTAAACACTACATGTGAAACTAATGATGTACTATATGTTGGCTAATTGCATTCAAATTAAAAAAAAAAAAAAAAAAAAGAAATGCCCCTGTTTAAAATATTTAACTTTTTACTAAAACTTACCTCAATATTATTATTTAGATCCACATATACTTGCCTCGTTTCTTCTCGTTCATTTTCATCTATTATTAATATAAAATATTTCAGAATCAAATTTTAAAGTGATTATAATGCCATCAAGATAATACTCAAAATGCCTCAGGAAAATATTAAAATATTCAAAATTCTGTGTTAATGAAGTATATTAGTATATCCTGAGTCTCTTAAAGTAGCATCAAATGTATAGAATTGTTGAATTATTGTGCTATACATCTGAAACTCATATACCACTATATGTCAACTATACTTCAACAATAAATTTTTAAAATAAGCTGCTTCATAGTAGTTTCACAGTAAGACACAGTGAGACATGATTGTACTTCAACTTCAAAAGCTCTAATTTTTTATAGAACTACTATCTATGAATTTATTCAAACTTTGTAAAATATATTTACAGTTTTAACCTTTACATTGAGTGGGGATTTAACAATTATTTGCCCAAGTGTATTCTCCTTTGTATATTTACGATTCATAGGGTACACATGAAAAGCAAAGCCTACTCTTCTGATCTCTTGCTCTACCTCTGAGGAAGCAGAAAGGAAGATAAACTTCAAGACCCAAAGAACAAGGATAAGAATAGGTGTGGCCCAAAGAGAAATCCTCTATAAATCCTTTACAACATTTTTATTTTTCTGGTTTTTAACCTGAGCAATGATTCCCTCTAGCTATAATCTATACAATAAATTCCCTCTATTCTATACTAGAATTAATACTGCGCCTAATGCAGAGCCTAAGAGATCAAGACCTGAGCTGAAATCAAGAGTTGGATGCTCACCTGACTAAGCCACCCAGGCGCCCCCAAAGCACATTAAATTTAAAGAGGGTACTAGTCCCACATTCTCAATAACAAGCCATAAAGAAGAACTGAGCAGTTATGATAGATTCAACTGTAAATGAGAAGCCAAATAACCAAAAAGAGGGTACATGAGCTAACTTCAGAAGAATATAGCTATCTAAACCTCTCAAAAATAATGGAGAGTGGGCGCCTGGGTGGCTCAGTTGGTTAAGCGACTGCCTTCAGCTCAGGTCATGATCCTGGAGTCCCAGGATCGAGTCCCGCATCAGGCTCCCAGCTCCACAGGGAGTCTGCTTCTCCCTCTGACCTTCTCCTCACTCATGCTCTCTCTCACTGTCTCTCTCTTCTCTCAAATAAATAAATAAAATGTTTAAAAAAAAATAATGGAGAGCGCTCTGAACTTATAGCATATGAAATAGGAACTGAACCATTTTTTATCTGAATATTAAAGGGCTAGAAATTTAAGAAAATAAAGGCAGAACATATCAGCATTTGAACAAAAAGATTCACACTTCTCCATCTATTTTGTTTCATTCATTACCTAACACATTTTGCAACACATCTCTATTCCTCAGAAACTATTTGTGCCAAAGAACTGCATTCTATTGCCAACATCTCCCACCTTCCCATTGCTAATAGCATCAGTACTTTTAAAATACCCTCCAGCCATTTTTCTAATAGGAAAGTCCTGGAAATTGGGTAAGTAAAACTACAGAAAAGAAAATAAATGGGTATAGACATACTTTACAGTTGTCAGAAGCAAGGTCCTACAGGTAGCACAAAGGGCCTCCAATAGCTAAGTGTTTCAATGTGGTGATGTGCAGTACTGTAAAAATATAACCCTACATTTTTCATTTTTCTTCTTGATATTTATCTATCCATTGATCTATTTACCTATCTCCCCACCCCCTACCTCACTAACTTCTCCCTACTTCCTTCCCTCCCTCTCCTCCTTGCCTCCAGACTTCCTCCTCCCCATTTATTTTGCCCCAGTCCAGGCAACTAGATCTTTCAGCATTTGCTGCCTTAAAGAGAGGATTTTACCAAAAACAAAGAATAAAAAATCTTCGGGTTTCAAAAGAACAATGTTGGGGGTTAGGGGAAGGATTCAGAACATAAACTGTAGATTTTTTAAATATATGAGTCAGAACGAATGTTCTTAATGTCTATACCAAAGAAATATTTACTCATTTGTGGGAAGAGGCCTTTAAAAGGGGAAGCTAAGGTGCCTGGGTAGTGCTGCAGCTGGTTAAGCATCCAACTTTTGGTTTCAGCTCAGGTCACAATCTCAGGGTACTGGAATCAAGCCTCGAGTCGGCCTCCAAACTTAGAGTCTGCTTGAGATTCTCTCTCCCTCTGCCCCTCCCACTCATGTGCACTCTCTCTCTAATAAATAAATAAATCTTTTTTAAAAATAAAAAAATAGGGGGTGCCTGGGTGGCTTGGTGGGTTAAGCCTCTGCCTTTGGCTCAGGTCGTGATCCCGGAGTCCTGGGATCGAGCCCCATATCGGACTCTCTGCTCAGCAGGGAACCTGCTTCCCCCTTTCTCTCTGCCTGCCTCTCTGCTTACTTGTGATCCCTCTCTCTCCGTCAAATAAATAAATAATTTTTAAAAAATAAATAAAATAAAATAAAAAATAAAAGGGTATGCTAAGAGAGCTTATCAGGTTCTGGCAGACACTTAAAAAGAGGTTCTAGAGCCCTCTCCACTCATCAGACTAAGCCTCAGGGTTGAGGACCATGAAAACCCCAGATAGTTTGGGCAAACCAAGGGAAGAATGAGACTGTGCTGTTTTTGCTGTTGTTGTTGTTCATTTGTTTTTGGTTTTTTGTCTTCAGTAGGGCTCTAGGAAGATGACAAAACCTGAGAAGAAATGACTGTAAAATATATCTAGACAGATTGGGCCTTAAATCATTTAAATTTCCCTTGTCCCAATACTCTGTGTGGCTGAGCATAGTGTGATAAAGAACTGAGAATCAGCAGACCTGAATGGGCCCCCAAGAACAGTAATGAGGGAAAACTCAGCAACCTAAGTGCACCATTTACTGAATACTAACTGAAACAATGAAAACATCAATAGAAGATGCGTGAAAAACAAATGTCCTTCTCTACCACATGGTATTATATAGGAACCCACAAATTTAGATACAATCCCAGGAGAAGGGGAAAAATTCTCAAATTTATTAAGTTTCTTCTAAAGAGAAAGGACCCAAATTTTAAAAAATCATGAATGAAAGATAAGAGATCACAACAAGGGGCACCTGAGTGGCTCAGTGGGTTAGGCCTCTGCCTTCATCTTGGGTCATGGTCTCAGGGTCCTGGGATCGAGCCCCACAACGGGCTCTCTGCTCAGGGAGGAGCCTGCTTTCCCCTCTCTCTCTGCCCGCCTCTCTGCCTACTTGTGATCTCTCTCTCTCTCTGTCAAATAAATAAATAAAATACTTTAAAAAAAAAGAGAGATCACAACCAACACCAAAGAAATACAAACAATTTTAAGAACATATTATGAGCAACTGTATGCCAGCAAATTTAACAATCTGGAAGAAATGGATGCATTCCTAGAGACCTATAAACTACCAAAACTGAACAGAAAGAAATAGAAAACCTGAACAGACCATAACCAGTAAGGAGATTGAAAGAGTCATCAAAAATCTCCCAACAAGAACACAGGACCACATGGCTTCCCAAGGGAATTCTACAAAACATTTAAAGAATACTTACTCTCCTGAAACTGTTCCAAAAAATAGAAATGGATAGGAAAACTTCCAAACTCATTTTATGAGGCCAGCATCATGTTGATTCCAAAACCAGACAAACCCCACCAAAAAGCAGAATTACAAACCAATGTCCTTGATGAACACAGATGCAAAAATTCTCACCAAAATACTAGCCAATAGGATCCAACAGTCCATTAAAAGGATTATTCTCCACGATAAGTGAGATTTATTCCTGGGATGCAAGTTTGGTTCAACATCCTCAAATCAATCAATGTGATACAATACATTGATTAAAAAAAAGAACAAGAGGATGGGAGGAGTCAAGATGGCGGAGAAGTAGCAGGCTGAGACTACTTCAGGTAGCAGGAGATCAGCTAGATAGCTTATCTAAAGATAGCAAAACCTACAAATCCAACTGGAGATCGAAGAGAAGAAGAACAGCAATTCTAGAAACAGAAAATCAACCACTTTCTGAAAGGTAGGACTGGCGGAGAAGTGAATCCAAAGTGACGGGAAGATAGACCACGGGGGGAGGGGCCGGCTCCCGGCAAGCGGCGGAGCAACAGAGCAGAAAATCGGGACTTTTAAAAGTCTGTTCCGCTGAGGGACATCGCTCCAGAGGCTTAACCGGGGTGAAGCCCACGCAGGGTCAGCGTGGCCTCAGGTCCCGCAGGGTCACAGAAGGATCGGTGGTGTCTGAGTGACGCAGAGCTTACAGGTATTAGAACGGGGAAGCCGGCTACAGAGACAGCCGAGGAGTGAGCTCTAAGCTCGGGGTTACCTTGAACCAGTCACAGGCTCGGTGAGCTCGGAGCGCAGCCGGAGGCCAGGGTGACGGCAGTAATTGGATGCTATTCTCTGAGGGCGCACTGAGGAGTGGGGCCCCAGGCTCTCAGCTCCTCCAGGCCGGAGACTGGGAGACCGCCATCTTCATTCCCGTCCTCCAGAACTCTACGGAAAGCGCTCAGGGAACAAAAGCTCCCGAAAGCAAACCCGAGCGGATTACTCAGCCCGGCCCTGGGTAAGGGCGGTGCAACTCCGCCTGAGGCAAAGACACTTGAGAATCACTATAACAGGCCCCTCCCCCAGAAGATCAAGGAGAAACCCAGCCAGGACCAAGTTCACCTGCCAAGGAGTGCAGTTTCAATACCAAGGAGAACACCAGAATTCCAGAGGAGGAGAAAGCAAAGCACGAACTCATGGCTTTCTCCCCATGATTCTTTAGCCTTGCAGTTAATTTA